>NC_134256.1:22084911-22384911 GCF_965152275.1 Natator depressus | reverse complement strand
TGGGTGTGGAGGGGTCTGGGGGTGGGGGGGCCCCTCTCACCTGCGTGGCCCCAGTTCTCCTGGAAAGGTGAAGTTCCCTCCCTCCCCCTCACTGGAGCTTTGTCTGAAATCTAACCCCGCCCCCCACTCCGCAAGAGCCTTCTCCACTGCCCCCACCCCCCAGCAGAGCGCCTGGTTCCCTCCCCGGCTCTCGAAGGGGAGTAGGGGCTAGTGGGTAGAGCAAGGGGGGCTGGGAGCCAGGACTCCTGGGTTCCAGGCCTTCCCCCAACTCGCTTGGTGACCGCCAGTGACTAGCCCTCTTGTGGCCCCCGCCCCGCTCCAGGGATCATTAACTAGACCCTGGAGCCCGGGGGTCTGGGTCGGGAGGGGCCAGAAATGGCCACAGAGCAGGGCTGGGGGAGGGGGGCTCTGTTACAGCAACCCGGTCTAGGCACCGAGCCGGGGGAGAGAACCCAGGAGTCCTGGCTCCCAGCCCCCCTGCTCTAACTGCTAGGCCCCACTCCCCTCCCCCAGCTGGGAACTCCCGATGCAGACAGCGACCCAGGCCCCCCCCGGACAGATGCTCCCAGCACTGAGACCCTGACACCTCCCCGGGCACCAGCCTGGGGGCTCCGGACCCCCCCCCGCCCCAGTTCTGCGGTGCCCCTCACTCCCGAACCGCAGCCCCCCCAGAAGGGGTATATAGAGATTGAACCCATCCCCTGAATGCTGGAGAGGGGAAGCTAGGGACATTGGGGGGGGGGTTCTGTCCCCTAGAAATTGGGGGTGGGCATGGGCCGTTTGAGGCAGGAGCTGGGGCTGGGGGGTGAATGGCTGGCGAAAGTGGGGAGCAGATACTGGGGGGGCAAAGAAGAAGGATGGGGGGTGTCAGGGTGGGGGGAGGCCGAGACGGGAGGGGACACCGGGGGAAAGGGGGGGTCCGTGGAGGGAGGGGGATTCCAGCAGACAGCGGGTCCCCGGGGGGGGCGGGGGTCTCTGCCCCCCTCACCTCAGCACCTGGACGGCCTCGGCCGTGCGGGATCCCTCCAGCAGGACGTAGACAGTCGGGGGAGGCCGCTGGGGGTCGGGATCCCGGGCCCCCTGCCCCGCCCCATGCGACATCCTCTCCCCACCCCCCCGCAGGGCTCCTGGTCCGGGGGGGGGCGAGCGGGGGTCCCGGCCGGACGGGGGGGCGCGGGGCCGAGGGCGGCTGCGGGCTCCGGTGCGGGACCCCCCGAGCCCCGATCGCGGCCGATAAACACCCGGCCGCAGAGTTATTGCCTCATCCCTGGGATGGGGGGGGATCGCCAAGGGAAATGACATCACGCAGGGAAACACCCCCCCGGCCTGGCCGGGGGGGGTGCAAGGGGGGCATTTGACACACGAACAGCTGGTGCTCCTCACTCCCGACCCGCAGCCCCTGCCCCCCACAGCCCTGGCCCCCCCCCACAGCTCTGCCGGTGCCCCTCACTCCCGGCCCGCAGCCCCCTGCCCCCCACAGCCCTGCCCCCCCCCAACACTGCTGGTGCCCCTCACTCCCGACCCACAGCCCCCTGCCCCCCACAGCCCTGGGCCCCCCCAGCTCTGCCGGTGCCCCTCACTCCCGACCCACAGCCCCCTGCCCCCCACAGCCCTGGGCCCCCCCCCCCACAGCTCTGCTGGTGCCCCTCACTCCCGATCCACAGCCCCCTGCCCCCCACAGCCCTGGGCCCCCCCCCACAGCTCTGCCGGTGCCCCTCACTCCCGATCCACAGCCCCCTGCCCCCCACAGCCCTGGGCCCCCCCCAGCTCTGCCGGTGCCCCTCACTCCCGATCCACAGCCCCCTGCCCCCCACAGCCCTGGGCCCCCCACAGCTCTGCCGGTGCCCCTCACTCCCGGCCCGCAGTCCCCTGCCCCCCACAGCCCTGGGCCCCCCCCCCAGCTCTGCCGGTGCCCCTCACTCCCGATCCACAGCCCCCTGCCCCCCACAGCCCTGGGCCCCCCCACAGCTCTGCCGGTGCCCCTCACTCCCGACCCACAGCCCCTGCCAGCCCAGCCCTGGCCCCCCCACAGCTCTGCTGGTGCCCCTCACTCCCGACCCGCAGGGGCCCCCTAGATCCGTATGGGGGTTCAGTTGTGGCTGCAGTTCCAGGGTTGGCCAGCAGGGGTTGCGCTTACCAGACCTGGACTTGCCCAGGCCCCGCTGGGTTCTGATTGGGGTTACACGGGGGGACAGGCACAAGCCTCACGTGGATTTTCGGGGGTCCCACCCGTAAGCCCCTCGGGCTGAGCCCCCTTCTCTGTTCGCACATGTGTGTTTGTGAGTCTGCCGGTGTGTCCAACGGCACGTGGGGCTTGTGTCCCTGCGGGTGTCTCTGTCAGTGATGGTTTGTGGGTTTGTGTGTGAGACTTGTTGCCGTGTGAGTGTGTGCACCTGTCAGTCATTGTTGTGCATGCAAGATTGTGTGTGTGTGTGTGTGTGCGCGCATCAGTTTTGTTGGGGGATGTGTGATCATGTTCCTCTCTGTGTGTATTGGTTGTTGTGGGGTGTGTGTGTGTGTGTGTGATTGTGCATCTCTACATATCAGTTGCCATGGTGTGATTGTGTAGCTCTTTGTGGGTCTCAGTTGTCATGGTGTGTGTCCGATTGTGTGTCTGTGTGTGTATCAGTTCTCGTGGTAGGTGTGTGTGATTGTGTTTGCCTGTTTATGTATCAGTTGCCATGGTGTGTGCAGTTGTGTATCCGTGTGTATCAGCTGCCATGCTGTGCGTCCAGCTGTGCGTCGCTGTGTGTATCAGCCATCGCGGTGTGGGTGGGACTGTGCATCTCTCTGGGTGTATCGGTTGCCATGGTGTGCGTACGATGGTGCGTCTCTGGTTGTGTGTCAGATGGTGGGTGCAGTTGTCTCTCGGTGTGTATCAATTGTCACGGTGTGTCTGCGTGTGTGACTGCGCATCTGTGTGTGCAATTGTCTACCTGTGTATCAGTTGTGTGGGGGGGGGTTGGGATTGTGCATCTCTGTGTCTGCCAGTCGTCAGGCGGAGGGGGTGACTGTGCCTCTGTGTATCAGTTGTCCTGGTGTGTGTCGGTCAACACGGTGTGCCTGTCTGGCCAGCTCTGTGGTGTGGTGTGTGTACCCCCCTTACAGCCCCCCCCTTACAGCCAATCTCTGCGTCACAACGGGCCCCGCCCCCTCCATTCCCTCCAGCGCCCCAAGGGTTAACCCCTGGAGCAGGCGAATTCGAATGACAACACACGCTGTGTGTGTGTGTGTGAGCTACACCCGGCCGGCCTGTGCGGGGGGGGCTACCCCCGGCCTGGGCAATGGGTCTCTGTCGGTGTTGCATCGGGAGCCGATTTGCCAATGCTCAATAACCAGCCAGCAGCTGTCCGACTGTACAACCCCCCCCTCCGCCTGTTGGCAGCAGGGAGGGTGTGAAACAGGCGCAGGGGAGGTGTAGCCTGGGCAGTTTCAGCAGAAAAAGAGCTGGGATGGATCCGGGAACCAGCTGGATGGATTAAACCGGGGGGGGGAAGCTTGGGGACCCCCCCTTGCACCCCTGGACTGGGGCCTGACTCACACACAGACACACACAGGGCGGTTGTGCATCCACTGATCCAGGAAGCAGAACAGCGCACTCCAGAGAGGAAAGGTAAGAGAGACCCCCCTGGAAAATAGGTTATAGGGGGACTGGCTGGCTCAGGGGGGCGGGAATGGGGCTTGGGGCCTGTCCCCTCTAGGGGGCACCGGCTCCCATCCAGCCCCAGGGCAGGGGACTGGCTGGCTCAGGGGGGCAGGGAATGGGGCAGGGGCCTGTCCCCTCTAGGGGGCACTGGCTCCCATCCAGCCCCATGGCGGGGAGCTGGCTGGCTCATGGGGGCAGGGAATGGGGCCTGGGGCCTGTCCCCTCTAGGGGGCACCGGCTCCCATCCAGCCCCAGGGCGGGGGACTGGCTGGCTCATGGGGGCAGGGAATGGGGCCTGGGGCCTGTCCCCTCCAGGGGGGCATCGGCTCCCATCCAGCCCCATGGCAGGGGACTGGCTGGCTCAGTGGGGTATGTGTGGAGTGGGATAAGCTCCCTCCTGGCCATAAGGGCCGGGCGCTGGGGGACACCGTGGGGTTGGGAGCAGGCTGGAGGGCAGGTGGGTGCTGTGCTGTGGGGGCTGGGGGGACTGGCAGAGCTTAGCTGGAACGTGTTCCTGAGGCCCTGTGCATCCGCTCCGCCCCAGAGGTGGCTGCATCTCAGCGTCCGGCGGGGGCTCTGGTCCAGTGACAGGGGCAGTTGGGGTGGCTGATCTGAGGGTAACCTGAACTGGAAACAGGGGCAGGGGGGAGTTGATGCTGAGTTGCTAGCGGGCTAAAGTGGGGGGAGGGAGGGGCTGAGAGCCAGGACTCCTGGGTTCTCTCCCCAGCTCTGGGAGGGGAGTGGGGTCTAGTGGTTAGATTGGGGGGGGGGGGCTGGGAGCCAGGACTCCTGGGTTCTCTCCTTGGCTCTGGGAGGGGAGTAGGGTCTAGTGGTGAGTGCTGGGGGATGTGGGGGCTGGGAGCCAGGACTCCTGGGTTCCTGGGGCGGGGGGTTAACAATGCTTTGGCCTGGCTGCATGGCAGAGTGACCGATTTCGTGCCGCAGGGAGAGGTTGCTGCTGAATCTCCCTGGCCCAGCACCTCTCCTCACTCAGTGGGGCTGGCCGTGGTCTCTGGGGGCAGGGGGCATTTTAACCCTTGCAGCGCCAAAGAGGAAAGAGGGCCCCCCCATCAATATGCACAGGCCACAGGGGGGCTGGAGGGGCCCAGGCCCTGACTCAGGGATTGTCCCTGGCCCCCTAAGCAGCTTTGGAGTCAGCTGATTGCTCCAGCAACCACCGAGTTGTTAATCCCAATTTTAATGAGAGTCAGGAAAATAGACAGACGCCCCTCCCTGCACTGAGCCGGGGAGAGAACCCAGGAGTCCGGGATCCCAGCCCCCCCCCCGCTCTAACCACTGGACCTCACTCCCCTCCCAGAGCAGGGTAGGAACCAGGAGTCTGGGCTCCAAGCCCTCCCTGCTCTAACCACCAGACCCCGCTCCCCTCCCAGAGCCGGGGAGAGAACCCAGGAGTCCTGGCTGCCTTCTGATAGATGATTCATTCCTGGGCTGGTTATGCCGGGACTCTGGAATGCAGGAGGCCCGTCCGACTGGTGCCACCGGTGTCCTTGTGCCTTTGAGAGAGGAGGGAAAGTACGCCGTGTAATTAGCTGGCGGGGTGTGTTGCAACTAACTCTGGGGCGGGGCAACCGGGAACCAGCTGCACAGGGACCATTTAGCCACCTTTGGGATGCAGCCACCTCTGGGATGGGGCAGCTGGGAAAAGGCCGCACACAACACCGCACAGGGAGGGCTCGCCCAGCCCTGAGATGCAGCCACCTCTGGGGCAGGACAGCTGGGGGACAGCCGCAAATAACGCCGCACAGGAATAGCTTGCCCGGCGCTGAGATGCAGCCACCTCTGGGGTGGGGGGACTGGGGAACAGCTGCTGAAAGGGAAACACCCCGCTGCGGGAGGGGGTTCCGTTTTCTGGGGGCCAGCATCCCAAACAGTTTCCTTGAGCAGGAAACCCTGGTGAGTCCAGGGGTGAATTTCACACAGATCCTTTCCGGCTTTTCTGGCATCAAACCCTGTCAGCAAATGTTTGCTGGCACTGGGGGCGGCCCTGTGCTATGGGGGGGCTGCTTGGTTCAGCCCCTGGGTGGGGGACCAGGTAGGAACACAATAGGGGGATACCAGCAGGGGGCGCTCTCTCCTGGCAGTCAGGGCCAGGCACTGGGTTGGGGGGGGGCTGTGGGGTGGAGGGCTGGGCAGGGGGTGCTGTGGGGTGAATTCAGTGGGGCTGTGTGGAGCCTCAGGGGCACTGTGGGGTGGGTTCAGTGGGGCTGTGCTGTGGAGTGGGGCTGTGCTCTGGGGCATCTCCTCCCCCCTCGCTCTGTACCTGCCCAGGCCGCAGCCAGGAAAGTGTGGGATGCCCCCTCCAGCCCTGCGCCATGGGGTGGGGGGCAGCACAAACAGGCCCTGCCAGCCCCGCAGCCACTGGGCCGGGGGTCCCCAAATACGTGGGGGGGAGCCCCTCAGTCCAGGGCATGGGCCAGGGCGTGGGACTGCTTAACCCCTGCAGCGCTTGCGGTTCCTGCCGGACGCCGGGGTTCTCCGGAGATTGTGTGTCGGTGTGTTAGAGTGTGTGCTACCCTGCTTGTGTGTGTGTTGTGTTGGTGTGTCTCTGTGTCGTTGTGTCAGAGTGTGTTTCCTTGTGTGCGTGTTACTGGGTGTGCGTGTTGTGTTACCTTGTGTAGGTGTTACTGGGTGTGCGTGTGTTGTGCTGTATTGTTTTGTGTGTGAGATTGTGGGGGCTGGAGCGTGCTTTGCCTTGTGTGGTGTTACTGTCCGTGTGTTTTGTGTTGTATTGTTGCTTTACCGTGTGTTGTGTTATAGTGTTACCTGGTGTAGGTGTTAGTCTGTGTGTGTGTTGGCGCCGTGTGTGGTACTCTGTGTATTTGCCTGGTGTGTACATCTGTTACCTTGTGTCTGTGTTGTGTGTACGTGAGTGTGTCTCTGTGTGAGAGAGGGCGAGATAAGTGTGTGTATCGGTGGGTGTGTAGCTCTGGGTGTACTGTGTCTCACTCTGCATGTGGAGGTCTCTGTGTGTATCACGGAGGGGGTGTACTTGGATGTGTCACGGCTGGTGTGTAGATCCCTGGGTGCGTGTCCCAGTTTGCGTGTCACAGGTGCTGTGTCCCGGTGCGCGTGTCACTGGCTGCATGTCCCAGGCTGTGTGTGTCCCTGGGTGTGTGTCCCCGGTGGCCTGTACCTGGCTGTGTGTGTGTCCCAGCTGGTGTGTCCCTGGCTGTGTGTGTCCCAGGGTGTGTGTCCCCAGTGGCCTGTCCCTGGCTGTGTGTGTATCTGGCAGTGTCCCCCCCCCCAGTGGCCTGTCCCTGGGTGTGGGTGTCCCTGGGTGTGTGTCCCCGGTGGCCTGTACCTGGGTGTGGGTGTCCCTGGGTGTGTGTCCCCGGTGGCCTGTACCTGGCTCTGTGTGTGTGTCCCGGCTGGTGTGTCCCTGGGTGTGTGTGTGTCCCTGGTGGCCTGTACCTGGCTGTGTGTGTACCTGGCGGTGTCCCCCCCCGGTGGCCTGTCCCTGGGTGTGTGTGTGTCCCCAGTGGCCTGTACCTGGGTGTGGGTGTCCCTGGCTGTGTGTGTCCCCGGTGGCCTGTCCCTGGCTGTGTGTGTGTGTCCCCGGTGGCCTGTCCCTGGCTGTGTGTGTACCTGTGTGTGTGTGTGTCCCCGGTGGCCTGTACCTGGCTGTGTGTGTACCTGGCGGTGTCCCCCCCCCCCGGTGGCCTGTCCCTGGGTGTGTGTGTGTCCCCGGTGGCCTGTACCTGGCGGCGTGGCCCGGCCCCGGCGCGCCAGGGGTTAAAGGCGCGGCCCCGCCCCCACTCCCCGCCGTGGCCCCGGATCGCGGCACTTCGCTCCCAGCTCGCCGGGCTCGCGTGGGGGGGGGCTCGTCGCGCCCCCCCGCCCCCCAGGTGAGTCCTGCCCCCAGCCGCTGTGCTTGCGGGGGGAACAGCCCCCCCAAGACCCTGAGAAAGGGGGGGCAAAGGGAAAAGCCTCCCCAATCCCAGCCCCCCACGAGACACCCCCCCGGGGGTCAGAGCCGCGAACTCGTGTGTTTTCGTCTCGTGGAATAAAGTTAGAGTGGGGGGGGGCTGATCTAAGTCCCCCCGGGGTCACTCTAGAGTCACTCCTGATTGCAATGGGGGTGGGGTAGGCTGCTGATCTCCTCTCCCCAGCACCGAACTGCCCCTCCCCTCCTCCGCCCCCCTAAACACAATAAAACTTGGTCCGTCCCCCCCCACCGTGCTCTTAACTCCGACGTGGCTAGTGGGGTTAATGGCTGAGCTTGGGGATCACCTCTGGATTGGAAACTGGAACCCGGACTCCTGGGTTCTCCCCTTGGCTCTGGGAGGGGAGTGGGGGCTGGTGGGTTAGAGCAGGGGGGTGCTGGGAGCCAGGACTCCTGGGTTCTCTCCACGGCTTTGGGAGGGGAGTGGGGGCTGGTGGGTTGGGACGGGAGCCAGGACTCCTGGGTTCTCTCCCCGGCTCTGCGAGGGGAGTGGGGCTGGTGGGTTAGAGTGCGGGGGGGGGGGTCTGGGAGCCAGGACTCCTGGGGTCTCTCCCTGGCTCTGGGAGGGGAGTGGGGGTTGGGGGTGCTGGGAGCTAGGACTCCTGGGTTCTCTAGTGGGGGTGGGGGCGGAAGCTCCCAGGCTGGGGCAGCGCTGAAGGTGTTAGCAGGAAATTGCTCCTGTGAGGATCCCAGGAGGGGACCTGTCGAGTCCTGCCCGGGGCCGAGCTGGGGCTGCGGAATCAGACGAGCCCCAGGGGCCAGACGCTGTGACGTGCCGGTGTGGGGTGTCGCAAGGACTTTCGGTGGCCCCTCACTCCCGACCCGCAGCCCCCTGCCAGCCCAGCCCTGGGCCCCCCCCAGCCCTGCCGGTGCCCCTCACTCCCGACCCGCAGCCCCCTGCCAGCCCAGCCCTGGGCCCCCCCCAGCCCTGCCGGTGCCCCTCACTCCCGACCCGCAGCCCCCTGCCAGCCCAGCCCTGGGCCCCCCCCAGCACTGCCGGTACCCCTCCCTCCCGACCCGCAGCCCCCTGCCAGCCCAGCCCTGGGCCCCCCCCAGCCCTGCCGGTGCCCCTCACTCCCGACCCGCAGCCCCCTGCCAGCCCAGCCCTGGGCCCCCCCCAGCACTGCCGGTACCCCTCCCTCCCGACCCGCAGCCCCCTGCCAGCCCAGCCCTGGGCCCCCCCCAGCACTGCCGGTACCCCTCCCTCCCGACCCGCAGCCCCCTGCCAGCCCAGCCCTGGGCCCCCCCCAGCACTGCCGGTACCCCTCACTCCCGACCCGCAGCCCCCTGCCAGCCCAGCCCTGGGCCCTCACCCCCCCAGCCCTGCCGGTGCCCCTCACTCCCGACCCGCAGCCCCCTGCCAGCCCAGCCTAGGGGCTGTGGACAAGAACCATTCACGGAACAGGAATTCGCTGCCGTCCATTGAGGATCTTGAGCAACTTGCCCAGGACCCCTCCCCCTCCCGGACACCTGGGTCCCCATTCCAAATCCCTCCCTCTCTCCCCCCATCCCTGGGCTGGAGCCTGGCGGGCAGTTCTGGGAGGCGCGGACCCCATTTCTCCTGACGCCCCTCAGGGGCTAATATTGTTGTGATGGCGTTTAGGGGTACGGATCTGGACACCTGGGTCCCTGGCCCACCTCTGGGGGGCTGGGAGAGCTGGGGCGGGGCCTATTGTCAATCTTGCCCCCAGCCCTTTTGGGGCTGTGGGGCACCCTACAGAGGCCTGGTTCCCCCTGGTCCCTTTGTGGGCGGGGGGGCACACCCGCAGTTCTGCCTTTGGAGGGTCCTGTGTGATGGGGGTGGGGCAGAGATTATATGGCATGTTCCCTTTGGGAGGGGATTGGGGTCTAGTGGTTAGAGCAGGGGGGGCTGGGAGCCAGGACTCCTGGATTCTCTCCCTGGACCTGCCCAGAAACCTCCTGGATGTTTCTTAGTGGCATTTGTCTCCTTTCTTTCCAGGTCCGAGGCCTTAGATTCCCCCCCACCCCCCTGACCATCGCAGGGCGAGGACTAGTAGTGGGAGGCAGGAATGGGGCCTTTCCCCTCTAGGGGGCACTGGCCCCAGGGTGGGGACTGGCTGGCTCGGGGGAGGGGTTGGATGGGGCCAGTGGGGCGCTGTATGTTGCGGGGGGGCAGCGGCCTGGCAAGGGGAAGTGCCCTGGGTCCCCCTCACCCCATCTCTCTCTCTCTCTCTCCCCCCACAGAGGTTGGGGATGGGAGCTCATGGCTCTTAGCCAGGCCTGACCCGGCCCCCCCGCGCTGCCCCCCTGGCCCCAGCATGGAGGTCAAAGGGCAGCTCATCACCTCCTCCAGCTACAGCTCAGCAGGTAATGGCCCCGCCCCCCTAGGACCCTGGCCCCACCCCCAATGATCCCCTCCTGCCCTGCCCTGACCCCCCCCCAGCCCTTACCTTACCCCTTGTCTGACCCCACCCCCACAGAACTCCCCAGCCTGCCCATGCCTCCTCCCCCACATATCCCTTTCCTGGCTGTGACCCCACATCCTCCTGTCTCCTCCCTGCAACTCTGACCCCTCCCCATCTCCCTCCCACACCCCCATCAGCTGTGACCCCCGTCTCCTCTCTCCCACCCCCGCGCAGATGCCCTGGTGCGGGAACCCAGCTTGCGGCTGCGGCTGCAGGAGCTGCTGGAGCGGCAGCGGGGCCTGCGGGAGGCGCTGGGGCTGCGGGTCACCGAGCTGCGCCGGCTCTGTCTGCAGGAGGCCGTGAGTATCCGGGACCCCCCCCCGCGCTCCAGCCCTGCCTGGGAGTTAACGCAGTGCCTTGGTAGCTGCATAGCTATAGTAGGCTATTATCCTTCTCTGCCTCTCCCCCTTCAGCGCCAAGGGGGATTTGAACTTGGACCGTCCCCTCTAGACCTGAGGGAGCCGTGCCGCGAGCTGCGCAGGCATGGTAGGCTCTTATCCTGCTCCGTCCCATCAGCAGTAGTAGGTTGCTATCCATGGTCTCCAGCCCTCCCCAGGATTTGAACCCACAACCTGGAGCGGCTCCCTATGCTGCCCCTAGATTTAATGGCGTGACCCCATTAGCTGTGTTGCTCGAGTAGGTTGCTCTCCATTTCCTCCCATCAGCGGCAGTAGGTTGTTATCCTCCTCTCCAGCGTGACCTGAACCCACAACCTGTCGTGCGGTGCAGCTCTGTTAGCCGCATACCAAGAGTAGGCTATTCTCCTTCTCCATCCCCTCCCCTCCGGCAGTAGTAGGTTGTTATCTTAGCTGCCATAGCGACAGCAGGCTGTTCTCCTAAGGCTTGTGCCCCTGCCTGCCCCCAGGAGCTGACAGGGAAGCTGCCCCCCGAGTACCCGTTGGAGCCGGGGGAGAGACCCCACCCCGTCCGGAGAAGAGCGGTGCCCGCCCACCGGGGACCTGGAGCTGAGGTGAGGAGGGGCCTGGGGGGGCGGGGCTGGGGGGACAGGAAAGAGGGGGTGGGCTTGTGGGGAAGGGGGGGCATGGAGGAGTTGGGAGGGGGGCTGTGGCTGGGTGTGGGGGGGCACACAGTCTCTAACCCCCCATCCCCCCAGGCGCTGATGTGGGAGCTGTGCCGGGAGCCGGGGGGGCGCGGTGGGAGCCGGGAGGGCGGTGGGAGCCGGGGGGGCGCCGTCTCTAACCCCCCGTCCCCCCAGGCGCTGGCGTGGGAGCTGTGCCGGGAGCCGGGGGGGGCGGTGGGAGCCGGGGGGGCGCCGTCTCTAACCCCCCGTCCCCCCAGGCGCTGGCGTGGGAGCTGTGCCGGGAGCCGGGGGGGGCGGTGGGAGCCGGGGGGCGCCGTCTCTAACCCCCCGTCCCCCCAGGCGCTGGCGTGGGAGCTGTGCCGGGAGCTGGCCGTGCAGCGGCAGGTGGTGGAGGCCGCGCGGCGCCTGGCCCTGGCCCCGGAGCTGTCGGATCAGCAGCGGCGCCGGCGCCGGCAGGTCCAGGCCGAGGCCGCCCAGCGCCTGCGGGAGCTGGAGGGGCAGCTGGGGGAGACGCGGGCCCGGCTGGGGGCGCCCCGGGGAGCGCACGGTGAGAGAGACCCCCCCCCATCCCAGCATCCCAACCCCCCGAAATCTCCGGGCCCCTCACTCTGGACCTCCCCACTGTCCCTGAGACCCCCGGGCCTGACCCCATGGGGCACACCCTGAGAACCAGAGCCCCCCGAACGCCCCCACAGGCCCCCTTCTCTCCCTGACACCCCCATAGTCCCTTGGATACCCCCATACCCCCCCAAATGCCTTCACAGCCCCCTTTCTTTCCCAGATGCCCCCCTAGCCTCTCGGACACCCCTCTTCTCCCTCATCACCCCTCCTGAGTTCCTGTCCCCTGACCCCCCGCCAAGCCCCTCAGTCGCCCCTGACCCCCCCGGCCTCCCCCTCACTGCCCCCGCTGCATTCGTGACCGCCAGCATGCCAGAGATTTTCAGAAGGGGGGGATGTTCCAGCACCCCCAAGTCTGTTAAGAGGGGTGTGGGGGGGATTGCAGACTTGGGGGGGCTGGCACCGGCGGGGGCTTATAGGGGACTGACCCATCTCCCTGTTTCCATTCCCCAAGATGAGGCATTCACCTCCGAGAACAGCTCCCTCTCCGAATCGGCCAGTCACGAGAACAGTGAGTGTGTCAGGACGCCTGGGTTCTCTCCCTGGCTCTGAGAGGGGACTGGGGGCTAGTGGTTAGAGCGGGGGGGGCTGGGAGCCTGGACTCCTGGGTTCTCTCCCTGGCTCTGGGAGGGGAGTGGGGTCTGGTGCTGAGGGGGCGGGGCCCCCGGACAGGTGGGGTGTGGTGGGGTGGGATAGAGTGCAAGTGGGGTGGAGAGCTTGGCTTGCAGCCCGGACTCCTGGGTTCCACCCCTTGCCTTGCGTTCTCTCCCCCAGACGACCCCCACGGTTTCCACCCGCCCAAGGTGGGCCCCTCGTCCCCCCGCAGCCGGGATCACCTCCGCGCAGTGTCCGGCAGCCCCGACCGCCGGCCTGGCTGGCGAGGGCCCCCCACGGAGCTGGGTGGGGGGGCTGCCAGCCGCCGCAGCTCGCTAGCCAGCCCTACCAGGTGGGTACAGGCCAGTCCCCCGCCCCACAACCCGCTCCTCACACCCCTGGTCTCCCCTGCTGCCTCCCGCTCCCCCCATTTACCCACCCCCCCAGCCAGTGGGGCTCCCCCAGCCGCCCATCCGGCCGGGCCCAGCTGGTCTCAGGTTTTGTTTGCTCCCCCTCAGCCCGAGTCGGACCCTGCCCCGGAGCGTGTCCAGCTTTGAGGGCCGGAGCGTCCCAGCGACCCCAGTTCTGACCCGGACCATCTGCAGCGGGAGCCACAATGTCAGGTACCGGAGCAGAGCGCCCCCTAGCGCCCCCCCCGGGGCCCCGCCCAGAGCAGAGCGCCCCCTAGCGCCCCCCCCAGCCCTGCCCGGGGGAGAGCGCCCCCTAGCGACCCCATGGTGCCCCACAGTGCCCAGACCTGCCTGGGGAGAGCGCCATCTGCCGAGCCCCGCAGCACAGCGACCCCCCCCGTGCGTCTCCGCTTCACCCCTCCATCTCCCGTCCTGCTTAGCGGGAGTTGGGCAGGATCTGTCTAGGTGGGGGCATGACGTTGGGTTTTGGGGTTGGGGGTGAATTGGGGGGCCTCTGGGGATCACTTTGGGGGCAGTGGTACTGAATTTGGGGTGCCTACTAACCCCCCCTTTTCTTTGTGCCCTCCCCCCAGGCCGGATGCCCCCCCAGCCACCCGTCAGTGGTCGGGGAGCCAGGACTCCCAGCTCGGCCCCCCCAGCCGGGACCCCAGCGCCGACCGGGCCCCCCCAGCCTTCGCCGCCCGCACCCGCCGCAGCAACAGCTCGGAGGCCCTGATCGAGCGGGGGGCCCCCCCCGAAGACCCCCCTTTTCGGGGCCCCCCCCGGCCCCCGTACACCGAGATCCTCCTGGACTATTACCTGGAGCGCCAGTGCTGGCCGGCGGGAGACCACCTCTCACGCCGTGATGCCCCCCCGCCTCCCGGCTGGGGATACCCCGAGAGCCCCCTGCCACGCCGGGCAGGGCGTGCCAAGTCCTGCGGGCCCCCTCCCCAGAGCCAGCCGCCGCCCCCAGCCCCCCAGCGCCCTCCCCGGGCCGTCCACAAAGCCTTGGCCCTGGAGGGGCTCCGGAACTGGTACCTGCGGAATGCCGGAGGAGCGGGGGGGGCCCCCCTGCCCCGGGACAGGAGAGGGGGGGCCCCCCGTGGCTGGCCCGAACCCCCCCCCCCGGCCGGAGACGGGGGGCTACCTGCCCCATTCGCTGAGCTATGCTGGGCAGCCGCTGCAGGGCAGGTATGGGCGTCGGGGGGGCTGGCAGCCCTGAGTTAAGGTTGGGGGCTAGGGGACCGACCCCCCCCCCGAATCTGCCCCCCCATCGCTCCCCCGCAGCAGGGGTACACCAGCCAGAGGGGGTTGTTTGGGGGGCGGGGGAGGCTCATGCGTCTCTTGCTAGGGCGTCAGCCATTCATCAGCTGCCCCCCTCCCCACCTGCATGGGCTGTGTTGGGGGGAAAGGACCCAGGCGTCCGAGAGGTGTGGGGGTGTGTGTGGGGGGGGGGTTAAGGACCCAGGCGTCTGACTTGGCTGCAGGGTTGGGGCATGGGGGACCCCGGTGTTGGTGGGGGAGGCAGGAAAGGACCCAGGCATCCGGCTCTGCTCCCTGGAGTTGGGGGGAGGGGGCAGCAAGAAGGGACTCAGGCGTCCAGGGGAGGGAGCAAGGGACCCAGGCATCCGGGGAAGGGTGACTCTCTCTGCTATGACTTAATCCTTCTCCCCCCTGCACCTTCCTCTGGCTAATCTCTCTCTCTCTCTCTCTCTCTCTCTCTCTCTTCCCCCCACATCTCTCCCCCCACATCTGTCTCCCCACCCCACACGTCTGTCTGTCTGTCTGTCTGTCTGTCTCTGCCTCTGTCCGGCAGACCCTTCGCAGACCTCCTGTACCCGGACGGGCCCGGCGCCCCCTGCCTGGGCCCCCCCTTGGATGTGGAGAGACACCCCCCAGGGACGCTGGTCTGACCTCCGTGTGGGGAGGCAGGGACAGCCAGGGGTTAATCTCACATGGGGGGGACGCTCCCCTGCTGGACGGGGGTGTGTGTGGCATCAGGCGGATTAGATGCAGGGGGAGATTCACACGGCCCCCCCCGCTAGGGTGGTGTGGGGAACGGATTCTCCCCCCCCATGGGCTGAGACGACCCCCCCCCCAGCAACCTCAATCTCCCCCCTGCCCACATTCAGATATGGGGGACAGGTCCTGGCTGGGGAATCGGCCACCAACTGAACTCCCATTACCACTGGCACTAACCGCCCCCCCCACCACAATCCTCCCCTTTCTAAAAGTCTGGACAGACACCCCCCCGGCCCCGCCCAACACCTATCAGCTCCCTGACACCCCCATCATGTTCCCTCCCCCGCGTCTGGCCATACCCCCCACACCACATCCCTCTCCCCAAACTGAGACAGATGCTCCCCTTCCCCGCCCCCATCCAGTGAGCCCCTCCCAAAACAGCCCCCCCTCCTGTCCGGCTCAATTAGGAAATGAACTCAAACTCTCGACATTCCAGCCCTGGCTGGCGTCCGGTGGATTTTCCTTTAAAAGTTACACACAAGAATAAAGTCACTTTTTTTTTTTTCCTTTTCCCGCTGGATTTTATTTTGGGGGAACTGGCAGGCGGGGGGGGGGATTCTACCTCCCAGGTCCCATCCCCCCCCCCAAACCTCCCATGAGCCACGTGTTAGTAGCGACGGGCACCAGCATGCGACGGGCTCTGGACCTCGACTTCGCCCCGTTCCCAGCGCGTGGATTGTAACAGGAATTTCTTTGGCAAATGTCAAACTGGTCACTGTGCAGAACGGGGTTTGTATAATACAGAGCGCAAAGGCGAGGCTGTGGCATGGTGGCTTGGCTGGGGAGGGGTGGGGGGGCGCTGGCGGGGGGGAGGGCATTTCCGACCAGTTGGGGAGAAACGTCCCAAAATGTGATGCCTGCCTGAGTCTGCAGAGAGCCTGCGCCGATTGTTCACAAAGGAGTGAACCGATCCCTGCCTGGCTCTGCAGAGAGCCTGAGCCGATCGCTCGCAGAGGAGTGAACTCCCCTGGGGATAACCGATCCCTGCCTGCCTCTGCAGAGAGTCTGCGCTGATCGCTCGCAGAGAAGTGAACCGATCCCTGCCTGCCTCTGCAGAGAGCCTGCGCCAATCGCTCGCAGAGGAGTGAACCAATCCCTGCCTGGCTCTGCAGAGATCCTGAGCCGATCGCTCGCAGAGGAGTGAACTCCCCTGGGGATAACCGATCCCTGCCTGCCTCTGCAGAGAGCCTGCGCCGATTGCTCACAAAGGAGTGAACCGATCCCTGCCTGGCTCTGCCGAGAGCCCGCGCCGATCACTCGCAGAGGAGTGAACCGATCCCTGCCTGGCTCTGCAGAGATCCTGAGCCGATCGCTCGCAGAGGTGGGAACTGTCCTTAGGCCAGGTCTACACTACAGACTTAAATCGGTATAACTATGTCGCTTCGGGGTGTGAAAAATCTACACCCCCCCCCCCCCGAGCAACATAGTGACCTCAACCTAACCCCCCTGTGTAGACAGTGCTAGGTCGGTGGAAGAACTTCTCCTTTCACCATAGCTACCGCCTCTGGGGCAGGTGGATTAACGATGGGAGAGCGCGCAAGGGCGTGAGCCACTCACTGCCTCCAAATGGGGCACTAAATGCCCCCTTCCCAGCAGGACATACAGCATGCATCAGGACGGGGCCTGCCCCGCTCCCTCCCAAAACCAGCAAATTACCAGGGGATCCCACTTCTCCCACTAATGCCCCTGGCAGTGCCCTTCTGGCTTTTTTTCTTTGCTAAAAACCTCGGGGGGAAATCCATGAGGCAAAGGGTTCCACAGATTAACTTTAAAAAGCATGCTCCCTTGGGTCAGTGACATCTCACATCAGAAGGGACCAGAGTGATCCTCCAGTGTGACCCTCCCTGTCTCACACAGGCCAGAGAACTGCCCCCCAATAATTCCTCGAGCAGAACTTTGAATTCTGTTGGATTTCATTCTAGTGGCTTTGGGAGACCCTACATAAACCAAGTAAAAAATGCCCCCAGCTATGGGGTAAAAGAAAACCTGGATTATTCCAGGTTTTCAGGGGATTTATTCATTGTTTGTGCACAACTTCTCCCCCCCCCCCCCCACACACACCATAAACCCTTGAGCCAGCCAGACCCCCCCCACCCTGGGACCAGACTAGAGCCAGCGCCCCCTAGCAGGGGAAGGCCCTGTGCCCCATTTCCCACCCCCTCAAAGCTATGCAAGCATTTATAGCAAGAAATGGCACAGAAGTTTTATTAGAATAGTTGTTTTTGCTCCTCAAATAAATAGAAGGAGTTGTGGATAAATACTCAGCACCAGATGCAGCATCCCACTGAATCCTCAGTGCCCCCTTGGGGTCCCCCTTGAATACACCCCCTCCCACTGCCCCAGCCCTCCCAGTGTTAAAGCCCCTTGTTTCTTTCGTTGCTGTACAAACAGGGTATTTTGGTAGGGCCTATGTAAACAGATCTAGGGGGTTGGTCCCTGGGTCAAATCATGTGGCAGTTAGTTCCACAGGCTAACCACTCCCCCTTCTCTGCTAAATTCTCCATGCCCCTGGGTCAAAACATGTGGTCGTTCAAATGATTACCCAGCTCTCAGCCCCTCGCTGGGCCAAATCATGTAGTGGGGTAGTTCCACAGGCCATTCTCCCCTCTGCCAAATCATGTGGAAGGTAGTTCCACAGGTTAACCATAGTTCATCCTCCTCCTGTTAAGCTCTCCAGGCCTCTGGGTTAAATCATGTGGTTGGTAGTTCCACATGTAAACCATAGCCTGTTCTCCCCTGCTAAAGTCTTCGGACCTTGGGATCAAATCATCTGGCAAGTAGTTCCATAGCTCCCCCGCCCCCCTCCACAGCTAAACTATCTGGTCCTCTGTAACAAATCATGTGGCAGGTAGTTCCACAGGTTAGCCATACCTGATCCCCTCCCCTACTCCAATTTCAAGGCCCTGGCTGGACTCAGAGGGACGCTGCATCTTCATGATAGTGAGCGTGTGCATGTAGGAGAGTAGTGAAGCGCAGGCCCGAGGCAACGGTGAGGGGCTGGTGGGAAGGACGGAGGCGGGGGGGGGGGTCCGTCTCGCTCCTTAAGAGCCAGCTTCTTGTTCCTGGCCCATCGCCTCCAACAGTAGCCCCATGGGCGTCCTCTTCAGCCCAATGCTCTCGATCTTGTTCTCGATTTTATTCTTGAGGTTCCGGAGGCGAAAGGAGGCGTGGATCAGAATCACTGCAAGTGGCGGTGGGGGGGAAAGCGAGAAAGTGGGGGGGGGGCTGAAAGCGTCCCCGTCACTTGCTGAGAGCAGCCCCCGGCCCCCGCAACCCAAGTCCTGAGACACAGCAAGGCGGCAAGTCGCTCCCCCCTGCCGCAGCTCGGCTGCGTCTGCCGTGCAGGGAGTGTTTGCATGCAACCTCCCACCGCGAAAGCCGCCCCGGGGCAGGGCCTGCAGGCAGGGATGCTGCGGCGAGAATACATGGGCCGTGCCCCCGCCCGCTGGCAAAAGGAGGCAGCAGCGTGGGGTCTGCCTAGGTGGGTGCGCCTCTGACATGCAACCGAGCAGCGACGGCCCCCAAGGCTCTTGCAGCTAAACCGCAGGGGCCTGCTGCGTGCAGGGATGCTCCCGCTGGCACGGAGTGGCCCCCGCGGGCCCAGCCGCCGCAGCGGGAATGCAGCTACAATGCCGCAGCCCCCCGCAAGAGGCTGGCGCACCGGGCAGCGCCTGCAGGCAGGGGGGCTTGCAGCAGGGCCCCCGAGCGCAGCGCTGCAGGAGCCGTTCCTCGAAGATGCAACCGCCCGCAGCAGGAAGGCTGCGGGAACAGCCCTGCCGAGAAGGCCTTGGAAATGCAACTGCCCTCCAGGGTGGGGGCTGCATGCATGGATCTGGCAGCAAGGAAGTGGCAGCTGCGCCCCCCCCTTGCCCTCCCCGCGCCAGTATGCAGCCTGTGACCCACTGATCTGACCCCCCCCCAGTCCATGCACTGTGTTCACCCCCTGCCTGCCCAACCTCCCCCACTTTACTCCCCCCCCCCCATCAATCCCACTTCCCCCAATCAACCCCACTCCATGCCCTCACCTCCCTGATCTCTGCTACCCCAGGTGTCCCCACCCCCAAATTCTACCCCAGCAAACCTGGCCCTCTTCCTCGGTGCTACCCTGCCCCACAGCATTCCCCAAGCCCTACTTAACCTGACCCTGTAGATTCCACACCCCCATCAGCCCTGCCTCAACCCCCCACCTGCCGCCCATCCCTCCCCCCGACTCACTGGAGATGGGCAGGGTGATTGTCAGCAGGAAGACCCTCGAGCCCCCCAACAGGGACACCAGGCCATAGGCGCTCCCCAGCACGGCCAGGAGGCTGGCGCCAGGGTAGCTGCGCCGGAAGCGCCGAATTGGAGCCTTGTTCTCGGCCGCCCAGACGAAGGCGACGAAGACGAGGGTCACGGCGGAGCCAGAAAGCAGGGTGTGCAGGGGCCGGAAGTACCTGTGGGGACAGGGCAGAGTGAGGACCCAGGAGTCTGGGCGCCCACATTCTGCATTGACCCTACCCTCACGCCTTGCACACCCCCACCCCCCCCGGAGCATGCCCAGCCCCCAACCGCTTGCACTGACCCCATGGGGAGCAGGCACGGCCCCCCCACCCCTTGCAATGACCCCCCTGAGAGCATTGCACAGCCCCCCCACCCCTTGCACTGACTCCCCCGGAGCATGCATAGCCCCCTCCCCCCTTGTACTGACCCCCCCCCCCGAGCATACACCACCCCCCTTGCATAGAGCATGCCCAGCCCCCAACCGCTTGTACCAACCCCCTGGGGAGCATGCATGGCCCCCCACCCCTTGCACTGACACCCCCCACCAAGCATTACACGGCCACCTCACCCCTTGCACTGACCCCCCCCGGAGCATGCACGGACCCCCCGGAACATGCACTGACCTCCACCCCTTGCACTGACCCCCCCCGTAGCATGCAAAGCACCACACTCCTTGCACGGACGCCCCGGAACATGCACTGACCCCCCCGTAGCATGCAAAGCCCCACACTCCTTGCGCTAACCCCCCCCCCGGAGCATGCACGGACCCCCCCTTGCACTGACTCCCCCGGAGCATGCACGGACCCTTCAGAACATGCACTGACCTCCACCCCTTGCACTGACCCCCCCCCGTAGCATGCCCGGACCCCCCCCGGGAGCATGCACGGATCCCCCGGAGCATGCACGGCCCCCCACCCTTTGCACTGACTCCCCCGGAGCATGCACGGCCCCCCCCCTTGCCCGCACCGCTCACCCCCCCAGCAGCAGCGCCAGCCCCAGGCCCAGCCCGTAGTTGCTCTGGTAATACAGCAGGTTGTTGAGGACCCGGTTCCTCCAGCGCTGCGGGTCGCGCGGGTCCGGGGGCGCCAGGCGCGCGGGGCCCAGCAGGAAATCGCCCAGCGCCCGCAGCGGGGGCGGCCGCACCTCGGACATCTTCAGCGCCGGCGGGAGGGGGGGGACTACAGCCCCCGGCATGCACCGCGCCGCCCCCGCCCGCCGCGGCGCCGCCTGGGAAATGGAGTCCTGGAGGCTGCAGCAGGGGAGAGCGGAACAAAAGTGGGGTGGGGCTGGGAGCCCGGACTCCTGGGTTCTCTCCCCGGCTCTGGGAGGGGAGCGGGGTCTAGTGATTAGAGTGGGGGGGCTGGGAGCCTGGACTCCTGGGTTCTCTCCCCAGCCCTGGGAGGGGAGCTGGGTCTAGTGATTAGAGCGGGGGTTGGGGGCCCGGACTCCTGGGTTCTCTCCCCGGCTCCTGGTACGATCTCAAGCAGGATTCCAACCCCCCCCTCGGCCCAGTTCTCACCTAATTGTTCTGCAACCGGCTACCGCTGCCCCCACCCCAGCCCCAGCAGTGGTCGCATCAGTTGCTGCTGCGCTGCCCCATACGTATGTGGGTCCCTGCTGCCCCCTGGGGGTGGGGAGCCCTGATCTGTCTGTGGGGGTGTTGACTAAGCAGGCGGTCGGGCGGGGTTGCGGGGGGGCGGTCGGTTGCGGGTGTGGGGGGCAGGGCATGGGGTGCTGTAGGGTGGGGGTTGGTGGGTCTGGGGGGGAAGGGCATAGGGGTGCTGTAGGGTGGGGTGTGTGGGTGTGGGGGGCAGGGCATAGGGGTGCTGTAGGGTGTGGGTGTGGGGGGCAGGGCACAGGGGTGCTGTAGGGCAGGGGTTGTGGGTGTGGGGGAAGGACATAGGGCTGCTGTAGGGTGGGGGTTGGTGGGTGTGAGGGGCAGGGCATAGGGGTGCTGTAGGGTGGGGGTTGTGGGTGTAGGGCGCAGGGCATAGGGGTACTGTAGGGTGGGGGTTGTGGGTGTAGGGGGCAGGGCATAGGGGTGCTGCAGGGTGGGGGTTGTGGGTGTAGGGGGCAGGGCATAGGGGTGCTGTAGGGTGGGGGATGGTGGGTGTGGGGGAAGGGCATAGGGGTGCTGTAGCAGGGGTTGTGGGTGTGGGGGGCAGGGCACAGGGGTGCTGTAGGGTGGGGGTTGCTGGGTGTGGGGGCAGGGCACAGGGCATGGGGGAGGTCTTGCAGGGGATGTTGTGCAGTGTTGAGGGGCCGTGGCCAGGAGCAAGGGAGAGAAACGGGCCGCGGGGAGGAGGACGGGAGCCTGGTTCGCTGCCCCCCCACCACCTACCCCAAGCGATAGAAGGACACAGGTCACTGAGCGGACGAGTGCGGCAGAGTCCAGGAGCGAAGGAATGAGGCAGCCTCTTGGGCAAACGAGTGCGGCCGCTCTCCGGAGCGAGGGAACGAGACAGCCCTAGCAGAGGAGTACGGGAGTGAATCACCCCAGCAGAGCACAGGAGCGAGGGAACAGGACAGGCCCAGCGGAAGAGGAGTGTGGGAGCGAGGCAAGAAGACGGGCCTGGCAGAGGAGGAGAACCGGAATGAGAGAACGATTCAGGCCCTGTGGAGGAGTGTGGGAGCGAGGGAACGAGACGGGCCCAGCGGAGGAGGAGAACCGGAATGAGAGAATGATTCAGGCCCTGTGGAGGAGTCTGGGAGCGAGGGAATGAGACGGGCCCGGCGGAGGAGGAGTGTGGGAGCGAGGGAACGAGACGGGCCCAGCAGAGGAGGAGAACCGGAATGAGAGAATGATTCAGGCCCTGTGGAGGAGTCTGGGAGCGAGGGAATGAGACGGGCCCGGCGGAGGAGGAGTGTGGGACCGAGGGAACGAGACGGGCCCAGCGGAGGAGGAGAACCGGAATGAGAGAATGATTCAGGCCCTGTGGAGGAGTCTGGGAGCGAGGGAATGAGACGGGCCCGGCGGAGGAGGAGTGTGGGACCGAGGGAACGAGACGGGCCCAGCGGAGGAGGAGAACCGGAATGAGAGAATGATTCAGGCCCTGTGGAGGAGTCTGGGAGCGAGGGAACGAGACGGGCCTGGCGGAGGAGGAGTGTGGGAGCGAGGGAACGAGACGGGCCCAGCGGAGGAGGAGAACCGGAATGAGAGAATGATTCAGGCCCTGTGGAGGAGTCTGGGAGCGAGGGAATGAGACGGGCCTGGCGGAGGAGGAGTGTGGGAGCGAGGGAACGAGACGGGCCCAGCGGAGGAGGAGAACCGGAATGAGAGAATGATTCAGGCCCTGTGGAGGAGTCTGGGAGCGAGGGAACGAGACGGGCCTGGCGGAGGAGGAGTGTGGGAGCGAGGGAAGAAGACAGGCCCAGCAGAGGAGGAGTGTGGGAGCAAGGGAACGAGGCGGGCCCGGTGGAGGAGGAGTGTGGGAGTGAGGGAATGAGACAGGCCCGGTGGAGGAGGAGTACCGGAATGAAAGAACGATTCAGGCCCTGTGGAGGAGTGCGGAAGTGAGGGAACGAGACGGGCCAGGCGGAGGAGTACAGGAGGGAGGGAACGGGAACGAGGCCACACAGATCCACGGGCCTGGTGCTCTCACCTGGCTCTGGCACTGCTCCTGTTGGGGGTGGGGGTCTTCAGTGCACCAGCCCCCCCTTCGGCTCACACTCTCCCTGGGGGGAGTTCCTTGCCTTCTCTGCCCCCTGGGACCAACCCTCAGTGCCCCCGAGCGGTGAGGGGTTCCCCCCGGAGGGAGACACCCACCCAAAGGGAGCCTCCCCCCCACCAGCTGCCTGAATCTGGAGTGACTCTCGGCCTGTGTGAACGCGGGAGGGTTTAATATGGTGTCTGGAATACAGCATAGACCGGAAAGTTACCCCCCCTCGGCCCCTTTGTCCTCCAGCCGGCTGCCTGCCGAGGTGGAGGGCATCCCTGGTCGTCTATTGCTAGGTGGGAGGTTTGGGGGGCAGTGGGGGGGTTAGGGCCCCCCATTGGGCCCCTGAACCCCCTCACTGCCCCCAAACCTCCCACTGTGCCTGACAGAGCCCCCCAAACCCTCCAGGGCTCCCCACAGAGCCCCAAATTCCCCACAGCCCCTCTCTGTGTCCCCCCCCATTGCATCAGGGCTCTGGAGCAGCAGGGAGGTGGTCTCCTAGCAACAGCCAATGGGAGGCGAGGATGCAGCTGGATGGGGGGGCAGAGTGGGGAAGGCGGCTGCTGGGCCCTCACTGAGCCACAATTGGTGGAGGCAGTTTC
This sequence comes from Natator depressus, assembly GCF_965152275.1. Taxonomy (NCBI): domain Eukaryota; kingdom Metazoa; phylum Chordata; order Testudines; family Cheloniidae; genus Natator; species Natator depressus. Next base: position 22,361,671 of record NC_134256.1, on the reverse strand, counting down.
CCTTCCCCCCACAGCCCTGACCCCCCCCGGCTCAGAAGGGGGGGCTGGCTGAACAGAGGGGACCCCAATGCCTGACCCCCCCAGGCTGAGAAAGGGGGGCTGGTTGAACAGCGGGGACCCCAATACCTGACTCCCCCTTTCACTCACACACTCCTCTCTCCGTCTCTCAGGTTCACCCCCTCCTGGGCCCTCTTCGGGGCTGATGGCAGACAGATCCGACCCCCCCTCCCCAGGGGCTCCCCCTGAGATGTCCCTTTGCCATCCAGCCGCGGCCACCAGGGACCCTCCGGCTTCGGCCTCCTCTGGTCTTCCTCGGGCAGGCCCCGAACCTGGGAATAAAACGTTTGGGGTTCTGTCCTAAGTCTCCCGCCTCTGGGGCTCTGTCCAGAGCAGAGCACACCCCACTGAGCCCCCCCCCGCCCCGACCCACAGCACGGCGCCCCCCGCCCCAGCATCCGGCCCCGATTGCCAGGGAGAGCGCCCCCCTGCCAAGCCCCCCACCCTGCTCTCTGCCCCATGGTGCCCCCTAGAGCCCAGCCCTGACTGCCAGGGGAGAGAGCCCCCTGCCCAGCCCCCCAACCTGCTCCCCACAGCACAGGGCCCCCTAGCCGGGGGGCAGGGGCACACACAAGGAGACCACCACTTGGGCTTTACATCAAAATACCTGACGAGCCTTTATTTCATTAGTTAATTAATCAACACCAGACGGACAGACAAGGGCTGTTACTGAATGGACTGCTAGAAGCGGGGGGAACCAAGGGAGTGGGGGGGGCAGAGCTAGGGCAGTGGGTGAATGGGGAGGTTCAGAGCTGGGGGGGCAGAGCCCTGGGGAAAATAGGGGGCTCAGAGCTGGGATATTGGGGGGCAAAGCCGGGGGGGAATAGGGGTCTTGAAGCGTGTCGGGGGCGAGCCGTGACCCCAATGGGGGGGGCAGTTGGCTTGTGTGGGAAAGACGTGGGGCCCAGGGTTAAGCTGGCCTGTGGAGGGAGGGGTCATTGGGGGGCAGAGATTGGGGGGCTAGGAGCAAGGCAGCCCCTCCCCTGCACCCACAGGCTGGCTACATTCAGAGTCGGGCGGGGGGGGACGTAAGCCCCCCCTCCCCCGCCACATTAGCGCTCACTGGGCCCTGGGGGAGGGTCCCCATTACTCAGGCAGATACCTCAGCAGGGGCTCCCCCCCATACACCCCCCTCCGCCCCCCACCAGCCTCCTCTTCCTCCTCAGTCCTCTTGGCCCGCTGCAGCTGGGGTGCCCCCGCCTCAGGCCCCTCCCCATCATCCCCGAGCCGCTTCACACGCAGCAGCGTGGGGGGTTCTTCCTCCAGCCCCCGGCGCAGGCGTCTGGGGTGGCGGGGGGGTCGCGTCTCGCCGCCTCCCGCGAGGATCCGGCCCACCAGGTACCTGCGAGCCAGAGGAAAAAAGGAGCTAGAACCCAGGCATCCGGGATCCCAGCCCCTGCCCCCCACTCTGATCCACTAGACCCTGCTCCCCTCCCAGAGACAGGGAGAGAACCCAGGAGTCCTGACTCCCAGCCTCCCCTGCTCTAACCACTAGACCCCACGCCCCTCCTAGAGCCAGGGATAGAACCCAGGCGTCCTGAGTCCTGGACCCTGGCTGAGGCCCATCGCCTTTTCCCTCTAGGGGGCGCTGGCTCCCATCCGGACCCGGGACTGGCCGGCTCAGGGGGGCAGGGCATGGGGCCTGGGGCCCGGGGCCCGGCCCTTCTCCAGGCACCTCAGCATCTCCGCATCCATCTCCCCAGGCTCCTCATCCCCCGGCTCGTCCTGGTGGCTCTCGTAGGCCCCGTCCGTCCGGTAGCGGCTCAGCTGGGGTGGGGCCGGGGGCCGGGTCCTGGGGGGGGCGCCCGCCCCGGTCTCATCGTAATCAGGGTACGGGGCCCCCCTGGCCTGGTCCCACAGCTGCAGGAGGGAGGCCAGGGGGACCGATTCCTGGAGGAGGCGCTGGAGAGCCAGGGCGGCCTGGGCCCCGTCCTGCCTCCAGCGGCCACCGGCGGGCGCCTCCTGGAGCCACGGGGTGCCCCCTGGCTCATCCTCCCGCCACCGGCCCGCAGGGGGCGCCCCCAGCCTCTCCAGCGCCTGGGCCAGCAGTTCATCCTGGGCCAGCGGCCCCAGCCGGGGGTAGTAGATCTCGTTGGCCAGCCCCATCTCCCCCTCATAGGGAGCCCCCCGCAGGTCCCGTCGGAAACGTCGGGGGCCCCCGGCCGAGTCGTGGGGCAGTGCCCCCCTGGGGCCGGCAGGAAGAGCCTGTGGGGAAAACACAGAGAGAAAAGGCGGAGAGGTGAATGGACGGTACCCAAGATTCCCAGCGAACCCAGGAGTCCTGGATCCCCCTCCCTCGGCCCGCTCTAACCACCAGATCCCACTGCCCTCCCGGAGCTGGGGAGAGAACCCAGGAGTCCTGGCTCCCCCTGCCCCCGCTCTACCCACCAGACCCCACTGCCCTCCCAGAGCTGGGGAGAGAACCCAGGAGTCCTGGCTCCCCCGGTCCCCGCTCTAACCACCAGACCCCAATGCCCTCCCGGAGCTGGGAGTCCTGCTCTTTTCAGCACAGGACAACTCCCCACCTTTTCCGGCTAATGGGGGGAGGGGTTCAGCAAATGGGGGGGGCAGGTCTGGGAGACGGTGGGGGAGGGGCATCTCTGTAGTGATCCCCCCCACCCATGTGTCTGTGGCAGCCAGGATCCGCAGGCTGAGTCACCAGGAGTGCTGGGGGGATGGGGGGGGGGGTTGGCAGCTGGCTCTGGGGGAGATGAGGAGGAGTTAGCGGGGGGGGGGCGCTGCCAGCCCCGGCCCCCAGACTGTGCGTTGTCTGTGGCGGGCAGGGCCCCTTCTCGTTCTTTCTCTCTCCCCCCCCGCTTCCTCCCCCCACCCCGGTGCACAGCTCAAATGCGGCTGCTTCTGGGGCGGAGTGCGACAGTGACACAGAACCCCCCATCCCTCTCCATCCTCCAGACCCCCCCTCCTCAAACACCCCGTCCCCCTAGACCTCCAAACACCCCCCATCCCTCCCCTCCTCCTCAAACACCCCATCCCCCTAGACCCCCAAACACCCCCCAACCCCCAGACTTCCCATCCCCCCAAACACCCCATTCCCCTAGACCCCCAAACACCCCCCATCTTCCAGACCCCCCATCCCCTCAAACACCCCATCCCCCTAGACCCCCAAACACCCCCCATCCCCCAGACTTCCCATCCCCCCAAACACCCCTTTCCCCTAGACTCCCCATCCCCTCAAACACCCCATCCCCCTAGACCCCCCAAACACCCCCCATCCCCCAGACTTCCCATTCCCCCAAACAGCCCATCCCCCTAGACCCCCAAACACCCCCATCCCCCAGACTTCACATCTCCCCAAACAGTCCATCCCCCTAGACCACCCTCCAAACACTCCCCATCCCCCAAGACCCCCATACCCCAAACACCCCCATCCCCCCAAACACTCCCATCCCCCAGACTAAAACCCCTGCAAACACTCCCCATCCCCCTCAAACACCTCCATCTTCCAGACCCCCCTCCCCCTCAAGCACCCCATCCCCATAGACCTTCACCCCCTCAAACACCCCCTTAAACCCTCAAACACCCTCAATTCCCCATCCTCCAGACCCCCATCCCCCTCAAACACCCCATCCCCCTAGATAGCCACCCCCAAACACCCCAAACTCTCCCCAACCCACTCGACCCCCAAACACCCCATCCCCCTCAAACACCCCATCCTCCTAGACCGCTACACTCCCAAACACCACCCATCCCCTGAGACCCCCACGCCCCAAACACCCCCCATCCCGCGACACCGCCCACCCCCAAACACTGCCCACTCCGTTTATACACCCCATCCCCAACTCGATCCCCCCAGCACCCCCCTCGATCCGCCCCAACGCTACCGTCTCCACTGAGGGGGGAACTCACAGCCCCCCTCCGATCTCCTGCGCTGTGGGGGGGCGGGGTCTGGGCTTCGGAGCCCCGGAGATGGGACCATCAGCCCCCCCGACTCCCCTGGCTCCGGGTACGTCCCCGACCCCGGGAGACCATAATAAGGGGTGGGGGGAAGGGGACGAGGGGTTCGCGGAGGGGGATAAAAGGAGAAAAGACGAGGGGTGCAGGGAGGCGATGGAGAAGAGAGGGCGCAGGGGGAAGATGGGGAGAGATGGGGCGCGGGGGGGGGATGGGGGCGCAGGGGGCTATGGCGAGAGATGGGGCGCCGGGGGCGGCGATGGAGAAGATGGGGGCGCCGGGGGAGGCGATGGGGAGAGACGGGGCGCAAGGGGGGAGAAGGGGGAGCAGGGGGCTATGGCGAGAGATGGGGCGCCGGGGGCGGCGATGGAGAAGATGGGGGCGCCGGGGGAGGCGATGGGGAGAGACGGGGCGCAGGGGGGGAGAAGGGGGCGCAGGGGGCTATGGCGAGAGATGGGGCGCCGGGGGAGGCGATGGAGAAGATGGAGGCGCCGGGGGAGGCGATGGAAAAGATGGGGGTGCCGGGAGTGCGATGGGGAGAGATGGGGGCACAGGGGGAAGATGGGGAGAGATGGGGCGCAGGGGGGCCCATGGGGAGAGATAGGGGCGCAGGGGGCTATGGGGAGACATGGAGAGGCGGAGGCGACGGAGAAGATGGGGGTGCCGGGGGGCCCATGGGGAGAGATGGGGTGCTGGGGGGCGATGGGGAACAGGGGGGCGCAGGGGGAGAGATGGGGAGCCGGGGGGCGATGGGGAGACATGGGGGAGCCGGGGGTCCCATGGGGAGAGATGGGGGCGCCGGGGAGAGATGGGGCGCAGGACTCGGGGGGCCCAGGTCCCCTCCCTACCTTCCCGGCGGCGGGGCCCACCGCGCAGAGCAGGGCCGCCAGCATCAGGCTCGTAGCCATCGCGCAGGGACCGGACGGGACCGAACCGCGGGGAGCGGGAGACACGGACCGGCGCAGGGAGCAGCCGCTGCAGCGAAACCTGCCCCGCCCCAAGCCCCGCCCTCCGCGGATCCTCCCCCCTGCATCCAGCCCCCCAGCATCCCTCGGGATCCTCCCCTCTGCAGGAGCTGCGGGTCGGGAGTGCGGGGCACCTGCAGGGCTGGGGGCGCATCTTGGTGCCTCCCTGCTAATTAATTTCTGCTTCCCGCAGCATCCATTGCCATGGAGACACAATTACTCATTTATGGGGGGGGGGGAGACAGTGCATGATGGGAAAGACCCAAGGTGGCCTGGAACTCACTCACCCCCCCAGCCCTGCCGGTGCCCCTCCCTCCCGAGCTGCAGCCCCCTGCCAGCCCAGCCCTGGGCTCCCACCAGCCCTGCGATGCCCCACTCTGGACCGTAGCCCCTGCCCCCCACAGCCCTGCCCCCCTGCTCTGCCAGTGCCCCTCACTCCTGATCTGCAGCCCCCTGCCAGCCCTGCCCTGCCCCCCCCCGCAGCCCTGCCGGTGCCCCTCCAGACCCATAGCCCCTTCCCCCCAGAACCCTGGGCTCCCCCCAGGTCTGCCGGTGCCCCTCACTCCCGACCCGCGGCCTCTGCCCCCCACAGCCCTGCCCCCTGCTCTGCTGGTGTCCCTCACTCCCGAGCCGCAGCCCCCTGCCAGTCCTGCCCTGGGCTCCCCTCCAGCCCTGTCTGTGCCCCTCACTCCCGACCCACAGCCCCTGCCCCCCACAGCCCTGGGCTCCCCCCAGGTCTGCCGGTGCCCCACTCTGGACCACAGCCTCAGCCCCCCACAGCTCTGCTGGTGCCCCTCACTCCTGATCTGCAGCCCCTGCCCCTCACAGCCCTGCCCCCCTGCTTTGCCAGTGCCCCTCACTCCCGACCTGCAGCCCCCTGTTGCATTTGGCAAGCCTCCAACCCGACCCCCCCCACTCCCCCCAGTCGCTGGCGGGCGTTTTGAGAGCTGTAAATACAGGGAGCCGCCGCGCCAGCAGCCGGGCGATGAGCCCTGCGGGAGGCTGCATCTCACTGTCTGCTCAGGGGGATGAATTAGTTATGGCAGGATCCATTAGTGCTCATTTCTTCTCTGCCGCCTTTCCTGGTTCCCGGCCCAGCCCCCACCGATCAGCAGGCCCAGCTCCCGAGCTGAGAGACTCCAGGGCAGTGCTGAGATGCAGCCACCTCTGGGGCGGGGCAGCTGGGGAACAGCCGCACATAACACCACACAAGGATGGCTTGCCCAGCGCTGAGATGCGGCCACCTCTGGGGTGGAGTAGCTGAGAACCAAAACTGGGGAATGGTGGGGAAGTAGGAAAAGGGTTGGATTGTCACCCCCTGGCCACGGTCTCTCTCAGCTGTTGTGCTGGGAGGGGAGAGATTTGAATTTCAGTGTCACACCCAAGCGGGACAGAGCAAGTGTGTGAGATGGATGGATAGATGTGGTATCTGGGGAGGGAGGGATGGATGGATGGATGGATGGATGGGGTGTGTCGGGATGAATGGAAGGATGGATGGATGGAAGAATGGATAGATGGGGTGTTGGGATGGATGGGGTGTCAGGAAGAATGGAAGGATGGATGGGGTATGGGGATGGATGGATGGATGCATGGATGGGGTGTCAGGATGAATGGGGTTTGTCGGGATAAATGGAAGGATGGATGGATGGACGGGTTGTGGGGATGGATTAATGGGGTGTCGGGATGGATGGATGTAGTATTGGGATGGATGGAAGGATGGATGGGGTGTCGGGATGGATGGATGGAAGGGATGGGGTGTCGGGATGGATGGATGGATGGGGTGTCTGGGGATGGATGCATGGAAGGATTGATAGATGGGGTGTCTGGGGATGGATGGATGGAAGGAAGGAGTGTTGGGCTGTATGGATGGAAGGATGGATGGATGGATGGGTGTTGGGATGGAAAGATGGATTCGGTTTGGAGATGGATGGGATGGTTGGATTGGGTGTCTGGATGGATGCATGGAAGGATCGATGGATGGGGTGTCAGGATAGATGGATGGAAAGATGGATGTCTGGGGATGGATGGGTGGGGTGTTGGGATGAATGGATGGATCGATGGGGTGTTGGGATGGGTGGATGGAAGGATGGATGGATGGGGTGTTGGGATGGATGGATGGGGTGTTGGGATGGAAGGATGGATGGGGTTTGGAGATGGATGGGATGGTTGGATTGGGTGTCTGGATGGATGCATGGAAGGATCGATGGGTGGGGTGTTGGGATGAATGGATGGATGGATGGGGTGTTGGGATGGGTGGATGGAAGGATGGATGGATGGGTGTCTGGGGATGAATGGATGGATGGGGTGTTGGGATGGATGGATGGATGGATGGGGTGTTGGGATGGGTGGATGGAAGGATGGATGGATGGGTGTCTGGGGATGGATGGATGGGTGTCTGGGGATGGATGGATGGATGGATGGGGTGTTGGGATGGAAGGATGGATGGGGTTTGGAGATGGATGGGATTGTTGGATTGGGTGTCTGGATGGATGCATGGAAGGATCGATGGATGGGGTGTCGGGATAGATGGATGGAAGGATGGATGTCTGGGGATGGATGGATGGATGGGTGGGGTATTGGGATGGGTGGATGGAAGGATGGATGGATGGATGGTTGCGGTGTCGGGATGGATAGGGTGCATGGGGATCGAAGGGGTGTCTGGGGATGCTGCGAGGGCGATAGAAGGGGGTAGATGGGGTAAGAGGAGGCTGATGTGGCTGTTTCTGACCCACACAGGAGACAGGGACTGTAACGGTGCTGCAGAGGGGTGAAAAGCAGCCCCAAGCTCCCCCACTTGCGCTGAGGTAAGGGGTGGACCCAGGGGCGGGGCAGGTTGTGTGACCTGGGGGGGGGGTGAGGCTGTCTGTGTGTATCACAGTGTGGGTTTTGTCCATGCTGTTGCATGTACGTAGGACATCTGTGTCTATGTGTATCTTTCTTGCTGGGTGCGGATTTGTGGGTGCGATTGTGGGTGTGTATCTCATTTGTGAGAAACGAATGGGACACGGGGTCTTTCCCCACAAAGCCAGGGATAAAAACCCAGGCATCCTGGCTTCCCCTCCTCCACCCATCCCTGTTGTTTATCTTCCCGTCCCTGAGAGCTGATTATATTCCCCCAGGGGTTGCAGATTTATGGGACTGTTATTTCCACCTCTGCTGCCCTCTGCTTTGAACCCAGGCGTCCGGGCGGAGAAATCAGGAAGCCAAGGCCCAGTGGCTGCCTCACCTCTGATGCCCCCACTTTCATCTCCTGCCAGCCTCAGTACCTGCTGCGCTGGGACCTCCCCCTCCCCCAGCCACACAGAGCAGGACTCCTGGGTTCTTTCCCATGCTCTAGGAGGGGAGTGGGGTTTGGTGGTTAGCGCAGGAGGGGGCTGGGAGCCAGGACTCCTGGGTTCTCTCCCTGGCTCTGGGAGGAGGGTGGCATCTAGCAAAGTGGAAAAGTGCCTTGAAGAAGGGACTAAGGTAATTCAGTGTCAAAGAGCCTGAAATGAAGCCCAGGAGTCCGGGCTCCCAGCAACAGCCCCCCCCCCACAGTCTAACCACTAGCTCCCCCTCCCCACTTGTCTGCAGGGAGGGGTCACTCTGATGCGTCCGGTCATTCGCTGGCTCCCTTCCCACTTTCCACTCACCCAGCCAGAAGCCAAAGCCCAGAAGAGTCCCAAGGCTGGGCGAGCAGGGGGCGCGGGTTGGGATTGAGGGGCACTGGCAGAGCTGTGGTGGGGGGACAGGGCTGGGGGCGCAGAGGGCTGCGGGTCAGGGTTGAAAGGCACCAGCAGAGCTGTGTGGGGTGAGTTCTCTAACCATTACACCTGCTGTTCCTACCCTCGGGGCCCTGATGTCTGGCTGCAGCTCAATCCCCCCTGACGGTTGTGGGGCGGAAGCACGAGCAAAGGGAGTCTCCGGAGACCCACGCAGATTCTCCAAGTCTGAGAGTAAGTGCCCTGCCTCATTGCAGCTCCTGAACTCCTAATGAGAATTCATCTGGCGCGGAGATGCAGCCACCTCTGGGGCGGGGAAGCTGGGGAACAGCTGCATATAACACTGCACAGGGATGGCTCGTGCGGCGTGGAGATGCAGCCATCTCTGGGGCAGGGCAGCTGGGGAAGAGCTGCACAGCGGATGGGGTTGCTGCTGACAGTGTCTGGTTGCTCCCAGGGGATGTGGATTGTCCCAGCCGGAGATCTCTGCCTGGGGAAGAGGTTCATCACAGCAAGGAGACATCGCTAATTCTCCCGCCCCTGACCACTGAGAAAGCGGGGAGAGGTATGAGGGAGGGGGGTCTAGTGGTTAGAGCAGGGGGGCTGGGAGCCAGGACTCCTGGGTTCTCTCTCCAGCTCTGGGAGGAGGTGGGATAGATTCGGGGGGGGTCTGGGAGCCAGGACTCCTGGTTTCTCTCCCCAGCTCTGGGAGGAAAGGGGGTCTGGTGGGGTAGATCGGGGGGGCGGGGCTGGAAGCCAGGACTCCTGGGTTCTCGAATTCTGGGGGTCTGGTGGGGTGGATCGGGGGGGCGGGGCTGGAACCCAGGACTCCTGGGTTCTCTCCCCAGCTCTGGGAGGAGAGGGGGTCTGGTGGGGTAGATCGGGGGGGCGGGGCTGGAAGCCAGGACTCCTGGGTTCTCTCCCCAGCTCTAGGAATTGTGGGGGTCTGGTGGGGCAGATCGGGGGGGTGGGGCTGTGAGCCAGGACTCCTGGGTTCTCTCCCCAGCCCTGGGAGGGGAGGCAATGTGGTGGGGTAAAGCAGGGGGGGCTGGGAGCCAGGACTCCTGGGTTCCATCTCCGCTGTCCCCTCTGCTTTCAGACTCCACACCCCAGCCCTCGGGGGGCCCTGCGGTCACCCGCTGCCCCGAGCGCTGGAGGGACAAGGCTCCGCTCCCCGCGCACCTGCAGCCTCCGGTGGCTCCGGCCCAGCTGGGGAAGCAGCGTCTGGGCTCCACCGCATCTGTCTGCAGCCGCCAGAGCTGTAAATCCACCGCCTCGCACATCCAGGAGGTGGCTGGGGATGGTGAGTGAGGGGCTGGGGTGGTGGGGGTGAGGGGCACCGGCAGGGCTGGTGGGAGCCCAGGTCTGGGCTAGCAGGAGCTGCGGGGTGGGGGTGAGGGGCACCGGCAGAGCTGGGGGGAGCCCTGGGCTGGGGTGGCAGGAGCTGTGGGGTGGGAGTGAGGGGCACTGGCAGAGCTGAGGGTGTGGGGGGGGGAAGGGGAACCCAGGGTTGGGTTCTGGTTGCCGGTTTCACCCAGAGTTGGGCATCGATTCAGCATCCGCCCGGGGTACCCCTGGGAACTCGTTAACTCAATAATTATTATGGCCATCTCCGCCCAGATAGAAAAGCAAACAGCCCCAGCAAGGGGGCTGGGCTGGGAGCCAGGACTCCTGGGTTCTCTCCCTGACTCTGGGAGGGGAGTTGGTTTTGGTGGCTAGAGCGGGGAGACTGGGAGCCAGGACTCCTGGGTTCTCTCCCCGGCTCTGGGAGGGGAGTGGGGTCTTGGGGTTGGGGGTGGCCTGGGATCCCAGACTCTCTCATCAGCTTAGCTAACCCTCTGCCCCCTCTTTCTCTCCCCCAGACCGCTGCGCTCACTGTGCCCTGGCCTGTCTGTTCTGCGAGTTCCTGGCGCTGTGCTCCCTGGCGCTGGATGGCCTGGACTGCGGGGCGCTGTGCCTGGCGGGGGGGTGCTGCGCTGGGGGGGACCCCCCGGGTCAGGGCTGCGGGGGAGGTGGCTGCCCCTGCGGAGGGGGGTGCGGGCTCCTCCAGGACTGCTGCGACCCTGCCGACTGCCTGGAAATCTGTCTGGAGTGCTGCTCCATCTGCTTCCCCGTCTGACCCAGGGGCAGGGGCTGAGCCCCCAAAGAACCCCACCCTACTCGGTAAGGGCCCCCAGCTCCTCACGATCCCACCCCATTCCTGTCTGGTCCGAATCCTGGCTCTCTATGGGCTGAGCCCTGCCCTGCCCGACCCAGCCGGTGATGTCATTGGATGGGCCGAGCCACGCCCCTATGGAGGGTGATGTCACCCAGTGGCCCAAGCCACACTTCCACTTATGTCATTCAATGGGACAAAGCCTATTGGCTACTCACCTGGGAGGTCCTCCCAATGCAACAAGCCCCACCCAACTTACTGGGGCCTCACCAGAGGTGGTACGCCACGCCCCATTGGTGGTGATGTCACTGAGTGGAATAAGCCACACCCTATCTACTGTGATGTCATCAAAGGGTCTGCCCAGGTGTCTGGGCAGAGGGACAGCATCAAAGAGCCAGCAGGGCCTGCAGGAAGCCAGGCCTCATTCATTGTGGCATCAGGTGCACCAAGCCACGCCTCGATGCGGTGATGTCACTGAATGCTTGGGTGTGGCTGCCAGAGCTTCTCCTCCTCTGCTGTGATATCATCAAATGGACTCGGCTGTCACAAGAGGGAGGGGTATTAACTCTGTGGGTGCTGTCCCCAGCTCTGCCGGTGCCCCTCACTCTCGACCCGCAGCCCCTGCTAGCCCAGCCCTGGGCTCCCCTGCCCCACCTCACTTATGAGCTGACTAAAGGTGGGTGCCTTGTCTCCCAGGAGGAAGGATAATGGGGGCTGGGTTCCCTCGGGAGAACTGGAGACTCTGCTGGGATCCCCTTCTCACCCCCACAGAGACGGGAGGACACCTTGGCCCCTGAAGCCGCCCCCCCGGCCTCAAAAAGCAGCAGGCAAAGGGGGAGCCCCCCCATGTTTGTTTGCTTTTAAATAAATCGCATAAATGAGCTCTTTTAAGCCGGCCTCATTTTTGGGGGAGGGGGGAAGGGGTGTTGGGCTAGAACTCCCAGCATGCACTGCTCCTGATTGCCCCCCCCAGCTAGAAATTCCTGCCATTGCCTCCCCAAGGAACTGCAAATTCCAGCATGCACTGCACCTGATCCTCCCCAGAGAACCATAAATCCCAGCATGCACTGCTCCTGATTTTCCCCCCAGGGAACTACACATCCTAGCATGCATTGCTCTTGCTGGGAGGGGTCCCCGAAACACTACGGTCTCTATCCCAGCATGCACTGCTGCTGCAGGGTCCCAGGTCACATGACCCATGGAGACTACAATTCCCACGATGCAGTGCTGCAGAGAGGCTTGCCCTCGCTGCTGTCCTACACTGCGCCTGCGCTCATGTAAACCTCTTTTTTGCGCCTGCGCAATAGGGGAAAACCTCACGGGGCTAGGCCTCCTGCGCAGGCGCAGTGAGAGCGAGCCGGTCTCTGCGCAGGCGCACTGAGAAAAACCCGCCGCCGTCAGCCCAGCTCTGTTGTCCAGTTCAGCCAGCCCCGAAGGCTGCCCTCCCCGCCCGACTCCATCCCCCCAGCGCCGCCGCCGCCCTAGCTTCCGCTTCCGGCTTGGGAAATAACCACTTCCGGTTCGGCGCCGTCTCTCCGCGGGGTCGGTCGCGTGCGGCGCGGTAAGCAGTTGTCCGGGAAGGGAGGTTGTGCGCCTGCGCCGCCGCTGTGCTGGCGGGTGCTCGTGCGCATGCGCTCAGCGGGGACGGGGGGGAAGCACGTTCCAACCGCTACAGGCACGTGCCGCGCATGCGCTCTCGCTTCACCTTGTGCAACGCTCGAAAGTTGCATGCGCAGAGGCGATAGCCATTAAGGTGGGTCCTACAATAACATATCAGGTTGGATGGGGGTGTGGGTGAAGGTGTTTGCTGAAGGAGGTAACCAGTGATGTGTTATTGTAGGACCTACAGTAATATATGTGTATTCATCTGAGGGCTACAATAATAGGTGGCTATTTATGTAGGTCCTACGGTAACATTTGGTTTATTCCTGGTGGTGGGGATGGATTCGGCACCTTGCGACAACACAACTGACTTATTGTAGGACCTACAATAACCTACTCATCATTTACCAGGACTCTGGGTCAATCTACCAGCTAGCGCAGGGCCTACAATCCCACATATGTAATTAATTTAGCTCCAGTGACAATATACATATTCAGGGAGGGCCGACAATCATGTATCCACATTAATGCAGAACCTGTGTCAACATACTTCATTAACGCAGGGCCCTAGAACAATATGCCTCTACTTAAGTTGGATCCGGAAAATAAAAGATATGAAAGAAATTGAAAGGTGATTGCTGGAGAGAGGGTTACCAGTCAACAGAGACTCCTCACCTTGGATATGTTTCTTAGAACAAAGGTATGGAGAAAAGCAAAGCACAGATAAGGTGGCAAAAACTACAGGGCGAAGCTGAAAAGGACTTTAGGGAGCAGTTGTGGAGAAGGTAAGGTCGGCACCACGTGCTGTAGAAGAGGATAAATCTGGGGATTTTATAGTGACAAGTGATGGGTGAATCAAAAGGGAAGGCTTCACTCCCAAAGAAATTTGGTGGTGCGGCGAGGAAGTACAAAAAGGGTTAAAAGATAATGGGGAAAAGTTTAAACTCTGTCAAAAGAGTAGGAGGAGGCATAGAAGAATGTAGTTGTAAAAGCGAAAGCAAAGGACGTTGAGGAACTTTATGCACGACTTGGAACACAGGAAGGGGAAAAAGAAGCGTATCGACTGGCAGAAGGACAGGAGAGAAGCACCAAATATATATAGAAAGGGAGGTTCATGAAAGATGAAACTGGTAGGCAGTTGACTGATGATAGTCCCATAAAGGATCCATGGAACGGGGTTTTGAACAAATGAAGAAAGCCCAGGAGAGCCCTCCCACTTCAAAAAGCACTGAAGCCCTTTCTTGTTCAATTTCATCCTGAATGCCCTCACAAGGAACAACTCCAGTGGCTAGAAGCTGAAGCTAGACAAATTAAGCCTGGAAATAAGGTGTCAATTTTTAATGAGCGGAATTAATCATGGGAACAGTGTACTAAGGGTCATGGTGCATTCTCCATCACTAGCAATTTTTCCAATCAAGATTGGATGTTTTTCTGAAATATCGACTCTAGGAATTATTTTGGGGAAGTTTCGTGGCCTGGGTTATACAATAAATTTACAATTATTTAAGGACAGTCTCTACTACGTTCTCAGACAGCATTTTTCTTACTTTGCCTGTCTGTAAATTTTGCTTATTATCAATGGAAATATTTTTTTGTCTGTTGGTGGGTGTCTGCTAAAATCGATGTTTACTAAGATTTACTGTTTAAAGAAAACTCTGTTCCTTCCAAGCCTAAAGATACTCTAGAAGAGGATCTTGATAATTGAAGAGACGTATTGGAGAATCATGGGCTCAAAATAAGCCTGTGATTTCAATAGCGTGAACACTCAAGAATAGCCTTGAAGCTAGATGGGTGGGCAGTACCGAAAATGTAAAGTTTCAATTATCGTGAGTTCTAGAATCCGGGAAAATGGGGAAATAGAGGACACAATTAAAGCTGGAACAATAAATACCTGGCTCAAGATGGAGAGAAGTGGCGTGGTACGTATCAGGAAGATACTGAGAAAATTAAAAGGGCAAGTGTCGAAAATCATGCTCCATCCTCTGTTAATGCAAAGCAGAAACGTGAGGAAATGATCTGTTCTGCAGAAACGCACACACTGAGGGGGATGAGTGGTGAGAACAAGAAGGACCATGCGAGGGATGAGTATGTCACAGACATACTCAAAGTAACCCCTATAAAGGAAAAAAAAGGCCCAGATTGTTTGGTCACAAAAGCGCGGGCCGGACAGTTATGTGGGTGAGAGAGTCCAGAAGGTCAAGAGTGGTGTAAAAAGACAGAGAGGCCAACCCAAGAAGAAGTAGGGTGATAGAAGATGTGAAATGGAACAGAGCACTTTGGAGGGAGAGGATTCGTACAGCGGAGTCTGGTTGATTAGATAAGAAAGACGACTTAATTTGAGGCTTGTATCAATAAATCATTAGGGTTGGGCCCACTATAACAGATCCACATCAACCTGGCTTCTTTGTCAGTACGCCTGTTATTTAGGATCGCAGGGGTTTGATTTTTGTCAGTAAATGTTCACTGCCCACATCGACGGAAGAATATTTCTAGCGATAAGAGTCTAAATTCCCGGCTAGGCAAAGTAAGAGAAATCCTGCTTGAGACCTGATTGAGGATACTGACTGTATATGCTGGATAGCCGAGGAAGACTTGCTCCTCCCTGATTTCGACAAAATATACATGGGCCAGAAGTATGTTAATAAACTTATTGCAAACGAGTTGGTCACTAACTCTGCAAACAGACTGGTGATAATGCTGCTGGCATTTGTATATTTTAACCTGTGGTGTTGACAACTTGTAACGAGTATAAAGCTTTAACTTCTGGAATCTCGGCATCTCCCGTCATTAAGCAGTTGTCTCACCCAGCCCATAATTTCCTGCAACTGCAAAAATCTAAATTGATAAAAATAAAGATGCGTGAAGCCCATAATTTTGTGAACCTGTGAATATTTAAATGGATGAAACCAGAAAAAAGCACTTAAAAATAAATGTCGATATTATCCATTTAAATTATACCAAGAAACCTATTTCTGCCAAGCCTCCCATTTATTGTAGGTCCTACAGAAACATATTCACATTAAATTTGGTCCATTGCCACTGTACCTATTAATATAGATGCCTTAGGATCATGCTACAAGCAGCCTACCTCAGTTTCCCTTTTTCAAGTAGTCAAAACTTCAGCCAGGTTTTTTCTTGCTTAGAAATACTTCTCCTTGGGGATTCGTTCTGTGACGGGTTGGACCTCCCTGGGATGTCATCTGGTGTGCTGTGACACCCCTGAGTCTACCTGTCCTGCCAGCATGGGCCTCCTTTAGCCAGTCTTGCTGAGCCAGGCTCTTAAAACCTCCTCTCACACACACACAGGCAGGGCCACACCCAGCCACAGATCAGCTCTGGGAAGACTCATCTTGAGGGACATGCTCCAGCACTCAGATGTGCACCTCCCTTGGAGTGCAGACCCAAAGATGTGTTCTGTTCGCCTCTTCCCTCAAGGTTGAAGAGGGTATGCACAATTTCTCGCCCCCCCAGTTAGAAATCACATAAACTGGGTTGTATTATAAACCAGAAATCAACATATTCACTATAACAGGTGTATTTTAAGTAGTTAAGGAGGTAACAGACAGAACAAGGCAGATTACGAAGAAAATAGAGCACGCAAACGAAGCTTAATAACGCTACAGAAACTGGTCACATGTGAGTTCTCACCCGAAATGTGGTTTTAATAATCTTCTTCCTGGGCCGGACGCCCTTCCAGCCTGGGCCCAGTTCTCGCCCCCTGTAGTCATCTTGGGTGGGGTAGCAGGGGAGAATGACGACCAGGATTACCTCACTCCCCATCCTGAAATAGGATTTGCATGAGGCAGGAGCCCTTTGTTTCCCTAGTCTGACCCTCCCACCCCTTCCGGTGGAAAGTTACAAGAAGTCCCAGGTAATGTTTTAATATTAGGTGACAAGCCCGCCTGACTCTGTAGGATCACAGTGTCCCTGAGGCAGGGGCAGTATGGAGGGTCCGCAGGAAGGCCAAGCTTTTCACAGACCCTTGTCCTCGCTGATGGGCCATCCGCCGTGTCTGGCTTTTCCGTTCTTGTACCTGAAGCGTTAGCAGGGGGCGTCACTCAAAGTAGCATAGTTGAAATACAGATACAGAGTCAATATTCCCAACTTCAGATGCAAAAACTTGAGCCCTGGGCCGTTAAAACTATTTTGAAAGGGCCTCCGATAATATATCCGTGTTAATTTAGGTCCAGGGCCATTACACCTGTTAGTGTAGGGCCTACAGTAATGTATCGGTGTTTGTTTAGAACCTGTGTCCATATATCTGTTAATGCAGGACCTACAGTAATAGATCCCTCATTAATTGGGCTCCAGTGCCATCAGACCTATTATTGTAGGGCCTACAGTAACGTGTCTCAGCTAATTCCGCCTTAGCAACACAAAAGTCTTTTTGTTAAGAAGCGAACAACCCCGGTGCCAAGCCGGAAGGGTGGATAACTGGCCCTCATCCTTTGCCCTCCAGGCCCGGGGGCGTCAGAGCCGAAATGGGGCGCTCGTCGAAGGACAAGCGGGACATCTACTACCGCCTGGCGAAGGAGGAGGGCTGGCGGGCCCGCAGTGCCTTCAAACTCCTGCAGCTGGACGAGGAGTTCCAGCTGTTTGAGGGTAAACCGAGAACCGGCCCCAGCCCCCGGCCCTGCCCCGACTTGCTGCAGCCCCTTCTGTTGGGTGTATTCTGTTAGCCCCATCTGTTGTGCCATGCGCTGCACAAAGCCCGGTGGAGATTGAGGTCCCGTTGTGCTGCCCAATCCCTTGGGAGAACTCAGGCGTCCTGGCTTTCCAGCTCCCCTGCTCTAACCACTAGATCCCACTCCCTTCTCAGAGCTGGGAGAGAACCCAGGAGTCCTGTCTCCAAGCCCCCCTGCTCTAACCACCTGACCCCACTCCAGTCTCAGAGCTGGGAGAGAGTCCTGGCTCCCAGCCCCCTCCCCCAGCTCTAACCACCTGACCCCACTGCCCTTCCAGAGCTGGGGGGAGAACCCAGGTGTCGTGGCTCCCAGTCCCCCCGCTCTCATTCTCTCCCTGCAGGGGTGCGCCGAGCGGTCGATCTCTGTGCTGCCCCGGGCAGCTGGAGCCAGGTTCTGAGCAGGAAGCTGAAGTGAGTGGGAAGGGGGGGAGGCTGGGGAGGGGAGGGGTTGGAGGTGGAGGGAGGATGAGCGGGGCAGGCTAGCAGGGGGCAATATGGGGGAATGGGCGGGGGTGGGACTGGGTGATTGGAAGGGTGAAGGCAGGATTGGGAGGGTCACAGTGGTGTGGGGGGATAGGAGGGGAGGCAATGGAGTAGAAGGGGGTGGGATGGGGTGTGGGGAAATGGGGCAGGAGGGAGTGCGGTGATCTAGGCAGGGTGAGGTGGGAGGGGGAGGGCGGGGTGGGATGGGATGGGAGTGGGGGCATGGGTGGGACTAGGGTGTAGCAGCAGGTGGGAAGGGGAAGCCGCCCCCTGGCTGTCTCTCACCCCCGCCCCCCGCCTGTCCCCCAGGGGCGGTGCTGGGGAGGGCTCTGACTCTGTGAAGATTGTCGCAGTCGATCTCCAGGCCATGGCTCCGCTCCCGGGGGTGGTCCAGATCCAGGGGGACATCACCAAGGTACGTGGGGGGGCCACGCCGGCCCATCCCCCCCACCCACCCCCGATCCGAGTCCGTCTGTCCTGAACCGTAACCCGGCCCGTCTGTCCCCCGCCAGGTCTCCACGGCCCAGGAGATCATCCAGCACTTCGAAGGGCAGCCGGCTGACCTGGTGGTCTGTGATGGGGCCCCCGACGGTGAGTGGGAGCAGCCCGCCTGGCTCCAGGTGGGAGGGGGGCGGGGGGCTCCTCGCTGGCGCCCCATGGAGGGCACTGCGTGGGGTAGGACTGGGCTCCACTGAGCCCCCTCTCCCCTCCTGGCTTGCAGTGACCGGCCTTCATGATATCGACGAATACATCCAAGCACAGCTGCTGCTAGCGGTGAGTACCCTGCCCGGCTGCAAAGGGGCACCCCCTGCCAAGCCCCGCTCCCCTCGGCACAGCCCCGCTCCCCTCGGCCCCCGTCAGGTGATTCCATTCCCCAATCCCCCCCTGCAGTTTCAATCCCTACCTGTCCCAAATGGCTGCTCCCGAGCTGCCCCAACCCAGAGGTGGCTGCATATGAGCGCCGGGCGAGCCGTACCCGTGCGGCGTTATGTGTGGCTGTTCCCCAGCTTCCCCACCCCAGAGGTGGCTGCATCGCGGTGCCGAGAGAGCTGTCCCTGTTTTATTAAGGATTTTGGCATTCGCTGATAATTTCCTTTTCGCCTTCTCATTCCAGGCTCTGAACATCACGACCCACGTCCTGAATAAAGGAGGCACCTTTGTGGCCAAGGTAAATATTAGGCCCCGAAGCCCCGGGGTCCTAGCTGAAGGCGTAGCAGCCGCAAGGGGGTGACTCACCTGGTGCTGAGATGCAGCCACCTCTGGGACAGGGCGGCTGGGGAACAGTGCCTTCTAGCTGTGGCCATGTCTCTGGACGATTGGAGTTGTAACTGAGGGAATAGGGGTGTGATGCTAGGGGGCAACATGCTGATGGGGTGCAGGGCAGGGGTGCTCTCCCCTGGCAGTCAGGGCCGGGTGCCGGGAGGTGCCATGCTGCAGGGAGCGGGGCGTGGGGTGCTCTCCCCTGGCAGTCGGGGCCGGGTGCCGGGAGGTGCCGTGCTGCAGGGAGCGGGGCGTGGGGTGCTCTCCCCTGGCAGTCGGGGCCGGGTGCCGGGAGGTGCCGTGCTGCAGGGAGCGGGGCGTGGGGTGCTCTCCCCTGGCAGTCGGGGCCGGGTGCCGGGAGGTGCCGTGCTGCAGGGAGCGGGGCGTGGGGTGCTCTCCCCTGGCAGTCGGGGCCGGGTGCCGGGAGGTGCCGTGCTGCAGGGAGCGGGGCGTGGGGTGCTCTCCCCTGGCAGTCGGGGCCGGGTGCCGGGAGGTGCCGTGCTGTAGGGAGCGGGGCGTGGGGTGCTCTCCCCTGGCAGTCGGGGCCGGGTGCCGGGAGGTGCCGTGCTGCAGGGAGCGGGGCGTGGGGTGCTCTCCCCTGGCAGTCGGGGCCGGGTGCCGGGAGGTGCCGTGCTGCAGGGAGCGGGGCGTGGGGTGCTCTCCCCTGGCAGTCGGGGCCGGGTGCCGGGAGGTGCCGTGCTGCAGGGAGCGGGGCGTGGGGTGCTCTCCCCTGGCAGTCGGGGCCGGGTGCCGGGAGGTGCCGTGCTGCAGGGAGCGGGGCGTGGGGTGCTCTCCCCTGGCAGTCGGGGCCGGGTGCCGGGAGGTGCCGTGCTGCAGGGAGCGGGGCGTGGGGTGCTCTCCCCTGGCAGTCGGGGCCGGGTGCCGGGAGGTGCCGTGCTGCAGGGAGCGGGGCGTGGGGTGCTCTCCCCTGGCAGTCGGGGCCGGGCGCTGGGGACACCATTGGCATCGTTGCTGCACTGCCCCCTGCTGGCCTGTCACCCTGTCTCCACCTTGCCCTAGATCTTCCGGGGGAAGGACGTGACGCTTCTCTACTCCCAGCTCCGCATCTTCTTTCCTGACGTCACCTGCGCCAAACCCCGGAGCAGCCGAAACTCCAGCATCGGTGAGGGCAGAACTGGGCGTGCCAGTGGGGCAGATCCAGGGGTTGGGAGGGTATCCGGGGTGGCCGGGCTGTCCCCGGCAAGGACCCAACTGTTCTGTCCCCAGGCGGGTTAAGCCTCCGGGGGCAGGCATCTGTTTGATGTTGGGGGGCACACCCAGATCTTTTATTTAGCGCCCCCTCCTCAGAGCTGGCAGCGCTGCCCAGCGCCTGGGCTCGTGTCAACCCCACGCGCTCCCCAAGGTTTGTATGCTCCGTGTCCAAAGGTGAGAGCCCTCTGGTGGTACCTCCTCTCCCATGGGAAGTGTAAAGCACATTAGACACAGACACGCTCTGCCCGGAGCCCCCCACATGGGTGATCAGCAGGGGGCGCTCTCCCTTGGCAGTCAGGGCTGGGCAGTAGCGGGCACCGTGGGGTGGGGGACTGGACGGAGGGTGCTGTCCCGTGGCAGGCCGCGCTGGGGGTTGGGGGGTGCCGTGCTGCGGGGCAGGGGGCTCAGCCGGGGGCACTCTCCCCTGGCAGGCAGGGCTGGGCGCTGCGGGGCCAAGCAAACAGATATCACATTCTGTGCCTCCCCCGGCTACATTGGGTCCCATCAACTTGAGCCCTGAGATGCCCAAATCTGTTCCATCTAGTCTCCTGTCAGGCACCCCCTTTGCCAGCCTCGCCAGGTGCCCCCCCGGGCCTTGCCAGGGGGATCTACCCCATGGCAAAGCTGCACCTTGGCTCGGTGCTCTGTTGGTCTCCAGAGAGATTCCCTCTCAATGGGCGGGTGTTTAAAATTGACGACCTTTGCCACCCGCTTCTTGGCGAAGGGCTGGGAACCCAGCTCAGGGGGCAGTGCCTGCTGCCCGGGGTTTGCTGCCAGGGAAGGCGTCGGCTCCAGGCGAGGCTCGCGCCCGCTCTTCGTAGATTGGATGGGCGCCCCGACTCGCCGCACACCCCTAACCACGTCTCTCCCGCCTGCAGAGGCCTTTGTTGTCTGCCGGGGGTACTGCCCGCCCGAGGGCTACGTGCCCAATATGTCCAATCCCCTGCTGGACCATTGCTACGGTAAGGAGCTGTGCTTCAGAGAGTGGGGGGCTCAGCAAGGGGTGTTTTCCCCTGGCAGGCAGGGCTGGGCGCTGGGGGGCACTGTGCCATGGGGGGCTCGGCAGGGGGCGCTTTCCCCTGGCAGGCAGGGGTGGGCGCTGGGGGGCACTATGCCATGGGGGGCTCGGCAGGGGGTGCTTTCCCCTGGCAGGCAGGGGTGGGCGCTGGGGGGCTCGGCAGGGGGTGCTTTCCCCTGGCAGGCAGGTCTGGGCGCTGGGGGGGCACTGTGCCATGGGGGGCTCGGCAGGGGGTGCTTTCCCCTGGCAGGCAGGGCTGGATGCTGGGGGGCACTGTGCCATGGGGGGCTCGGCAGGGGGGCTTCCCCTGGCAGGCAGGTCTGGGCGCTGGGGGGGCACTGTGCCATGGGGGGCTCGGCAGGGGGTGCTTTCCCCTGGCAGGCAGGTCTGGGCGCTGGGGGGGCACTGTGCCATGGGGAGCAGGACTGGGCTGTAGCGGGCACCATGGGGTGGGGGGCTCGGCAGGGGGTGGGGGGCTCGGCAGGGGGTGCTTTCCCCTGGCAGGCTGGGCGCTGGGGGGCACCATGCCACAGGGCGCAGGGCTCAGCAGGGGGTGCTCTTCCTCAGCCGGCTCTTGCTTATGTCTGTGCCTTTCCAGACGTGGATTTTAACCAGCTGGAAGGTCCCAACAGAGTCATTGTCCCGTTCTTGGCCTGTGGGGATCTGAGTGCCTACGACTCGGACCGGACGTATCCCCTCCAGGTGGGACTGCAGGGATCGGGGCGGGATCCCGGCAGTGGGGGGGGGATCCCGGCAGCAGGGGAGGCGGGCGGGGCGGGGACTCGCAGGCTGGGAGGGGTGGGGGGGATCCTGGTAGCGGGGGAGGCGGGTGGGACGGGGACTCGCAGGCTGGGAGGGGTGGGGAGGGATCCCGGCAGTGGGGGAGGCGGGCGGGGCGGGGACTCACAGGCTGGGGGGGATGGGGAGGGATCCCGGCAGCGGGGGAGGCGGGCAGGGCGGGGACTCGCAGGCTGGGATGGGATCCCGGCAGCCGGGGAGGCGGGCAGGGCGGGGACTCGCAGGCTGGGAGGGGATCCCGGCAGCCGGGGAGGCGGGCAGGGCGGGGACTCGCAGGCTGGGAGGGGATCCCGGCAGCCGGGGAGGCGGGCAGGGCGGGGACTCGCAGGCTGGGAGGGGATCCCGGCAGCCGGGGAGGCGGGCAGGCATGCTGGCACCCCCTGTACGCCTGTCTCTCTCTCCCCCTCTGCAGCTGGCCCCAGGGAAGGAATACAGCTATGTGCCCCCCACCCAGCCTCCCATCCGTCCCCCCTACCAGGAAGCCTGCTTCTTGAAGAGGAACAACCGATTGGCTAGGGAGCCTGGGCCGTCCCGCTTGGAGGAGCCTGGCCCCGCCCCCTTGTATGGGTCAGCGTCAGAACCTCAGGCCTGCCCCCCGGAGGCAGCTGTTGAAAATGTCCTGGCGTCTCTGTCTGTGTCACCGTAGTGCGCGTGTCCGTGTGTGTGTGTGTGTGTGTGTGTCCGTCCGTGTGTGTGTGTCCGTCCCTGCCAGGGATGAGCCCTGCTCCGCATCTGTGAAAAGAGCATTTTAATTTAACCCGTCATGTCCGGTCTTTGCAGGGGACTCTCCCCACCCCGGCTTCTATTTTAATAAAGACTCACGGAGAGGTCACCAGTGGATGCCTTTCAACCCCAGCCCTGCATCACCTTGGCAATCTTCCCCTTCAGGGATATCATGGAGCAGGGAGTTCTGCTGGTTAACGGCGGTAGCTTCTTCCCTCGGTTAGCAGCCCACCCGTTGTTGCCTTAGCCCCTTTGAAGCTGGCACTGGAGAGACTGTCTCAGCCGTGGGGTTGCTTAATTTTGTGCGTTAATGGAGCGCCCCCAGCTCTGGCCTGCTCCCCCGCGGCCCTGTACAAACACAGAACAGAATGAGAGGCCCCGCTCCAAAGAGCTGGTGGTCTACGTACTCTGAGCCTCCTTTGATTGCCCTAGATGCAGCCAGGGAAGTGGGGTCAGACATGATATTAACAAGACATAATGCAGACACCCCAAAAAATAACACAGGTGCCCCTCTCCTGCTCTAGTTCGCTGAGTGGCACTTCCGCTGCGTCCTCTGGGAAGGTATCTGCTTAAAGACTTAGTGGCCGTGAGAGGCAGACAGAGAGGCCTTCTGTGACACAGCAGTTTCATATCCCCCAC
The DNA here is from genome assembly GCF_965152275.1 of Natator depressus. NCBI lineage: Eukaryota > Metazoa > Chordata > Testudines > Cheloniidae > Natator > Natator depressus. The sequence continues at coordinate 22,338,462 of NC_134256.1, read as the reverse complement.
TATCTGTAAGTGCAGGGGTTCCCTAGATCAGCCCAAGTATACAACAGCGCTTAGCACTCAATCTCCAGCTCCTGGCTCATCCCCATTCTTTCTGGGGGTCAACCAGTTCCCTTCCCATCCTCTTGGGAAGCGTCGCCTCCTGTAGTATCCTGTAGCAGGGAGTTCCGCAGGTTAACACCATCTGTTTTCCACCTCTGCCTGCTCCCGGTCCCACGTGGGGTGGGGTCCTGCTTATACCATGGTGACATCATGGGCGCACGGGTGGTTCTGGACTCTGTTGGGATGGGCTTTGGTTTCCCTGGGGGGAGACCCATTCACAGGGACCCCGGTACCCAGCTCTCCCATCTCGAGGGCCCCTGGGGGAGTTCCAGCGGGCCAGCCCTGGCCCAGCCCCCCTCCGGGTCGGGGGAAGCTGGGGCGGAAATGGAAGCGATCCAACGGCGTGTGCTCGATTCGGCAGAGGCTCTCATCGGGGGAGTAGCAGGGGTTGAGGCCTGTCAGGGAGGCGCTGTCCTCCCCAGAGCCACTAGGGGGCGCCTGCGTCTGGGAGGCCTGGTTCCTGGTGCTGGTGGGGCTCTCCGGGGTGAGCTCGTCCCGTCGGAAACAGTAATGGGCGAAGAGGCTGATGAGAAACATCTCCACCACCAGGGAGTAGTAATAGATAACTGGGAAGGGAGAACGGCGAGGTTAGAACAGCGCCCCCTAGTGCCTGGCCCTGACTGCCAGGGGAGAGCACTCCTTGCCCCCACCTTGCTCCCCGCAGCCCGGCGCCCCCTAGCGCCGCCCCGGGGGATTGCTGTAGGTGGACTCACTCTGGGAGCGGGTATCAGCCGAGAGCGGAGGCTGGCAGGGAATGGCCCCCAGAGCCCCCATGGTCTCCAGGATGCCGCTCTGTAGGCCGCAGACAACAAGGACCAGGATGATGCAGATGAACTTGGAACGCAGGTTGTAGCCAGCCAGGGCCGGCTTGGTGGCCTTGTAGAAGAGCAGGTAGCCATAGAAGGACAGCAAGGTAGAGATACCGATGATGGCGTTGATGTAGGAGTTGGGGTTGGTGTAGCTCACCTGCGGGAGAGGCCGTGGGTCAGAAGATGGGGCTGGGTGGTCTGTCAGGCCACCTCTCTCTGTAATGCCCAGCCCCATGATCAAGGGTAACGCCCAACCTCAACTGAACCTCACGCCCAAGGGTAACGCCCAACTTCAACTCAACCCTACACCCCAGGTAACACAGAAACCTCAATCCAACCCCACCCCATGCCCAAGGATAATGCTCTTCCCAATCTCGCACCCAAGGATAGTACTCAGCCCAACTCAGTGCCCCCCGAGAAATGCCCAGTGCCCTGGGGTAAGCCTCAACACAACCCCATGGCCAAGAGTAATGCCCAACACCCAACGGTAAAGTCCATCCTCAATCCAATGCCCGAGGGTAATGTTCAACCCATCCCAAGGTCTCTGGGTAACATCAACCCAACCTTAAGGGTAATGCCCAATTTCTGCCCAGCACCCAGGGGTAATGCTCAACCCAACTCTGATGGGTAATGCCCAAAGTCAACTCAACCTGATGGCCAAGGCTAACACCCAACCCAACACCCAAGGGTAGTGCCCAACCTAACCCCCTCCTCAAGGATAGTGCCCAACCTCAACCCAATCACATGCCCAAGGATAATGCCCGGCCCACCCCAATGCCCAAGTGTAACAACCTCAGTCCAACGCCCTAGGGTAACATCCAACCCAAAGCCCAAGGGTAACCCTCAACCCAAACCAATGCTGAGGGGTAACACCCAGCCCCAACCCAACCAAACCCAACCCAACGCCCCGATGGTACGTACACCCTTGGGTAACACTTGACCTGACCCAACCTGCAGTCCATCGTAACACCCAACCTCAATGCTGAGCGGGTGCCACCATTCCCTGCCCTTGGTGGATGAGTTACCCCTTCTACCCCGAGAGGTCTGCCCACCCCATGCCGGTGAGGGGGAGGGGATGACATGGGGCCAGAGTGACTCACATCACCATAGCCGTACTTCTCGTCGGTCCAGAGGGTGAGCGTGATGAAGAAGAGGATGGTCCTGATGAGGGACAGCTGGTACACGGCCAGGGTCATCCAGCGTAGGTTGGACCTTGCAGATGGGGAGAGGGTGGGACATGGGGTTGATCAGTCTAAGGGGACTCCCTAGATGACATATCCACCTCCTCCATTCAGCCACTAATCACAGGGCCCCAGAGTGAGAATGACTGTATGGCCTAGTGGTTATGGCACTGGGAGGTGGGACACCCAGCGACCAGACCCCCTGCTCCAATGATGGTTTAATTATTTGCACAGTGGAATATCTTAAAAGGGAGAGATTGAGACGATCCATCTCCTCCTTGGGCTGCCATGCTGGTCTCCGGGAGAGTGGTCCCAGCCTTGTCGCAGCTCCGTATGGAGAAGGTAGGAATGTGGGTGGACCCTAGGCGTGCCTCAATTTCCCCCTTGCTTTGTCTGGCTCCTCCTGGGTGCAAAGGGGCTGATCTCTCCGAGGGGGGAGGCGGCAGAGTGGGGGTCCCGTATGCCAGTGGTGTTGGGGGAAGGTTTGGAAGAGAGCATGGGAAAGGTGGGCTGAACGGGGGATCGCAAACAGAGACCAGGAGAGAGCCGAGGAATCCAGGAGGAGCCGTTGTTTCTACCTTTGTAAGGTGCCTGGAGGTTGACTGATGACACACGCTAAAGGGGACCATTGTGACTCCAGGGTAGGGGGCTGGCACGTCAAACACATGCCTAGGAACAATGGAAGAACCCCTGACCCACATCTGGGGGTGCCGAGGCCAGCTGGGCATGGGAACCCAGCGGGGATGCGGGGCCAGAGATGCCAGGTTTTATCTGGCTCCCACCGGCCCTGGGGTCTCGGCTTGGCTTGCTGAGGTCTAAGGACCTGCCGGGCGTCTACTCGCAATGCTGCCTGGGGCACTGACCTGGCACCTAGCTGGGGGGCGGAGGGCAAACAGGGTCGGGCACTTACCAGCTGGTGGAAATGTTGGGGAGACAGCAGCAGCAGCAGCAAGGGAAAGGGTTGGGGGCCACCTGCTGACCCCGCAGACGCTGGACCATGTGGGCCGAGCCCCCGAAGAAATCGGTCACCAAGTCCAGGAATTTCCACAGGGTGATGGAGTGGTAGCTGCGGAGACGGGGCAGGCAAGGTGGCATTGAGATGCTGCTGATGCTGGGGTGGGACAGCTGGGGAACAGCTGCACATAACACCCCACAGGGACAGCTCGCCAGGTGCTGAGGTGCAGCCACTTCTGGGGTGTGGCAGCCAGGGAACGCCCACATATATTGCTGCCTCACTATGCCCCTCCCCTTTAACTTAAGTCCCTCCCCCTGCTTCCAGGACACTCACATGTTAGCAACAAAGTTACAGACGAAGAAGGATCGGGGGATGTACATGCCAATAAGGGACATGATGCTGAACACCTGGGGATGGAGCAGAGAACAGTGTCAGGGGAGTGGGGTCTAGTGGTTAGAGCAGGGTGGGGCTGGGAGCCAGGACTCCTGGGTTCTATCCCCAACTCTGGGAAGGGAGTGGGGTCTAGTGGTTAGAGCAGGGTGGGGGCGGGGGGGCTCAGGGCCAGGACACCTGGGTTCTATCCCCAGCTCTGGGAGGGGATGGGGTCTAGTGGTTAGAGCAGGGTGGGGCTGGGAGCCCGGACTCCTGGGTTCTCCCCCCGGCTCTGGCAGGGGAGTGGGGTCTAGTGGTTAGAGTGGGGGGGGGGCGCTGGGAGCCAGGACTCCTGGGTTCTCTCTGGCCTTACCGGGTAGACCCCCAGGATCCAGAGGGAGAGAGTGGTTCTGCGGGAGGCACCCAGGCGGCGTAGAAAGAAGCCCGTCTGCTCCAGGAACAGGCCCAGCTGCACCAGGCCCAGGGCCGTGGGAATGAGGAAGATCCACAGCTGGGCTTGGAACACTGGGGGGCAGAAGGCGAAGGCAGAGAGGGGGGAGCAGTGAGCCTGAGCTCCTGCTCCCCCCAAGTGCCCACCCCAGGCTGACCCCTTCCCCTCCCCCAGGGACTCCCCCACCATTCGGGCCTGATTCCCTCCCCCATGGCTGCATGTTACCCCCCACTCTGGTCCTCGGGGTGCCCGGACGCCTGGGTCCCACCTTGGAGGATCTCTGAGGACAGGGGGAACTGGCCGCTGTGGTGGGTGCAGTTTTGGGGTCGTGCCATTTCTGCCCTCCCCTCCCTCGGCTCCCCTCTCTTCAGACACCACCCGGCGTCCTTGATTCTCTGTTTCCAGCTTCCCCTGGCCTCTTCCCTCCCCCGGAAGGAGCCTTCCTCGTTAGTCACCATATTAATTAATCATTGACCCAGCCCAGGTGCGAGCGCCAGGTAACGGGGTCCAAGTCCGGATTCCTGCACTGGCTGGGCAGCGGCGAACAGTTCGGTGACTGAGGCCTGTGGAACTCTCTGCCACTAGATGGAGAGCTCACGACCCCTGGGTTCCATCCCTAGCTCTGGGAGGGGAGTGGGGTCGAGCGGGTTACTCTAGCTCCTGGCGTGATGGGGCTCCGCTCCCAGTTGGGGTGTCTGTGAGGCACCTGGCATTATGGAGGCCCCCAATCTCAGTCCATGCGGCACCCACTGTGACAGGGGACCTGATCCTGGTGATAATGCAAATTATTAATAAGTCATTAACAATGAAGCATGAATGGGTACAAAAGGCTTGAGTTTGAAGTGAGAAGCCCCACCATCGATTAACAACGCATTATTATTAAAGCGTGAATGGCTCATTAAGCAATCCAGCCAGCAGGACGCAGTAGTGGGTCTGTGTCTACATTGTTTTTATTATTTATTTTACAGGTAACAAATCCAATACTTGGGGGTTTTCTTTTAAAAAAATCCCTTTTTCTAAACTAAGTACAGTACTTTCCTGTCCCCCCACCCTTGGCAGGTTTGGGGGTTGGTGTGGGGAGGAATGGGGGTAGCAGCTGTAACTTGGGCCATATAAACTCACAGAGTTCTTGGTCTTGCAGGTCCTAGAGGGGACGTTGCATGGAGAGCAGTTCTGGGCGGGGGCCGGGGTGTGTCTTTTCTCTCTGCTGCTACAACAGGGTGGGATCGGAATCAACCATAGAGATCTCAGTCCTCCGATTCCTAGAGAGGACCAGGGCACGGTGAATGGAGTGTGTGTGGCAGACAGGGCAACAGATGCAGTGATAGAGGTCATTTTCCACGGTGTTTGTTCTCTCACTCCGCTCCTACAACATGGTGGGAGCGGTGGGATCCAAACTGACCATAGAAATCTCGGTCCTCCCCAGTTCCTAGAGAGGACCAGGACATGTTACATAGGTGGGGGGGATGCACTAATAGAGGTCGCTCTCTATGGTGTCTGTTCTCTCCACTAATATAACACAGGAGGAGCCGTGGGGACTGAATCAACTATAGAGATCTCAGTCCTCCAGTTCCTAGAGAGGACCAGGTCATATTATTTCAGTGGGGGAGATGCACAGATAGAGGTCACTCTCTATGGTGTCTGTTCCCTCTCTCTGCACCTATAAGATGGTGGCAGTGGTGGGATCCAGATCCCTCAGAGTTCTTGGCTGTCCAGTTCACTTCAAGGCAGGGAGGGGTTAATGGCTGGCCAGTGGTCAGGGACTGTGATTCCCCATGGGGCTGCTAGCCCCCCACCCAGTCCCTGATGCCCATCCCCTCCTGCCCATGCCCTGGTGCCAGATGCCCCAGCTGAAGCTGCCAGCTCTTGAGGTTGTGTCCGATGGTCTCAGTAGGGGCTGGGGGAGGTACAGTCGGATCACACCAGGACACCCCCACGCCTCCCGGTGTCTCTGTGTCCCAGTCCAGCTCAGCTGATGAGGCGGTAGAAGACCCAGCAGCCGAAGGTGACCCAGTGGCTGGCCCAGCTCAGCTCCGACCACTTATAGATGGTGTAGGACATGCCATAGCCCTGCGGCGGAGAGAGACACTACAGTTTGGGGAGGGAACACCTGTGTCCTGGGGTGATGGGGGACAGTCGGGAGCCCAGTGGATTGGGCCGCTGTGACTCAGGTACAGCTGAAAGTGAGGAGTGTAGGAACACCTGTCCCTGTGGTGACAAGGTACAGCCAGATCCCACCAAGGCAAGGACTGAGGTACAGTCAAAACTCTGGACAGTAGGGATGGCTGTTCCCTGGGGTGAGTGACACCATCAGAGAGCAGGAGGCTGGGCTGCCTGTTCTTGGGGGTGACCGAGATACAGTTGGACCCCAGGAGGGTAGGGCTGCTTGTTTTCTGAGATGACCGAGGTACAGTCGGCCATCGGGAGGGTGGGGCGGCTTGTTTCCGGCTGATGACCGAGGTACAGTCGGCCATCGGGAGGGTAGGGGGCCTGTTCCGGCTGATGACCGAGGTACAGTCAGACCACACCACCCTACCTGCTCCTCTACGGTGTCGTCAGCGTCGATGTCAAAGAGCGAGCCCAAGTAGGCCAGGTGGAAGACAGCCAGCGCACCGAAGAGTAGGTTCAGCAGCCGAACCCAGAGATTCTGCGGGAGAAAGACCCCAGTTCAGAGACACCCACCCCCCTTGTTCTTCCCTTCCCATCCCCTACCAACCCCGGGGAGACCCGTATCACCCTGCACTCTCCTCCTGGCTAAGGAGAGAACCCAGGAGTCCTGGCTCCCAGCTCCCCTGCTCTAACCCACTAGACCCCACTCCCCTCCCAGAGCTGGGGATTGAACCCAGGTGTTTGGGCTGTGGGCTCACCGTGTTATGGCGGTGGGGACAGCCGGGCGGGCAGCGCTTGGAGAGGAGGCAGGCGTCAAAGATGACAGAGAGGCGCTTCCGGAGGACTTGGGAGAAGAGAAAGATGTGAGAGCAGGACACTGGCCCTGGAGATTGCGGAGAATCCCCCTGGTGTATGTGTGACAGTACGGGGCATAGGACACACAGCACTGCACAGTGTGTGTCCGTCCCTGCTGCCCCCTGGAGGAGGGGGATAAGCCTGCTCTGTGTGGGTGTGTGTGTATTTACTCCCTCCCCGCTCCCTGCACAGATCATGCCGTCACCCAACCCCTCCAGAGGCAGCCGGAGAATCCCCCTCAGGCAGGGAGTGCTACGGGGCATATGCCACACAGCCATCAGCTCTTCAAGGGCCCATCCAGGCACCGGGGAAACTTACCATGCTCCACGTAGGTGATGAATCCCAGAGACAGCAGCACGGCAGCCAGGTGGAAGCTGAGTCCCTGGGGTTGGGGATGAGGAGGAGAGGGGAGACATCAGCCAGTGGCCAGCCGGGGGGGGGGGGCTGCTCCCCCATTGGGCCCCCTCTCCTCAAGCCCCCCAAAACTTACATGCAGGAGGGCGCTGGCGGCGTACGTGACAATGACAGCGGAGAAAGTCCCTAGTTGCAGGCTGTTCTTAAAGACATCTGCAAGGAAACACGGGGGGGAGGGAGGGGGGGGAGCGTAAATCTACCAAACTGCCCCAATCCCCACAGCGCCCCCTGCTGGGAGAGATCAGGGTGGAATAGCCAGGAGATTTCTCCCCTCCCCCTGCTCCCCACAGCTGCTGGGAGAGGCTGGGGCTGGAGTAGCCGGGAGCTCCCGCCACAGCCAGCTCCTGCCCTGCTCCCCGCAGCGCCCCCTGGTGGACCTTACAGGAGTTGAGCCAACTGGACATGGGCAGGTTCCAGCTGGTGACGACTTCCACCATCGACCGGGGCAGCTCCACATTCAAGGGTCGGGACACCGTCAAGTCCCTGCCAGGAGAGAGCGAGCGAGCAGTCAGGATGCCTGGGTTCTCTCCCCAGCCCTGGGAGGGGAGTGGGGTCTGGTGGTTAGAGCGGGGGGGGGGGGCTGGGAGCCAGGACTCCTGGGTTCTCTCCTTGGCTCTGGGAGGGGCATGGGGTCTAGGGTGGGGGAAGAGGGCAGCTGGGAGCCCGGACGCCTGGGTTCTCTCCCCAGCTCTGGAAAGATAATGGGGTCTGGTGGTTAGAGTGGGGTGGGGATGGGAGCCCGGATGCCTGGGTTCTCTCCCCCGCTACTCACCATTTGAGGTTGTCCTTCTCCTCAGTGAATCCTGCCCCAGCCAATGTGGCAGTGGCTTCGGAGAGGAATCCCACGAAGTAGCTGCTGAAGTGGAAGGAGATGGCGCTCTCGTAGGCCCGGAGCCACCTGTGGGGGTGGGAGCGGTGGGGGTCAGGCCACGGGAACCCTGCTCCCAGAGAGGGGCAGGACCCGTCTCAGAGACCCCTTCTGGCCGGCTTCCACCCCAGCCGGCCTCCCACTCACCTTATTGCCAAGCCCCCGGGAAATTCAAGGAGAAATTGTCAGGTGTCAGTGAGTTAAGTGGAGAACCAGGGTGCCATGCAGGGAGCGAGCCGGCCATGGAGCGAGCCGGCCACGGGGGCACGCAGTGAGTGATTCAGGAAGCTAGCCACTGAGCCACGGGAGAAGCCACGGGGCCAGCCATTCCTGAGTCACTGAGAACCACAGACCTCCGAGCGAGGGCAGCTGTGGGCCGTGGCAGCCAGGCAGTGAAGCCTGGCCAGAGATCCGGGACCTCAGTGCCGGGGGGGGTGGGTGGGAATAATCCGCTGCGGCAACAAGCCAGCTGCAGGATGGCAAGTCCAGAGGGCAAGCGAGTCACGGAGCCGCAGAGCAAGCTCCACTACCATGCCACAAGCGAGCCCGGAGCGAGTGGGCCGATGGGCCGCGGCTCAGAGGAGCCCCGGAACGGCTCAGCCCCGGAGTGAGCCGTTTGCCGAGGCGCAGCATGACCCGCGAGCGAGCCCCCAACCTGGTGTGGGCCAGGGCTGGCGTTACCTGGCCTTCCGCTTCTTCCTGAGGCCGGCGGGATCCCGGGCGAGGAGGGGGAGCAGAGAGAGTGAAGGGGAAAGGAGTGAAAAACAGAGAGAGAGACAGAGACCGACGCTGGCCTGGGCGCCACTCGCTGCGGGCAGAGGGGTGATGCTGGGCATTGGAGGGGGCAACATGTGGATCAAGGTACTGGTGGAAAACTGAAGGAGGAGTGATGTCTAGTGGTTAGAGCAGGGGGGGCTGGGAGCCAGGACTCCTGGGTTCTCTCCCCAGCTGGGGCCTCGAGGACACTGGGAGGATCCTGCAGCAGCGGTGGGGGGACCCAGAGGCCGGTGTGAGGGAGCAGGAGGTTGTTGGGCCTAACCCCTGCCCCCTAGGGTGGGAAATGGGGGTGGGGGAGGGGACGCACACACTCACTTCCTGAGCTGCCGGTAGCCGTAGAGTGGGATGAAGTAGGAGAACAGGTAGGGGGCGACGCAGGTGGAGACGAGGAGGCAGATGACGGAGAGGAGGAGGCTCCGGGACACCTTCCGCAGCCAGGGGAGGCTCTGCGGGGTGAAGGGCCACTTAGCCAGCGTGTCCCATTCCCCCCCGCCCGAGCCAGCCAGCTAGTCCCCCACCCTCGGGCCGGAGGGCAGCCAGTGCCCCTAGAGGGGACAGGCCCCATTCCCTCCCCCCCTGAGCCAGCCAGTCCCCGCCCTGGGGCCAGAGGGGAGCCAGTGCCCACTAAAGGGGAAAGGCCACCAGGCACAGTACTGGGTGTGCCCACCAGGGGCGCTGTTCCCCCCCGGCCCCGACTCTCACCAGGGCCCGGCTCTCCACTGCCTGGAGATAGCTGTGGAAGCGGCTCCAGGGCCCGAAGATGGCCGTGCCCACAAAGTAGATGTAGCCCATGAACTCCACGGGGGAGGGGACGGCCAAGAGCTCCCCTCGGTCCAGGTCGAAGCCCAGGGACACGGCCTTCATCGCCACAATCATCTGGGCCCCTGCCACGGAGAGAGAAACTGGTTGGGGGTGGGGTACCCTGGGACTACAGGGGAGAGAACCCAGGAGTCCTGGCTCCCAGCCCCCCCTGCTCTAACCACTAGACCCCACTTCTCTCCCAGAGGTGGGGATAGAACCCAGGTGTCCTGGTACCCCACCGCTCCGCCAGCCAGCCCACCCTGCCCTGGGGCTGGATGCAAGCCGGCGCCCCCCAGAGGGGAAAGGCCCCATGTCCTAGTCCCAGTGGGGGCAGATCAGATTCTCACCTCTCATTTTATGCCAGGTCACGGTATCCACCATGTGCATCTCCCTGCCGGAGAGAAGGACGGAGACTGTATCAGAGAGAGGAACTAATGGGGTGGGTGGGGGTCTCCCTGTGATATCAGCTGATCTCCAGCCCCCCAGCCAATGGCTGGCTCCCCTCCCCAGACATTGCTGCACCCCCACCCACAGGGCTGCCTTCCACCTAGTCTTCCCAGTTCTCCTCCCACCCACTCGACCCGGCTGGGGTCCCACCTGGCTTCAGGGACCTCACCCCCCGCATGGGTCCGGCCTTCCCCTCTCCATGGATCGGGCATCCCCTCCACCCCCTCGCCACGGACCCACCTCCACCCAGAAGGTCCTTGCAGACCAGAATCCCTCTGTGCCCCCTTCCTGGGCCCAGCTTCCCTCCAACCCAGGCCTCACCCCATAAGGAGGTAGATGAGGATGGTGATGGAGAGGAAGACCCCACGGTGGGCCGAGTGCCGGCACAGGAAGAGCACCAGATAGCAAAGCAGGCTGAGCAGCACCACCCAGACCATCTGCAGCTGGAAGAAGTGGTGGAGGGCGTAGAACCCCCCCCACACTGTGCTGAGGTGCTTGGCATAGCCGGGCAGAGCTGGGGGAAGCGGGGGCATGGTTAGAAGGAGTTGTGGTGGGGACCCTTCCATCCATCCAACAGTCCATCCGTCCAACCCTCCATGCGTCCAACCCTCAATCAAGCTTCCATCCCTCCCTCCATCCAGCCCTCCATGTGTCCAACCCTCAACCAACCATCCATCCGTCCAACCCTCCATGCGTCCAACCCTCAACCAACCTTCCATCCCTCCCTCCAACCAGCCCTCCATGCGTCCAACCCACCTTCCATCCATCCCTCCCTCCATCCAGCCCTCCATGTGTCCAACCCTCAACCAACCAACCATCCATCCATCCATCCCTCCCTCCATGCGTCCAACCCTCAACCAAGCAACCTTCCATCCCTCCCTCCAACCATCCCTCCATGTGTCCAACCCTCAACCAACCATCCATCCATCCCTCCCTCCCTCCATGTGTCCAACCCTCAACCAACCAACCATCCATCCCTCCCTTCATGCGTCCAACCCTCAACCAAGCAACCTTCCATCCCTCCCTCCAACCATCCCTCCATGTGTCCAGCCCTCAACCAACCATCCATCCATCCCTCCCTCCATGTGTCCAACCCTCAACCAACCTTCCATCCATCCATCCATCCCTCCCTCCAACCAGCCCTCCATGCGTCCAACCCACCTTCCATCCATCCCTCCCTCCATCCAGCCCTCCATGTGTCCAACCCTCAACCAACCATCCATCCATCCATCCCTCCCTAAAACCAGCCCTCCATGCGTCCAACCCTCAACCAACCTACCTTCCATCCATCCCTCCAACCCACCCTCCATCTATGCACTCACCCAACTAACCCTCTATCCATCCTGCCAATCAACTTTCCATCCATCCACCCAACCCACCCTCCATCTATGCACCCATCCAACCCTCCATGCATCCCACCTTCCCTCCACCCAACCCACTCTCTCTCCCACCAACATCCCTCCCTTCAATCCTCCATCCATCCCTGCCACCTGCTTACGCAGCCTCCAGAGCAGCCGGCATGCCAGGCAGATAAGCAGCAACAGCCAGATCTGCTCCAGCCCCTGCTGGGCAGTGGGGATCATGCAGCCCTGCAGCAACTGTTGGTAGAACTCCCGGTGGGTGAACGTGGCCATTGCCGGGGCCTGAAAGAGAAGGGAGGGGTGGGGATGGGTAGGAGCTGCTGGAGAGGACACAGAGCAGAAAGAGCCCATGGAGCTGTGTTGGGGGGGTGGGGAGGGGGTGTGGAAACAGACATATTGGGATGTTTGGCTGGCTGGCTTCATGGATGGTTAGATGAATGGATGGATGTGTGTGTGAATGGTTAGATGGATGGATGGATCATAGAATCATAGAATAACAGAGTTGGAAGGGACCTCTGGAAGCCATCTAGTCCAACCCCCTGCCCAGAGCAGGACCAATCCCAACTAAATCATCCCAGCCAGGGCTTTGTCAAGCCTGACCTTAAAAACTTCTAAGGAAGGGGATTCCACCACCTCCCTAGGTAACACATTCCAGTGTTTCACCACCCTCCTAGTGAAAAAAGTTTTTCCTAATATCCAACCTAAACCTCCCCCACTGCAACTTGAGACCATTGCTCCTTGTCCTGTCCTGGATGGTTGATGAATGGATGGTTAGATGGTTGATGAATGGATGGTTAGATGGTTGATGAATGGATGGATGTGTGTGTGGATGGATGGTTGAATGAATGGTTGGATGAATGTGTGTGGATGGTTAGATGAATGGACCTATCTCAGGGCAGGGGGCTGGACTTGGTGACTTCCCAAGATCCCTTCCAGCCTGACATTACAATGATTCTATCCATCCATCCACCCTGCACCACCCGCTACCTATGTACCTATCCACCCATCCCCCTACACACCCCTTTATCAATTCATCCATCTCCATAAATACCCATCTGTCGTTCCATCCATCTGTCCATCCCTCCCCACACGCACCCACCTATCTCTCCATCCGCCCCATGCACACGCTTCTATCTATCCATCCATCCATCTCCATACACCTATCTATCTTTGCAAATCCTAGCACACTGATCTATCTATTTGCCAAGATTCACATAGATCAACCAGGGCCTGATCCGACCTGCGAACCCCGGAGCCTGGGGCACCGCTGGGCCACAGGGGGGTGGGGGGGGAGGGTGGAAGCAGGGGCAGTATTGAATGAGTGGAATGCTCATCACCGGAGAACTAGGAACGTTGGGGGCCCGAGCCCCCCCAGGGCAACATGTCGTGATAACCCCCCTCTCCCCCCAAGTAAGAAGCCTGGGAGACTGGCACTGACATACAGATGTGGCCAGAGGCAGGGGTGGGATTCCCCCTTTGCAGCTACACTGGCCCCTGCATCCAGATGTGGCGGGAATGAGGGGGGGTTCCCCTGAACAGCTGCACTGGTGGCTGGATCCAGATGTGGGGGGGGGAGTGGGCGCTCCCTGCTCTCCCCTCCCTCCAGCTGTGGCTCGCTCAGGGCCCAGGTACCTTTGCAGCGAGTCTCTCCCTCCAGGTCTGTCTGTCCCTGCGCGGCCCGTCCTGCGGTCCGGCTCTCCCGTGGGGGGAGGGGAGGAGGGGGTGCTAATCCCCTTTAAATTTGGGGGCGGTGAGGATCGGCGCAGCCTCCTACGGGAAGGGGAGGTGGCTCGGCTCGGCCAATCGGGAGCCGGATGGGATGGGATGGGGCGGGCGATCAGGACAGCCAATGGATGCCCTCTAGCTGCAGCGCTGGGAGGAGAGGAGGGGGCTCGGAGCCGGGACTCCTGGGTTCTGTCCCCGGCTCTGGGAACCAGGACGCCTGGGTTCTCTTCCTGGCTCTGGGAGGGGAGTGAGGCTAGTAGGTTAGAGGTGGGGGAGGGGGGTGTCTATATTTTAGGTACTTCTCTGTCCCCCATTGCTTCAGTATGTGAGCACCTCACAGTCGCTTGACACCTTCATCCCGGGAGGAGGGCAGTGCCCTATGTCGGTTTTGCCGGTGAGGAAGCACAGAGAAATGAGGGCCCTGTGAAAGGTGGCAAAAGGAACCCAGGAAACCTGCCCCTTGTGGTTTGCCCTGATCCGACCTTAGCTAGCGTTAAACAAGGTTTGGAACAGCTGCATATAACACCGCCTGGGGAGGGCTCACCTGGCTCTGAGATGCAGCCACCTCTGGGGCGCAACCCGGGAGCAGCCGCACATAACGCCACACGGGGCTGGCTCATCCAGTGCTGAGATGCAGCCACCTCTGGGGCAGGGGAGCTGGGGAACAGCTGCAGTCCCTCTCCCAGCTGGGTTAAGGCCCCGCGTCTGGGGGCAAGCCCCTCCCCCACACTGAGTATGAGCCCCTCCCATGGACCCAGGACACCTGTGAGTGGACCTCACCATCTGCTCACCCTTGCCCTTGAGGATAAGCCCCACTCTCCAGCCACAGGCTCCTCCCCTGCTGAGCAACCCCTGGGCACAGGCCCCACCCCCTAGACACTGGACCCTACACCTGGGCACAGACCCCTCCCCTTAGATATGGGCCCCGCCCCGATAGACACAATCTCCGCCCCCTGGATATTAGCCCCTCCCTCTCCTCTGGGCCCAGGCCCCTCCCCCTGGGCTCAGGTTCCGCCCCCTGGGCCAGGCCCCTCCCATATACGGCCCCTGCCCTCCTCCCTTTAAATCTCTCCTCTGACTGACACCTGTTACCATGGCTACCCCACCCCCGCCCCCTGCTGAGCCCACATCGCCTCAGCCGGCTCCTGGGCCAATCCGCTCCTCGGGAGGGCCCTCGCGGCCCCGCCCACCAGCGCCCCGGCTTCCCATTGGCCGCGAAGAAAAGGCCCGCGGGCCAACGGGAGGGCGGATCAATCGAAGGAGGAGGCCCCGTCCGCCCGCCGCGGCCAAGGTGCGCGCTCATTGGTCGCGGGGCGGGGCTTAGAGCTGCAGGGGGCCGCCTGGGTGGGCGCCGGGCTCAGTGCGCGGCCAGCGGCGGCGGGCCCGGGGCAGGAGGCGCATAGCGGGTGAGGGGCTGCCGGGGCGAGCACGCAGGGGGCTGCACGCACTGACGTACGCGCCCCCCCCGGGAGTCCCCGTTCCCGGGCCAGCTGGGGGTGGATCTGCCCCCCCCAGCCAGTCCGGATCAGAGCCGCGCCCCCTAGAGAGGAAAGTCCCCGGATCCCCTTCCTGACACCATTCCTCTTTTCTTTCGCAGTGGGAGTCCCTGTCTTGCCTGCCATGGGGCTGGAGGCCGAGCCCCTCGCCGTCCCCCACCCTTACTGGCCCCGGGACCTGGAGATCCGGCGCTACGTCCCCAACGATCGCCCCACCTGGCACAGCCTGTCCTTCCTCTTCTCCGCCTCGGCAGCCCTGCTGACGCTCACCTGGCTGGCCGCCGGCTGGCGGGGGTGGACGGGGGCGCCCATGAGGACCGGGCGCCGCCTGGCCATCTGTTGGTTTGCCATCTGCGGCTTCATCCATGGCGTGATTGAGGGCTGGTTCAGCCTCTACCACACAGAGATACCTGGGGACCAGTGCTTCCTCTCCCAGCTGTGTAAGGCCTGGGAACCAGGACTCCTGGGTTCTTTGGGTGGGGGATGGAGTCTGGTGGGTTAGACTGGGGCTGGGAGCCAGGACTCCTGGTTTTGATCCCTAGGTCTGAGAGGAGAGTGGGGTCTAGTGGTTAGAGCAGAGGGGCTGGGAGCCAGGACTCCTGGGTTCTATCCCCAGCTCTGGGAGGGGAGTGGGATCTAGTAGGTCAGAGCAGGGGAGGCTGGGTGTCTGGACTCCTGGGTTCTAGCCCAGCTGAGGGGAGCCCTCACTGGAGCTATTTGCCCGTGTAATGTGAGGAAAGGAAATCTGCCCTCCGGGGGAATCCCCTTCCCGAGAGAAGGGATGCGGTCCTGTGAAATTGGACGTCTGGGAGAACTATGGATCCTTGTGGAAACAGCTCCAGAGGTTCCACTGATCGAAGCTGGGATTTTCTCTCTCAATTCCCAGCCCAAAAACTTTGTGAAAACTGACTGGATTTTAGAATATTTCCTCCCTCGCTTTGAAACCTTCCTGCGTTCCTCCCCACTCCTGCCCCATAACATTATTAATTCTATTAGTGCTTTTTGACCCCACGAGTGACCGTTTCAGCTGAATCTCGTTTTCGCCTCCAGGGAAGGAGTACGCCAAAGGAGACAGCCGATACGTCATGTGAGTTTTAGCTTTTGGGTGTCCCATTCCCCACCACTTCCCCTTTTCTGATTATCCACCCCCCCCCCCACACACACACACCATCCACCAGCATCTGCCCAAAATCCACCTGGAAATTTTGGAATGGATTGGATGCAGCCTTCAGAAAACCCATCAGGTTTTACAGATGCCTGCTTGCTCGGCACAAGCAAACAATATGTGGTTTAATATCACTAAATGCAAACGCATCCCTCCAGGAACAAAGCACACAGGCAATGTGTACAGGATGGGGGGGACTCTGTCTTGACAAAGATTTGAGGGTCATGGAGCACAATTGGCTGAATGGGAGCTCCTGGTGCAATGCTGGGGCCAAAACAGGGATTGCGAGGTGGAGCATAGAGGAGATTTTTCCCCTCTGGATTTGGCCCTGGTGCGACTGCTGCTGGGATTCGGCGTCCTGTTCTGGTGGCCACATCTCTAGAAGGACGTTGATCAATCGGGGAGGCGTCGGAGAAGTGCCATCAGAATGATTCAAGGATTAGAAACCCTGCCTGAGGAGTGAGAGACTCCCGGAGCTCCAGCTATTGAGCTGAACAAAGAGATGGCTGAAGGGTGGTTTGATCCAGGTCATATCTACGCGGGGAACAAACATTTGATAATGGGCGCTTGATCTAGCAGAGGAAGGTCAAACCCGGGCCGATGGCTTGAAGTTGAAGCGAGACCAATTCCGGGTGACCGCCCCTTGCCTTCATTGCGTTATTCCCAGCAAACGAGGGGCTACGTAACCAGGGCTACTTGCATTCTCCTTGGAGACTAAGAACACGCAGCTCTTCGGAAGCAAGCACCTTTCAGCCGTAAGGCAAGAACGCTGCGGAGAAAACAGCCAAAGAAGCGACATGTAAATCTACCAGAGATCTCCCCGTCTGCAACTCCAAGCTGGGGCGGTGCCAGTCTAAAGATTGGACCCCCAATTTCCCGCCCCCCCGATCTCAGAGCAAAGTTCTGAAGGCTGAGTCTGTGGGGCGGGGGCGGTCTTGCTGTCCCCACCCGCTTCTCCCCCAGACATCCTGGGAATTTAGTTTCCCAGGTCCCAAAAGATCAGCCGGGTTTGCTGCATCGTGTCATGGCCTTTTCACAGCCATGCTGCTTGTGGGTTCATAGATTCGGAGGGCAGAAGGGGCCGTTGTGATCAGCACGTCCGACTTCCCCGATGACAGAGACCAGAGAAACTGTCCTGTTGCACCAGGTGCTGCATGGACCCACCCCTGAGAGCAGGGCCCCCCCTCAGCTACTAGATTGGGGTCCCCGTCCCTGCACAGCCCTTCCCAGAGCGAGGTCACAGCCCTTGTCATGCTGGGTGCTGCATGGAACCCTCCCCATTGTGCCTGATGTTACACAGACCCCACCCCCATCAAGATCGAGGCCCCAAAGAACTTCCAGTCTAAATACACCCAGGCAGGACCATTCTCCTCGTGGTACGGCTGGGGAAACTGAGGCCAGTAGGATGTGAGCTGAGACGCATGGTTGGCTGGGAGAGATGGGAAGTGGGGGCGGGCTTAGAAGTCGGGTTAACCCTTTGGTGCCTCTCTCTCCTGTCTGCAGAGAGGATAACTTCACCGTGTGCATGGAGACCATCACCGCCTGGGCATGGGGGCCGCTGAGCCTCTGGACCGTGCTGGCTTTCCTGCAGCGCCAGCCCCACCGCTATGTCCTGCAGCTGGTGGTGTCACTGGGTAAGGCAGCCGGATGCCTGGGTCCCCTCCCTGGCTTGGGGATGGGAGTGGGGTCCAGTGGTTAGAACAGGAGGGGATGGGAGCCAGGACTCCTGGGTTCTTTCCCAGGCTGTGGAATGGCCATGGGGCTGTTGGGAGGAGACCCGAAAGTTCCAGCAGATCAGCTTCATCTTGAACTAGCCAGAACCCCAGATGCTCCCTGATCTTGCCATGACCCTTGGATTCTCCTCAATCTGACCCCTTGACCTTTCCTCCCCACCCACCCCAGGCCAGCTGTATGGCGACGTCCTGTACTTCTACACCGAGTACCGGGAGGGCTTCGCCCACAGTGAGATGTGGCACCCGCTTTACTTCTGGTTCTACTTCGTCTTCATGAACGCCCTGTGGATCATCATCCCCTCCAGCCTCCTTCTCGACGCCTGGGGGCACCTGAGTGCTGCCCAGAGGGCGCTGGACGCTGTCAAGGCCAAGAAACACTGATGCTTCTTACCCCCACCCCTGGGTGGCAAGGGGGGTGTATCTGGCACAAAACTGCCCCGGGGGGCTGAAGGATGAACGATGCTCAGGGATTGGAGTGTGCAGGACTCCTGGGTTCTCTCCCTGGCTCTGGGAGGCGAGTGGGGTCTAGTGGGCTAGAGCGGGGGCACTGGAAGCCAGGACGTCTTGGCTCTTTTCCCAGCGTGTGAGCGACATTCCAGTTTCTCCAAGCCGGCTTTACCTGCTGGCCTGGTGGGGAGAGACGGGTGAGCCGGGGGAGGAGATCACTAGCAAGGATCGGGGAGATATCTGCCTCCCTATGACTTGTTATCCTCCACACCCTCCATGTTCCCATAACCAAAGCTCCAATCCCGTCTCTGTGTACCCCCAAAAAGGACCCCTTTTGCCTCCTGACTGCAGGGTCAGGGACGCTGGGACCTCAAGCGCCTCTGGTGCACAGGGCCAATCAGCTCGTTTTAATAAACACATGTATGTATTCCTTTGCCTTCCAGCAGCTGCCCTTGTCTGTCGCTATCGCCCTCTGGGTGGCGCCATGCTGCCAGGACAGGGGGGGTTAGGGCTTGGGAGAACCTGGCTGCGGGTCTCTGTTCCCTGCATTGACCCCAGTAAGGCTCAGACTTGCAGCTGTATTTGGCTGCTTTACTGACCATTTCTCACAGTGGAGACTGGAGTACGGGGACCTTTTGGGCCGGGGTGGGTACCGGGCTGGCTGGGCCCATTGCTCTGATCCATGGGTAAAGCAGGGGTACCAGCTGCAGCCCCGACATGGGATTCTCAAGCTAGGCAGGGGAACTGTGCAGCTCGCCAGTGGGGCCTAAATGGGTGAGGAGTCTTTCTAGTTTTGCCATCTCCTTGGCTTTGGATGTGGGGTGATTCTGGGAGGAATGAGACTGCAACGGGAGGAGGCAGGTGTCTCTGCTTGGCCCTGTCTTGTAATCCCAGCACCCTCCTTGCTAGAACCATCATCCCCCTAACCGGAGATCCAACCATGTCTCTCGTCTCCTGAAGTCTTATGCCCTGTGTTATACAGGAGGTCATACCAGCTGATCACGAGGGTCCCTCCTGGGCTGGGATGCTCTAGAGAGGAGATGGAGAGGCCCTGATAAAATAATGACCGGGAACAAGAGAGAGTGGGACCTTCTCCAAGAGGGGGCAAATTCCAAATGGATCAATAGAAATACCTTTTCCCTTAACATGGGATTGTACAGTGCAACTCATTAACCTGTGTCCCATTCCCCCACCCCCCAGCCAGTCAGCCTCCTGCCAGCACCCCCTAGAAGGGAAAGGCCCTCTGCTCCATTCCCTGCCCCCCTGAGCCAGCCAGTCCCCTGCCTGGGACCAGAAGGGAGCTGGCGCCCCGTAGAGGGGAAAGGCCCCATTTCCAATGCAATGTTCACTGGGTTGGGCGTGGTGGGATCCCGCCTGCCCTGCAGGAAAGCCCCGGGCCATGGAGCCCGTACAACACCTTATTCTGGGGGACAGCGAATGAACGCAGGGAAGGGGGCAAGGGTCAGAGATTTAACACGTGGCACAGGGAACCCCAGGTGGCAGCTATTGCTCTGGGAAGGAGCCGGTGGGCGCTGTGGCATGGATTCCCCACACCGGCTCTACGCCCCAGCTTTGAAACAGCCCCTTGGAGGAGCCCCATCAGCGGGCCAGCCCCCCACCCCCGGGGTTACACTTGGCCAGCCAGGGCCTCTAACACCTGTGAGAGACTGAGCCTCTGGCCTCCTGCTTCATCCTGGGAGTCCCCCTGAGCCAGCCGTGCACGGTGCCGGGGGCCTCGGCCAGGATTTGCAGGGACACCGGGCAGGGTTGGTCAGTCCCCGGGCGCGGGGGGCCCTGGAGTCAGCACAGCGAAACAAGGGGTACGGCGCCCGCCAGCCCTCATGGCGGGCAGCCACCCCGGGGCTCCATGTCTGGCCCTGTCTCTCCCGCCGTCCCGGATCTCTGTGTCTCGCCCAACCCGGCCCCCGCTCGGCCCATGGTCCAGCTCCTGCCCCCCGCCCGGGGGGCTCCTGGGTTGACACGGGTCAGTTTCAGCCAGCGCTGAAGTTAGGTCACGTGACACCTCCCCCCGCGGGGAGCAACGCAAGGTACAGAGGGAAACTGAGGCAGGGGCAGGCCAGAAAGGTGCTGGAGAACAGGAGCGGGCGGAGGTGGCCCCGCGGTTGCAGAACCGCCTGTCCCCGCCGAGCCCGCTGCTCCTGCTCCGGCTGCCTCGTTTCAGGGCCGCGCCCGGGGAGCTCGGACCAGAGGTTTGCGGCGGGACCCTGCGGGCTCGGGAGGGATGAATCTCGGCCACCGCCAGCTGGTGGGGGAAGGAAACATCCGGGTCCCTGGAGTGGCGGGCGGATGTTGTTGTTTTCATCAGTTGGGCGACTATTTCCGGTTGACCCGGATGGTATTTCCCCAGTAAAGAAGGTGACTTCCGGTTGACCCGGATGTTATCCCCAGTAAATGAGGTAATTTCCGGTGACCCGGATATTAATTCTCCGGTAGATGAGGCAATTTCCGGTTGACCCGGGTGTTTTCACTGGTTGGGGGCTATTTCCGGTTGGCTGGGCTGTTGTTTCCCCAGCGAGGGGCTTGTCCGGGCAGTTATTGCCTTGGTTACGCGTTATTTCCGATTTACCCGGATGTTGTTTCCCCATGGTTGGGCGGTTATTTCCGGTTGACCCCGGATGAGCGTCCCCGTCCCGCGGCGGGGCGGGGCCCGGCCTGTCCCGTCTCTCTCCTTCCCTCCCTTGGCTCTTTAGGAGGACGATGATGTCAGCGCCTGAGCCGAGGCCTCCAAGCCGGAAGCGGAAGTAGCGGCGGGGTCACGTGGGGCTCCTCACCTGACCTCAACCGCCCGCCCGGTGCGAGCCGGCTTCTACCCGTCGCGGCGCGAGGCTTCCCCCGCCCTCCTCCCCCCTCCAGGGGCGGGGCCGTTACGGTCCCGTCCGGCGCGAGGCTCCTGCCCCCTTCCGCCTCCCCCGCCCCCCGCGGAGCCGGCCGGGGGCCGGGATGGCGGCGGCGGCGGGGGGCGGGGCCCGGGAGGAGGAGGAGCGGGAGGTGGTGCGCGTCCGGGTCAAGGTGAGAGGCCAGGGGGTCACGGCGGGGTCAGGGGTCACGGGGTGGGGGAGCTCTAGGTCCCTCCCCCTATGGGGGCAGGCGGGGGGAGGGGCACCCCCACAGATCAGTGGGGCCCAGGGAATGGGACCCCCCCTTCAGAGCGTGTGGTGGGGGCAGATCGTGCCAGGGGGGCATTGGGGAGCCCAGGGCGGGGGCTGGCGAGAGAAGGGGGGGTCGGGATCGAGGCGGGAGCCAGAGCGGAGTCTCCCCTGCCCAACCCCCCCCCCCACCCCGGAGAGTTTGGGCCCTTGCCCCGGGCGACCCGATTCGGTGACTGGCCGCCCCTGCCTGGATCCCACTCCCCTCCCAGAGCCGGGGAGAGAACCCAGGCGTCCTGGCTCCCGGCCCCCCCTGCTGTAACCCACCAGCCCCCACTCCCCTCCCAGAGCCGGGGAGAGAACCCAGGCGTCCTGGCTCCCAGCCCTCCCTCCTCTAACCCACCAGCCCCCACTCCTCACCCAGAGCTGGGGAGAGAACCCAGGAGTCCTGCTTCTCCTTGTGCCCTCTATGCCCCCCCCTTACTGCCCCAGACGAACCCTCCTTGCTGTCACTGACTGTGTCAGAGCCAGAACCGAACGGGGGACGTGACCCAGTGTCCCTTTCCCCTCCTGCATGATCAGACACCTGCGTCCCGTCCCCCGGCTTTTCTCTTGGGTGGCTGCGTGGAGGCCAGGCGATCTGGCGTGAGGCAGGTGCTAAGGAGGGGGGAAGAAACACAGAAGATCTCAGACCTCCCACTGCCAGGAAGGAGAGAGGATTTCGTGTGAAAGAGCGCGGCGAAACTGCCCTTCCCCTGTGTCCGCGGAGATCTCCGTCAGAAACACGGGGGGATCTGTGCAGCGCAGGGCTGTTGGGGCCTTTCCCCTCTAGGGGGCACCGGCTCCCGCTCTGGTGCCAGGATGGGGGACTGGCTGGCTCAGGGCGTGGGGAATGGGGCACAGGGCCTGTCCCCCCAGAGGGCACTCACTCCAGGCCTGTCTCCCCAGAAGCGCGAGGGGTTCTTGCAGCCCGAGTTCCGCACCTTTGCCGTCGATCCCCAGATCACCTCCCTGGATGTCCTACAGCACATCCTCATCCGCGCCTTCGACCTCAACGGGTGAGTCCTGCCCCAGCCACCGGGGACCTGTGCCCAGCATGGGAGGGGAGTGGTTAGAGCAGGAGGGAGCTGTGAGCCAGGACTCCTGGGTTCTCTCTCCAGCTCTGGGAGGCGAGAGGGGTCTAGTGGTTACAGCAGGAGGGACGGGGAGCCTGGACTCCTGGGTTCTCTCCCCAGTGCTGCTATTTTTGGGGTTGCCTGGGAGTTAGATCCTGAAGTGAGGAAGGAGCTAGTGAAGAATTTGAGGCTGTTGGGAGCCAGAGGGCAAAGAGGGGATTTGGGGGACAGATGAGCTCATTTGGCCTGAAGAGCTAATGGGGGACCCCAAGAATGGAGGGAAGGCAGGGGGGCTGCAACGGCTGGTGAAGGACCCCTAGAGAGTAGTGGGGGGTTCTGTTTGGCTGATGAAGGACCCCAACGGGAGGCATCCATGTGGCTGACAGCAAACCCTAAAGAGGCGGGAGAGGTTCTGCACAGCCAATGGTGGCCCTCAAAGGGGTGTGCGTCCTTACGGCCAAAGGGAGACCCCAAGGGAGCAGTGGGAGGTTCCGTACAAACGGGGGACCCCGAGAGGTGCTGGGAGGGGGAACACTGTGGATGGGTGCTGTTGTCCTGTGTGCGCTGGAGGCGATCACCTCCCCCTCACTCAGGAAGAAGAACTTCGGGATCAGCTACCTGGGCCAGGAGAAGCAGGGCCAGGAGACGTACCTGTCGCTGCTGTCGGACTGGGACCTGGCCACGGCCTTCGCCAGCGCCTCCAAGCCCTACCTGCAGCTCCTTGTAGACATCAAGCCTTCGGAAGACAGTGAGTCACTGAGGCAGGGCTAGGGACCCAGGAGTCCTGGCTGCCAGCCACCGTGCTTTAACTGCCAGACCCCACTTCCTCCCAGAGCCGGGAACAGAACCTGCTAACTGTCATGTGCTGCTCTCTCAGGCCCCCTGCTGGAGGACTGGGACATCATCAGCCCCAAAGACGTCATCAGCACTGATCTGCTGCTGGTGGAGAAGCGGTCCCTGGCGGCGGCTGCCCTGCCTTTCACCCAATCCATCATCTCCCAGGTGGGTCCAGAGCAGGAGGAGAGGGGGGTGCTTCAGCTAGGAAGCACGCTAAGCTATATGGGTGGAACAGGGTTCAGAAGAGAACCCAGGAGTCCTCGTTCCCATCCACCCAGCTTTAACCCAGCAGACCCCACTCCTCTCCCAGAGCCAGAGGTAGAACCCAGGAGTCCTGCCTCCCGCTCTCCTGCTCTAACCCACTAGACCCCACTCCCCTCCAATTGCCAGAGGTACAACCCAGGAGTTCTGGCTCTCAGCCCCCCGCTCTAACCCACTAGACCCCACTCCTCTCCCAGAGCCAGAAGTACAACCCAGGAGTCCTGACTCCCGCTCTCCTGCATGCTCTTTCTGATAGCTGGTCACAGCTGTGTTGTCCCCGTGCTAGGATCATCATGGCCGAATGAAGTCTCCTACTGCCTTGACCTCCCCTGCCTGCTGCCATGCCTCAGTTTCCCCCCATACAGTGGGGAGGATCCTGCCCGCCCCCAGCGTCCGCCATGCCTTGCTCTGAGCTGGCCTCAGTCAGTGACACCGTCTCTCTGCCTAGGTGGGCCGGACGCTGTCGAAGGTCCAGCAGGCTCTTAGCTGGTCCTACGGGGAGGACGTGAAGCCATTCAAACCGCCGCTGAGCGACTCCGAGTTCCACACCTACCTGAACCACGAGGGGCAGCTGAGCCGGCCGGAGGAGCTGCGGCTGCGCATCTACCACGGCGGCGTGGAGCCCTCGCTGCGGAAAGTGAGTCTCTGGGGAGAGGGGCTGGGAGCCAGGACTCCTGAGTTCTCTCCCCGACTCTGGGAGGGCAGTGGGGGCTAGTAGTTAGAGCAGGGGAGCTGGGTGCCAGGACTCCTGGGTTCTCTCCCTGGCTCTGGGAGGGGAGTGGGGTGGGGTGGGGTCTAGTGGTTAGAGCAGGGGGGGGCCAGGAGCCAGGACTCCTGGGTTCTCTCTTTGGCTCTGGGAGATATCGGGGTAGTGGAGATGGGATGTCAGGGGGTGCTTAGCCATGGTGGAGAGATGTCGGGGTGTGTGGGGAAAAAGGGGCATGTAGCATGGCAGGCTGAGAGGCTATTGGGTATGTGGGACGATGCCCGGCGCTGACGCCCTTCTCTGCCCCCCAAGTCGCGGTGGGATGATGGGAGAGGCAGCGAGCTGGGACGATGGTAGGACGTGGGAAGACGCCGGACATTGAAGCTCCTCTCTCTGCCCCGCCAGGTGGTGTGGCGCTACCTGCTGAACGTCTACCCGGACGGGCTGACAGGCCAGGAGCGCATGAATTACATGAAGCACAAGACGCGGGAGTATGACCAGCTGAAGGGCCAGTGGGCGGAGCGGGCCAGCCCCGAAGACCTGGACTTCATCCGCAGCAACGTCCTCAAGGACGTTCTCCGCACAGACCGCACCCACCCCTACTATGCCGGCTCGGAGGACAACCCGCACCTGACCGCCCTTCATGACCTGCTGACCACCTACGCTGTCACCCACCCGCAGATCTCCTACTGCCAGGGCATGAGTGACATCGCCTCACCCATCTTGGCCGTCATGGACAACGAGGCCCACGCCTTCATCTGCTTCTGCGGCATCATGAAGCGCCTGGAAGGCAACTTCCAGGTGGACGGCGAGGTGATGTCCCTCAAGTTCTCCCACCTCAAGCTCCTCCTCCAGTACTCGGATCCCGAGTTCTACGCCTACCTCCTCTCCCGGGGCGCTGACGACTTCTTCTTCTGCTACCGCTGGCTGCTGCTGGAGCTGAAACGGGAGTTTGCCTTTGAGGATGCCTTGCGGATGCTGGAGATAACCTGGAGCTCCTTGCCGCCAGATCCTCCGGAGAAGGAGGTGGAGCTAGTGGGGCCGCCGGCCAGGCTTAGTGAGAGCGGCCAGCCTGTCCGCCAACGCCACATGCTGCGGCCCACCTGTAGCTTCGAAGCGACTGGGGACCAGCCTTGCTTGGAGGAGCCCAGAGCCCGGCCCTCCTTGGAGGAGCCTGGAGCCCTGCCTTGTCTGGAGCAGAAGACCTTATTGAAGCAATCCAGCTTTGGAGAATTCAAGTACTACAGCGCTCTTGAGGACAGCTCCGAGGAAGAGCCTTCACTTAGATCCCAGCGCTCGATGGAGGAAGAAGAGGACTTCTGCAGTGAGCAGGACCCCTTGCTCCAACTACCAGCCATGACCAAGTCTTTCTCCGCCCCATCCCTCCGGCCCCTGACCCCACCCACACCCTCCCAAGACTCCACTTCCTCCCCCTCACTCCTCCCCGGCAGTGAGAAGAACGAGAGCCTGCCGGAGGAGAAGGGAGATTTGTCAGGTGACACGCCATCCTCCCCGCCCAGCAGCCCCCTCCCCACCGCCCCATCCCCTGCCGCGGTGAGCTTGCCTCCACCGCAGGAGTTCGGCAAAGGCAACCCCTTCATGCTCTTCCTCTGCCTGGCCATCCTGCTGGAGCACCGGGACCACATCATGAAGAACAACATGGACTACAACGAACTGGCCATGCACTTCGACCGCCTGGTGCGCCGGCACAATCTGGCCAAGGTGCTGCACCGGGCCAAAGCCCTCTTCGCTGACTACCTGCAGTCCGAGGTCTGGGACTCCGAGGAGGGGGACGAGGCGGCCGCAGAGTCCCCAGCCGTCTCGTGACACCCACCCCTCCCCCGGGGATTGGATCCCCCCACAACTGTCCCGCCACTCTCTGCTCCGGTGGCCTCCTTGAGACCCGTCACAGGTCAACCAGGAGGGACTCCTTGCTCTGGATCCTCTCTGTTTCCCCCTGGATCTAATGATCTCCTTGGAAGAGCCTTCATGGACCAACCAGGATCTCTCCCTGCTGTGAGATCCCTTCCATCCATCCCCCTGCAGATCTAGTGATCTCCCTGGAACATTCTTCATGCACCAACCAGGATCTGCCCTTTCCACTGGCATCCTCTCTAATTTCAATTATCTCCTTGGAAGATCTATCAGAGACCAAATAGAATATCTCCCTCCCTGTTAGATCCCCTACAAACCCCCCCTTCCCTCCCCAGATTTAATGATCTCCTTGGAAGATCCTTCATGGACCTACCAGGATCTGGCCTTCCCAGTGGGATCCCCTCCAACCATCCCCTTCTGACTCTGGTGATCTGTTTGGAGGATCCATCCCCTTGGAAGATCCTTCAGAGACCCAACCAGGATCGGCCGCTCGGACTCCTGTGCCTTTTTCTTTTATGTGCATTAGTGGATCCGGGTTTGGGTTTCCTTCCCCGCTGCGGCCGCGGCCTCTGACGGTGTCACTGTCCAAAGCTGGGGAGCACTCCCACTTCCCCTCCCCAGATACTACGTCGCGCGCGAAGACTCTTGACCGCGGGGATGTTTATGTGCTCTTTTCTGTTCTGCTTTGGATCCTCTTTTCACTGACCCAGAACCAAGTTGCCCAGTCGTGGTGTATTTCCTCCTCCAATGAAGAGATCCAGTGGAATTTATTTCATGCTTTGGAGGAAGACCAGACGTCCGCTCCCATGATGCAAAGGGGCAAGAATCTGGCATCCTAGTAGATCAAACAACATGTGATCTCTGCTGGCTTGCCATTTTCATTCATTAGCCGTTTCCCTGGGCAAACGGATCCCAGTGGCTCCCCAGATTTGCTTGGATGTAAAACTAACCAGAGATCTTGGATCAGCCGAGCCTTTCAATTCCTGGTTTTAACGAGAGAGCAGCTGTTGACAGGATAGAGACAAGACCTGCCCGCATGGGGATTGGCTTCTGGGGCAGGATCCATATCGGTGGGGAGAGGGGCAGGGTGGAGGGTCCGCAAACTAAACCATTTCTGTTGATTGCTATGCGTTAGCGTCCCTGCGACGGGTTGGCTCTGCCGTGCGCAGAAGCCACGTCTCTTGACAGTCCTCAGCAGGACGCGAGATCTGCTGATGGACTGTCCAGAAGCAGGTTCTGATCTCAGCTGGGCCGGCATCAGTCTGGAGCTTCTCTGGACACTGCTGAGATCGGAGTCTCCCTCGTTTCTATGACATGGGCTCAGAAGCGGATCTGGGAATTTCTCCTGCTGACGAAGGCATCTTCCGAACAATCCTCTTTTCCCTTCGCCCAGAGGAGAGTAGGGTGATCAGCTGGGATCCAGCCCCGATGCCTTTTTGGTTCAGTGGCATCCTTCTGCTTTGGCCTTATCTTCGTTCAGAGACCCACCCCCTACATCAGCGTCTGTGTTGGATTGCCTGGCTCAAGACAGCTACGGATATTTTCCCTCTCCAGATACCTGTCCCTCCCTATCGTCCCAGATCCGGGCTCTTTGTACGAAGTCTGATATGAATCCCTTAATGCAGCCACGTGGGGTTTAGAGTCTCTAAGGCAGACGAAGCAGAGAGCTGGCTGTGCTGTGGCAGAGAAGGGGATTTACTGTAGGTCCTATTGGAAAAATAGACATCAAAGCTTTGAAAGGGGAAACGTGCCTGCTCCAGTCCCTGTAGGGAAGCAGCCTGGCCACTAGGGGTCACTGATATCTCAACGTACCAGAAATCAACGTACCGCTGGGCTTTGCAGATCTGAGTTCCTTACCCCAGGAATGCTCTGGGTTGTGAGATATCCCAGGATCTAGGCAGGGATGGGGAGAGGAACCGGACGTCCCCGTGGTGTCAGTTCGGGGGGGATCTTCCTGGCGATCTGTGGAATCGCCAGAGAGTTGGTACATAGCTCTGTTGCTGGAGGGACCGACAGGCAGAGGCCGGATTGGCAGGAATCTCTGTGGGGGTGTATCCGGCATGCGGAAGGTCCCGATCTTGGGTGTGGCCTGCCCAGAACCTGCACTAGTGGGGCCCCTGTCCCCCACCCAGAGCTCCTCCGAACCTTCCCCCCCCCCCAAACTTGCCATGCCTGGGGAGGGAGATTGATTAGGACTCGGTGTTGTAACTGATCATCTGTGGCAGCAAATGATGCTTATCTTGGCTGATGGAGTAGGCTGATGCACAGGGGGCTGTCAGCCGGGGGGCTCAGACGGGGGGACTGGCTCTTCCCACCAGGTTAACGTCCATGTCAATTACAACCCACCCCTAGTGAATTCTAGCAGTCCTGCCCTAGTCAGTGTCACACCCCTTGGCTGGCCCAGCTGTAACTGACTAGCCACAGGAGCAGTCTTGCGACCCTGGGCTCGCCAGCGTCCCATTAGGTCCGACTGGCCCCAGAGCTCTGTGGATCGAGACTTGAGTGGCCCCTGCTAATGGCCATTTGCTTCTGGGCCACTTGTCTCCTTGAGATCAAGGTTGGATGGCTTGAATCCCCGGCGCTCGCCCTTTATTGCACTCGACGAGATTTTAAAATTTGACCCATGTTGGTATCTTCTCGCCTTCGGCTACCTCCAAAAAGCAATGGCTTTAAAACACCACATTCTTCCTTGCTCTGTGGGCCCTTCCCTCATCCTAACAGGGAGCCGACGCACTTACAGGGAAGAGAGCCAGCTGGGCTCTAACCTGGATCACACATCGGCCAAATCTTGAAATCAGGTTCCAGATCTTCCAGCGGGAGCGAGGGGCAGGGGTTAGCGGCTATAGGGCTGCTAGGCAGCAGTAAGGCTCTGCCCAGGGGGTCGCTCCTCAGATCCAGGGGCCTTTGCCCCCCCATCTGTTGTTGGCCCCAGCGTCTTCCCGACGCAGGGAAGGTGCCTGACTCCGGTGTCCAGCAGAATGGACGCAGCGCCTGCTCCCCCTGCAGCCCATTGCAGGAGAGTGCGATGGGCTGACCCCAGCGGATGGCATGCTCCTTGATAGCCCATCAGGGGTGGTAGCGATCACTCATCCACCCTTCCTGCACCCCCCGTAGCGGCCCCACAATGGCTTAGCCCCGAACAAACACACACAAAGCCCTGCCCTGCTACTTTGGGGCTAGATCAGAACCGCCCCAGCGGGATGCTTCCTCCAGAGCTCCCAGCCTGAGGAAACAAGCCGCCGGTGTGTCTCCAACAACTCCGGTTATTTGTGCCGCTTCCTTTGAACGGGCAGGGGGTTCTGGACTTCACCACCGGAGGAGGGTCAAACTTGAATCTCATGGACACTCGCGTCCTTAGAACACCTCCATCCCTATTGCCAAGATTAGGATCTTCTGATCGCAGACAAGAAATGGGGAGTGTCTTTTCCAAACCTGGCCAGAAACCAGGCCCTCGAACGAGCCCTCGGCATCTGTTCCCAGCCGTTCCCGGCAAAAGCGAGCAAGACTTGGCAGGATCGCTCATCACCTTCCATTTTGTCTTTCCCCACCCTCTCCTCGCTCTGGATTTAAATGATGCAAACCCCCAGTAGGGGATCCAAAGTTACTATCTGACTTGCCCATTAACCTGCTAATCTGAAAGGGTGCAGGGAGGAACAATGTTTTCCTCTGTGAGTTAGAAAGTGCTCAAAGACCAGATCTCCAAGTGAGGAAGTCAACAACGTGACGCTGATTTCCACCAGCTGAGGATCCGGGGCCTATTCTTGCGTCTAGTCCATTGCATTTTTGCATGTAGTCAGTTTCAGCCTCAGACCGAAATACAGTTCGGCGTGCAAGTAGTTCCACCCTACCCCTCGGGGCTCAAATCGCTCTAGGCTGGGCTTGCAGATCCAGCATCTATTTGCCGGATGAGAGGCGAGATTTGGGGTGTTCTTTTGTAAACAGGAAATTGGGGTTGTGAAACTGCAAAGAATGATTACTGTGACTGAGGCTGAGGTAACTGCTTTGGGCTTGATTGGAAACTGAGCCGATTCTGATTTGCCTCTAATCAAAGGGGATTAATCTTAGCAGCAACACCAAGAGGGGGTGCTTGCTCTTGGAGGAAGATTTTTGCCGAAGAGGTCAGGAGGGGCAGGTTGCTACCATCTCGGGCCCAGGCCCTGGAAAGTATTCAGGTGCTAAGCTCAATACCAAAATCAGAACCAGCATGTCTAAAGGTCTCCAAGTCTAAATAAGAGCTAGATTTTCCCCAGAGATCAACACCCGACCTGCTCAGCTCTCTGGAGAAATTGCAGCTCTTTAAACTTTGCCTTTGATGCATCAAAAAAAAAAAGAAAGTCTTTAAATCTCCTATATGCTCAAAGGAAGTTAGTTGTCTTTGAGTCTCCGCCAACGGCCGAGGCTCCAGGGGCAGGCTCGGCGTGCCGTTCCGTTCCGTTCCACTTGGAATCTTCCATCGTATGTTTCCCTGGATTTAAATGACATTAAGGACTGCAGGTGGGAATTTTTGAATCCGGATCAAGCTGCGCTTTGCCTGAAAGCTGGTTCTTTTACATCCCTGGGGCTGCCTTTCAATCTGGATCAGCTGGGCTCGGGTGAAAGCTACGAAGCTGTTTCTGGCAGTTTCAGCTGGGAGACTGCCAAGGCTGTTGGTTTCTTGGGAGCAACGGGGAATAGTTTACGAAGTGACTGAAAGACACCCTAACACCCACTCCTGTCTCCCCCAAATCCATTGGGTTGTAACTGGTGATGGCTTTATATTCTCTGGCACCTGGGATAGTTTTATCCTATTTAGGCATCGTCCTGAGACATTTTCCAAACCCAGGCTGAGATCTCCTGTTCGTTTGTGGGTCTCCAGATGCCAACATTTCCCCCAGATTTTGTTTCTTCTCACACATTGGATTCACCTTGCCTAAGAGCCTGATACATCTCCTTTGGAAACTGGGCCAAATTCATCTTAGAGAGAGGGAGGTTGGTTTGGTTTGAAAACACCCTATGCTTAGTAGGAAACACAGCTGCTGTAAAGTCTTTGCTCCACCAAAGTCAATAGAATTAGGACTGTTTGTGTTCTGACTGTCGGCTCAGAGACGGCCAGAGGGAATTGGGCCCGATCTGTTTTTCTACTCCCCTCGGTTAGGTTGCTGACACTTGAGATCGTTAAACCTGAAGGAATTTTGAATTGATCCAGTTTCCATGAAGTGGTATTTCTCTTTGGGCCAACAGGTCCTGGTTAATTTCACTCCTTTGCCTAGACAGTTTCACCTGCTGAGCTGGCAAACTTCTGGGCAAAAATCCCCATTTTAAAAATCAATCCAAGGAAATGTTGATTTTTTTTTTTTCTTTAAAAATCCTTGGGGATCTCAGTACTTAACCTCTGAGACAGAGCCTAGCGCCCCATGTGCTGGGAAATCAGATCTCCAGGTATTTTGCAGTGGGTGTTCAAATTAGCAGCTGGAAATCTCATCTGTCATTAACTGCAGGATGATGTGAGCCACCCAACTCATCAGAGCCCCCCTCCCTTTCGCAATCTGACTGATTTTTGAACTGGATCAACCCCAAATTCTTTAGTGAAGCTTCCAAAAATTCCAGCCGTGTTTGCGGCCCCGCTGTGCTGTGATAGTGTTGTTATCATAGGGCCTAATGTATCTTTGGGAGGTAATCAAAGTCCTTCTGCTTCCTGGCTTTGTGAGCGGGGCCCTGTCCAAACTCCAGGTCCGCTGCTGAAATCCAGTTGCCTGTTTGATCTCTGTGAGAGAAGGGCTTTGTAGATGAGAAGCAGAAGCCAATGGTGCTGAGTTGTGAATATTATTTTTGGTATTCAGCCTTTCCTTATTTTGTGCTGCTTTATTTGTTTTGCCAACCTTCTGTGCTGTTAAGTTTATTTACCCAGCCAGGCTGTTTAAACAGGACAATGGTTTTGAAACAAAGGTGAAACTCACACGGGTGGTGCTGAAATTGACCAGCTGGAGTCTTCTCACAGGCTTTGCTTATTTCAGGCCGGTGCGGGGCAAAGATCTGTGACCCCTTTGAAAAAGAGAAGCAGCCCTTGCCCCAGAAATTAACTGAGCAACTTTTCCTGGCTATGGACTCTCTAAAAATTGCAGTGGATTCTGGGAGGAAGGCTGGGGGAGCCGCCAAGGGAGTGGATGCAGCCAGTTAATAATGCTGCCTTAGGTGGATCAAGGCGTCGCTTTCAACACCCGCGTGCCAGGACAAAAATCCAGACGGCCACGCCTTCAAGTGCGGCTGGCAAGCTCCGTCCGAGAGCAAGGACTGTGCGTGGCTGGCACGGGGCAAGGTGGATTGTGCACCTCCCCCCACCAACCAACGGTGGCTATTCTGGATTCCTCTGGGTGAAAGCCCGAGGAGTTGGATTCTGCTACCGTTAAAGGCCAAGCTCCTGGATCTCTTCCCCCTTCAGGCTGCCAGTAATTTGATCTATTTCTGCCTCCTAAGCAGCTGGGCCTGACCCTTATTCTCTAACCGACCAAGGAACCACATAGAGCTAAAGCCGTGGCAGAGGGCGGCTGGGACATTGGTGTAGTGACAAGGGGACCCGTCCCTAGTCAGGCTGGGTTTCTAGCCTCCGGTGCAGCCCAGCTGTTCCATCCCCTGTATATATTCTCTGTACAGTTGGCGACCCTAATATGTTCCTAAACCCCCGCGCCCAAAGCCGGGCTTGGCGAAGGGGGTCCCACTCGGGCATTTGAGTGAATGTGCTACAGGAATGAAAGTGGAAATAAAAGGAGGAAAAAGTGGATGGTTGTGGCTGGGTTTGTTCATGAGCAGGGAAAAGAGAGAGGAGGGAGGCCCCAGGAAGTATCCCGGAGTCCTGGCTTCCAGCCCCCTCCTTCCCCTGCTCTAACGTACCAGACTCCCCTCCCCTAGCTGGGGAGGGAACCCAGGAGTCCTGGCTGTCACCTCTAGCCCCCACTCCAAGAGCCTGGAGCATCATGTTACTCCAGTTAGAGCCAGAACCCTTCGCTCCAGTCTGGCACCATCCCTGTGAACTATCAAGGGGAGCAAGGGCTAGTGCTTAGAGCGGGGGCTGTGTCCCAGGACTCCTGAGTTCTCTCCCTGGTGCCAGGAAGGGGGGGGGGTCGTTGAGTCTAGTGGGTTTGGGCTGGGTTCTGTCTGTATCACCACTGCCTTGCAATGGATGCACTCAGGGCTGTGGCCGTGTGTGTCATGTTCCTGGTACTGCAGTGACCTGATGGGTGATCCCCCCTGTTCTCTGTCACTTTGAGGCAGGGCTGGTACATCTCGGCACCTATCCCTGGGTTACATCTCTAGGACTGTGCTTCTATCTGTCTTAACACCCCTTTCCCTGGGGCCCTTCATCAGATCCACCCCCGGGCTCATCCCGTGTCTCCATGGGAGCCTGGACTCCAGAGCAGCTTAATAAGGGAGTTTATCTGCTTGGGTCACATGCTCCGGCCAGGCCGGGTGGCAAAGCCTTGGAGGTTTTCTTTAAACCACGCTGTCCCCTGAATTTCCCTCCGTGACCCAGCCACTTCCCCTCCCAGGGCAGCCCTGGCCTGGCCGTCTCTGGCTCAGTTTCTAACCCGGCCAGGGCTGAGGGTTGATGCTTCCCCTGGAGCGTCGGCTGGGTTGCTGTGTTTTTCTGGGGGACCGTGATGGTTTTTAAGCCCGGGAGAGGAATTTTTTTTAACAAAAATTGAATAGGGTGATTCTAGTTATAAAAGGGAAAACATAAATCCAGGCTTGGGTAAACTGAGGCAGGGGCCTAAAGGGGAACTGGATTAAAAGGACCCCTTCCTGCTGTAACCACTGGAGCCCACTCCCCTCCCAGAGCCAGTAGAGAACCCACGAGTCCTGCTCCCAGCCCCCACTCACCTCCCAGAGTTGCAGATTGAACCCAGGAGTCCTGGCTCCCAGGCCCTGCCACAGGGATAGAACCCAGGAGTCCTGGCTCCCAGCCCCCCCGCTTCCACCACCAGACCCCACTCCCCTCCCTAGGGATAGAACCCCGGAGTCCTGGCTCCAGCCCCCTCTCCGGTCCCCTCCCACAGCCGGATGTGCCCCAGGCTGGTAGGGCCTCCCCAGCAGCGTGGTCCGTGCGATCTGATGCAATGGTAACCTGATCCCTTCCCAGCGCAGCCAGCGCCCGAGCCCGGCTCCCCCAGTCCGCTCGCCCCGCCGCCCGCGCCCGGTCCCCTCCGCGCTGCGCCCAGGGTGAGTGATGGGGGGGCCGCTCCGGAGCCCGCCACGGGGGGAGGGGGGGCTCTGCCCGGGGCGTCCTGACCTGCCAGCACTTGGCTTGTCCCAGCCTGAGCCTGCGGCCTCTCTTGTAGTGCCAGCTGGCCAGCTGCTCCCCTCCCAGGGCCTGGGAGAGAACCCAGGAGTCCTGGCTCCCGGCCCCCCCTGCTCTAACCCAGTAGACCCCACTGCCCTCCCAGAACCAGGCAGAGAACCCAGGAGTCCTGGCTCCCAGCCCCCCCTGCTCTAACCACCGGACCCCACCCCCCTCCCAGAACCAGGGAGAGAACCCAGGAGTCCTGGCTCCCAGCCCCCCCTGCTCTAACTACCAGACCCCACTCCCTCCAAGAGCCGGAGAGAGAACCCAGGAATCCTGACTGCAATTTTCCAACTTCAAAACCAGAGGTGACTGTCTTCCAGCGGCTATTCCCTGTCTGAGTAGCTGGGAGGGAGTGGGGTTTGGTGGGCTGGGAGCCAGGACTCCTGGGTTCTATGCCCGGTGAGGGGAGTGGGGGCACATGGTTAGAGCAGGGGGGGCTGGGAGCCTGGACTCCTGGGTTCTCTCCCTGGCTCTGGGAGGGGAGTGGGGTCTGGTGGTTAGAGCAGGGGGGCTGTGAGCCAGGACTCCTCTTAAATGTTGAAAAGTTGCTTGGCGAATTTGAACGGTCTCTTTCTTTTTGGAGAATAATTGGCCACCGGACAGAGCGGCGTGAGTCCGAGGCGTTAAGAGGGAAAGAAATCTAAGGAACAAGGCGAATAGTGGCTGTGG
This sequence comes from Natator depressus, assembly GCF_965152275.1. Classification (NCBI taxonomy): domain Eukaryota; kingdom Metazoa; phylum Chordata; order Testudines; family Cheloniidae; genus Natator; species Natator depressus. The sequence continues at coordinate 22,303,510 of NC_134256.1, read as the reverse complement.
TGCCAACTATTGGTGAGGATTTGAGGAGTCGCGTTGATCCTGGAATTAGTGGTAACAATGTAAGTACTCAGGTTGTTTGTAGTATTAATGGAATTGATTTGAGTGACTCTGGTGTATGACAGGTTTCGGAGTGATATCAAGTTGAGTAGTAACTAGCTGGAGTATTGGTGGTATCTATCTGAGTAGTGACTCTTTGGAGTATTAATGTTAGCAATTCGTGTAATCACTCCATAGTGTATAAGTGGTATTGATTTGGGTAGTAACCATTTGGAGCATTAGTAACTCTTTGGAGTATTAGCGATATCAATTTGACTAGTAACTCTGGAGTATTAGTGGTATTGATTCAAGCAGTAGCTAGTTGAAGTACTAATAACTAGAGTATTAATGCTATCGATTGGACTGGTAACTCTGGAGTATAGTTAAATCAATTTGACTAGTAACTCTTTGGAGTACCAGTGGCATTGATTCAAGCAGTAGCTAGTTGGAGTATTAATAACTGGCGCATTAATGTTATCGATGTGATTAGTAACTCTTTGGAGTATGAGTGATGTCCATTTGAGTATTAACTTGGGAACATTGGCTGTATCCATTTGACGAGTAGCCATTTAGAGTATGAGTAACTCTGCAGTATTAGTGGTATCAGTGTGAGTAGTGACCCTTTGGACCATTAGTAACTCTTTGGAGTATTACTTGCAATATTAGTGGCATTGATTTCACTAGTAACCCTTTGGTGTGTTGGTGGTGCCATTTGGCTAGTAACTCTTTGGAGTAACAGTGGTAACAATTGGAGTAATAACTAAGTAGTAATGGGGCTTACAATGTGGGTAGTGACTGGAGAATCAGAGGTAACAACGGGAGTGGCAGGGATGGGGTTATGGTGATGTTACTGAGCAGAGTACGTGCAGGATTAGTGGTTATAACGTCAGTGGCTACCACGTTCCTACAATTAGTGACAGTGTCAGGAGGATCAGTCGGGGGTTATGGTGTTGGAGTATGAGTGACAGCGTTCACTGTCACTGTGTTTGTGGCGTTGTTAATGATGCTGTTTGTTGTAGCAATAGCAACACCGTGAGTGAGAACGGTTTGGAGTATTTTCTGGCAACAGCGTGCAGTAACAGTGTAGCTAACACTGTGTGTGGCAGGAGCAGGAATGGCGTCTGGAGCCTTGTGCAGGGTACCAGTGTTGCTAACAGTGGGTGTAGCGCTAGCCGTAAGGGGGTCTGGAGGCTTGTGGAGGGTACTGATGTTGCTAACGATTGTAGGATGAGCAGTACCTGTGTGCGCGCACTGGTGAGGGTAACGGTGTTGCTAACACCGTCTGTAGCAGGAACAGCGTTCCTAGCGTTGTGGACGGTAACTGTGTGTAGCACTAGCAGTCACGATGTCTGTTGCACTGTTGAGGGTAACGGTGTTTCTACACCTTTCCGCCTGGCCCCACCCTCTCTACACCCCGACAAAAGCTGAAGGCCATGTCTCGGGGAACACCCCCGCTGGGTGCAGGTGTAGCCTGCCAGCCGCAGCGGTTGCAGGAGTGGCAGTAATGCTGCGGAGAGTACCAGTACTCCGAGTATTGTCCTGTGGCCAGACCTGAAGCCGGGTCCCTCTTTATCTCGCCTGCAATGTTACAATGAAGGAGTAGGTGCGGCCTGCTTGTTAAGGAGGCAATTGGCTCCCGAGGGCAGATCCGCCCCCCCCCGGGCTGGGAATTGTGAAAGGGACGCTCTCTAATGGGGGGGGGGAGGGCGGGGAAGCACATGGGGGGGGTGCCTCTGACGGGTGGGGCGCGCGTTGTGATCCAGCGATTAGCTTATCCAGCTTTCCAGGCCATGGCTGGCAAGGGCCCTGGGGCACCGGGGTGGGGTGTGTGTGTGCGGGCATGGGGTCTGCAAGGGCTCTGGGTTTAACCCCACCCCTCCTGTCTCTTCTTGATGCAGTCCCTGACCTTGCCCAACAGGGGGTGCTGTGGGGAGCAGGGCAGGGCACTAGCTGGTGTAGGGGAAGCCAAGGGAGGCCGTATTGGGGGACAGCAGTGCAAGGCCACTGCGGCTCCCCCTTCCTGACTCCCGCTGCTTCCCCGGCTCTGACCAGCCCAGGCTGGGTCCCATCCCTGGCTCTGGGAGGGAACTGGGGGCTGGTGGTTAGACCAGGGGGGCTGGGAGCCAGGACTCCTGGGTTCTCTCCCTGGCTCTGAGAAGGGAGAGGGGTCTAATGGTTAGAGCAGGGGGGTCGGGGGCTGGGAGCCAGGACTCCTAGGTTCCTCTCTGCCTGGTAATTAGCTGTTCCTGACTCTGACACACCCTCAACGGCTGCTAACTATAATTATTTTAGTGCCCCCCGGATATTTTAACGAACACCAGAATAATTACAGCCAATTAGCCACAAGGCCTAATTAAAACTTCCGTCAGATGCAAACCCATCTGCGTCAGGGCCCAAAGGGGAAGACGAAGGCAGGACGCGGCCCCGAGACGCACCCGCCGCCGGCCCTTATAGAGACATGAATCCCAGTGGCTTGTGTGTACACATCACAGAGCACAGTGGAAACTCCCACGGCTGCCAGCTGGACTGGGCTCTCCCCCGAGCCGGGCGCTCCCCCCACAGCCAGCGTCCTGCCCCACAGTGCCCCCCGCTGGGAGAGGCCAGGGCTGGAGTAGCTGGGTCCAGTGGGTTGAAGTACCCAGCCCCCTCCTGCTCTCACCACTAGACCCCACTCCCCTCCCAGAGCTGGGGAGAGAACCCAGGAGTCCTGCCTCCCAGCCCCCCTCACCCCCCGCCCCACTCTAACCACTAGGTGTGGTGTGTTTCATTAGTGGGAGTGGGTGTGTGTTTGTGGGTGTGTCCCCCTGCTGGAGAGGACAAGCCCTGCGGTGTGGGTGTGGGTCCATGCCTACGTGTTGTGTTGGGAGGAAATAGAGATGTGCGCGTGTGGATTATGTGCGCCATGGGACTGGCAGGTGTGTGATTGCATTGGGGACAGCTGGCTCTGTGTGTGTGTTGGGGATAGGCAGCTGTGCATCGATCAGTTTTGGGGTGGGAGGTGCGTGTTGTGTGTTGCTGTGTCGGCAGGTGTGCGGTTGTACTGGGCACAGCCAGCTCTGGGTGTTGTGTGTGTGTGTGTGTGTGGGGCGGGGGGACGACACAGGAGGTGACAGGTATGTGTGCTGTGTTGGAGGAGGTGTTGTGGTGCGGACCCAGGAGGCTCTGTGTTGGGAACACTTTAGCGTGTGTGTTGAACTGGACGTTTGTGTGTTGAACTGTGTGTGTTGGCAGAAGGGGGGGGGGTCGTGCTGCAGTGGGTGTTAGTGTCCAGGGCCAGCAGGCTCCGTGTGTGCGTGTGCGTGTGTTTGTGTTGACCTGTGTGTGCACTGAGGGGGTGTTGTTGTGCAGAGCCAGCAGGCTGTGTGTGGGTGTGTTGATCTGCGTGTTGTGCAGGGTCAGCAGGCTGTGTGTGTCGATCTGTGTGTGCACTGAGGGGGTGTTGTTGTCTAGGGCCAGCAGGTTGTGTGTTTGTGTTAATCTCTGTGTTGTATTGTGGGGGGGTGTCATTGTGCAGGGCCAGTAGGGGGTGTGTGTGTTTGTGTTAATCTCTGGGTTGTGTTGCGGGGGTGCCAGCGGGCGGTGTGTGCTGTGCCGATCTCCACGTTGTGCGGCCAGACTCACTCCCGCCCCAGCCCCCGCCTGCGCAGGGGTGTGATTGGCCGGGGTGTGCACGTCTCTTGGCGCGGGTGTGCGGCTGGGGGAGCGTGTGTCTCGGGTCTCGGTGTACGGGGTGTGCGACACCCCCCCACACACACACACACCTGGCCCGACCCCGGATCTCCCCGTCTGGCCTGTTCCCGCCTCATGCCCGGGTGAGTGTGAAGCGCCGGGTGTGGGTGTGCGGGGGTGTGTGACACAAACCCTGTTGCAAGGCCACGAGGCGGTTGCATCAGCCACCGGGGGGGGGGGGGGGGGGACGGGACGGGATGGGGGGCGGCAGAGCCCGGGGGGGGGGCCGCGGCGGACGGGGGGGGGCAGACAGATGGTGGGGGCACTGCACCATCACATCCCCACAACAAGATCACACCCCCCAGCCCCTAACTCAGTGGGGGGGCGATGGGAGTGAAACTGGCGGGGGGGGCTCTGCAGACAGGGGGTGTGTGTGGAACCCAGAGCTTTGGGGGGGGGATCGGGAACTGGGGGGGGGCGCTCTGGTGTTGGCTAGTTTCTCTCCAGTAGTCAGTGGTTAAATCCCAGGCTCCCCCCTAACGCCCCCCCTCCTCCCCTCCCCCACTCCTCTGGAGCCAGCAACAGCCACGTGTTCGCATCCCGCAGCTGCCTGGGAGCCGAGCAGGAGCCCAGCTCCGGGAGGGGAGGGGAGGGGGGTCTAGTGGTTAGCGTGGGGAGGGGGCGGGGGGCTGGGAGCCAGGACTCCTGGGTTCTCTCTCACACGCTCTGGGAGGGGAGTGGGGGCTAGTGGTTAGAGCAGGGGGAGCTCGGAGCCAGGACTCCTGGGTCCCCCCACATTAGCAGTGACCAGCCAGACGCTGGGAGGGGGGGAGCTAGGATCATGCGACAGGGACCCTGCACATGACCCCAGCACCCTGCTCCCCTCCCCGAGCTGGGGAGGGAACCCAGGAGTCCAGGCTTCCAGCCCCCCCGCCCCCCGCCCGCCCCGCTCTGGATCTGCACCCCACCACCACCACCTTCCCAAGGACCCTTTTCAGGTATGGGCCGTGGTTAACCCCTTGCTGCCTGGACCCCAGTGTAGGGGTGCTGGGAGGTGGATCAAAAGTTTTCCAACCACTCCAAAGCCTTCGAGGCAAGGCCGCCTCTGGGTGAGGGTCACCTGAAGGGACCCCAGGACTCCTGGGTTCTCTCTTCTGCTCTGGGAGGGGAGTGGGGACTGGTGGTCAGAGCAGGATGCCTGGGTCCAGCTTTTGGGGGGGGGGAAGCGGGGCGGAGCCAGAGGGTGGGGCCCAAGCAGGGCGGGCCATTGCCACCCTCTGGGGCGGGAATGGGAAGGCGAGGCAGGGACCCTCAGACTGGGACTGATCTGAGCGGGGAAGTAGAAATCAGGCGTTCGGGCTCCCAGTACCGCCCACCCTGCACACGCCTGCTCTAACCACTAGACCCCACTCCCCTCCCCAAGCCAGGGAGAGAACCCAGGAGTCCTGGCTCCCAGCCCCCGCCAACCACTAGACCCCATTAGCCTCTCAGAGCCAAGAATAGAACCCAGGAGGCCGGGCGCGGCCGCCAAGTCCGGAAGAATCAGGCATCAAAGTTAAGCCCCAGCATGTGGGAAATGCAGGAACGGGCGCAGCGCCAGCTCCTGCCCTTAGGGGGAGCCAGGCGCCTTCCCACCCCACCCAGCCGAGATGGGCGCACAACCTGCCCCGGGCGGCCGGTGTTCCCGTCCGTTCCCTGGCGCTCATTTCAGGAAGACATCAGCTAACCCGCTGACTCTGAGCCCGCCCCTGCTCTTGCACCAGACCCCACTTCCCTCCCAGAGCTGGGGAGAGAACCCAGGAGTCCTGGCTCCCAGCCCCCCCTTGCTGTAACCACCAGACCCCACTCCCCTCCCAGAGCCGTGAGTTTGTTGGTGACATTCTCTCTGTCCCATCATGGAGGGGAAGTGTTGTTGAGTGGTCGGGAAGCTACTCCAGGGCTCCCAGGACCTGGGATGACTAGCCATGCCTCAATTTCCCCATCTGAAAAATGGCAGACCGGGGGGCTTCTTTCTGATCAGCTCATTGCATCCACCAGGAACAGCTTGGCTCTCTCCAGCTCTGTGCCCCCCCCGCCCCGGCCCCACTCCCCAGGCAATCGGTTCCATTATTGCTTTGCTCTCGGTGGAGAGGAGGAAGGGATGAGTCACATGAACCCCCCCCAGGTGGTTGGTGTGGCAGGATGGATCAGGCGAGGTTTTTCTGGCAGAGATCGGGAAGTGTTATTGCCAGTGGACAAAGCCTCGTTTGTAATTCTGCTCAGTCGTGTTAAGGATTGGGAGAGGAGAAATTGTCCATTTTATGGCACTCAGTGTGTGCAGGTTTCATCAGTCAAAGGGAATTAGGCACCGAAATGTGCTTGAAGAGCCGGGCCTGACTGATTTGAACACGGGACGTTTCACCGGGAGGAAACTGGTTTACTTAGGATGTTTGAAATGGACAGAAATCGGAATTTAATCATCGAAGAAGGAGACGTTTCAAGAAAGGGGCTAATTAGAAACTCTGAAATGTCAAGATTTGGAAATTGGATTGAGCGGCAGATTCCAAATGAGGCGGCTTGGCTGAATCAGGCCGTTTTAAAAAGTGTAAATTTAAAAAAAAAAAAAAGTCAATTTTGAAAATGAGGGAAAGAGGCTTGTTTGGGAAATTGGAAATTGAAGCAAAGGGCAGTCAGTCATTAGAACTCTTGAAAGGTAAAAAATGGAAAGATCTGGTTAGTCTGATGAGAAACATTTCACATTTCAAACGTTTTAAAAAGTGAAAAGGGCATTTCAAATGTCCAACGTTGCCAAGTTGGACACTTCCAAAATAAATAACTTGGCCTAACGAGATGAATGGACGTCCCGGTGTTTTTCAAATATTTTCGTTAGCAAATCTGATGTTTCAAAATGAGGGACATGGATTAATTGGAAATGTCGACATTCCAGAAATAGAGCAAAAGGTTATTCAGGACATTTTCAATGTCAAAAATAGAAAACGTGATTCAGTGAAAACAGTTTGAACTTGGGAATATTTGCTTGATTAGAAAATCAGATATTTCAGCACTAGATCACTGGATTGTTTAGGGAAACCGACAGTTCCAAACGTAACACGTGTTTTCATTAGGAAATTTGAAATGTCAAAATGAGAGAGAATTGATTCACTGGACAAACTGCGGCTTTGAAATGAGAGAACTTGAAGGAGAAATGTCGGCGTTTCCAAACATAGAAAACGTGGCTGCATTTGAAAAAGTGGCGTTTTGAACGCAGGGGGAAAAGGGACCATTCAGGAAATTAGCTCATGTGGCAAAGTGTAACTTTCAAAGGAGAAAATTGGCTCAGTTAGACGCGACGTTGTGCAATTCAGAACATTGAGGCTTAACGACCCGAAAGTTCCCCGAGACGTTTTGGGTGAAAGTCTCAGACTGAGCAAAAAGGCCAGGTTTTGATGGGAAAGAAACCAACAACTTTTGGATGCAAAATTCTTGATTCCGTTGCCCTCGGCTATGCGGGATAAACACGAGTCTCAGCTGTACTGCTGTCACGGGCCAGTGTGCGGTCAAGACAGGGTGTTTTGCCAAAAGATCTGCCCTGGGGTTGTTTCCGGGAGGTCGCTGAGACTGCGTGATATCGGAGAGCGGGTTAGGTGATCCCGGAAGTCCCGTCTGGGCTTGAGATCTGTGAATTCTTGAGTGGGGTGACGCCGTCCCTGGGGTGGATCCGTCAGGGCCATTGCCTCTTTGCGTTCAGATTCGTCTGTGGGATCCCGGCTGACGGGCAGCAGCGAATCTCGTGTTCACGCCATTGGCCCTCCTAGGAGACTGTCCCCTGCTGCCCGCGCCGCTCTAACCACTAGATCCCACTCCCCTCCCAGAGCTGGGGAGAGAACCCAGGAGTCCTGGCTCCCAGCCCCCCAACCCACGCAGGGATTGAGCTTCTCCTTCGTTTGGGCGGGGGCATTCCTGCCTGATCCCTTTCTCTGGTTTCTAGGTGGGAAGGTGACCCCGGCGCTGCGCCCCAATAGTGATCTCTGACACCCCGCCCCCCCGTACACGCACGTCACGTCCACACCCTGAACTGGCCCGCGTCCGCCATGGAGCTGCAGAAGATGGAGGAGCAGGAGGGGCTGGAGATGTTAAACGGGTCTGTCCCGGAGTGCGACAAAGCCAGCAGCCTGGAGGATGGGTGAGTATCGGGGGGGGGAGGGAATGGACGGGGGGGATTGGGGGGCTAGTGGGGGGAGTAATGGGGGTATCTGGGTAAGTAACCAGGGCTATTGGGGGCGGCTGGGTGGGCGACCCCCACATTGGGGAGGGGGAAGCTCTAAATAGGAAGCACCTGGAGAGCTGCGCTGGGGAAGGAACCCAGGCATCCGAGCTTGCAGCCCTCTCACCCTGCAGCCCTTCCCCTTGCAGGGACCCCACGGCGGAGGTGACAGCGGCCGAGCAGGAGGGCTTCCTGCCCCACGCCGCCGGCAAGAAGCTGAGCCAGTTCACTGACGTAAGTGGGACCCAGGCGTCCGGGCCCTGACGCAGAGCCGATCCCACTCCCCAGCAGCCAAAGCCCTTGACTAGTCCCTCCCCTCTTTGACCCCTGCTCTTTGACCTTTGATCGGACCCTCGCCCGCTGTCCCTTTAATCTTCGCCCTTTGACCTTTCGTCGATTCCTTGCCGGATGTCCCCTTTAACCCCTACCCTTTGACCTTTCATTGATTCCTCACCCGGTGTCCCCTTTAACCTCCAGCCTTCACACTCTCCTCATTGTCCTTTGCTCTTTGACATCTGAGCTTGCCCCTCCTCTTTTCTCATTGACCTCTGACCCTTGCCCTCTCCTTGTCATCTTTTGCTTTTTGACCTCTGACCCTTGCACTTTCTCATTGCCCTTCCTCTTTGGCCTCCCAGTTGTCCTTTGACCTCTGACTCTTGTCCTCACCTTGAAGTGGTTTGATCTTTGACCTCCGACCTTTGCCCTCTCCTTGATGACCTTTGCTCTTCAGTGTATGACCCTTGCCCTTCTATTGAGGCAATGTATTCTTTGATCTTTGTCTGCTCTGTTAATTGCTTTGTTCTTTGACCCCTGACCCTTGCCCTTTCCTCACCATCCCTTGCCCTTTGACCTCCGCCCTCCCCCAGGCTCTCACCCCGCCCCATCTCTCTCTCTCGCCCGCAGTTCGAGGGGAAGACGTCGTTTGGGATGTCGGTCTTTAACCTCAGCAACGCCATCATGGGCAGCGGCATCCTGGGCCTCGCCTACGCCATGAGCAACACGGGCATTGTGCTCTTCATGTGAGTGCCGCCCCCACAGGGCACTGCCTGGGGGAAGATCGCCGCTCCTGGGTCACTGCTGCCCCCACAGGGCACTGCCCGGGGGAAGATCACTGCGCTGGGGCCACTGCCTCCCACCACAGGGCACTGTCTGGGGGAAGATCACCGCGCTGGGGCCACTGCCTCCCCCCACAGGGCATTGCCCGGGGGAAGATCACCGCGCTGGGATCAGCAAGATATACTCCTTCTCCACCAGGTGGTGCCAATAGTTGGGAGCTATAGCCTGGGTTCTCTCCCCGGCTCCGGGAGGGGAGTGGGACCTAGTGGTTGTGGGGGGGGTCTGGGAGCCAGGACTCCTGGGTTCTCTCCCTGGCTCTGGGAGGGGGACTTACGCCTGCCCACCATTCTCTTGGCAGCGTGCTATTGATCTGCATCGCGCTGCTCTCCGCGTACTCCATCCACCTGCTGCTGAAATGTGCTGGCGTCGTAGGTGAGTCGAGGGGGGGGAAGCTCCCGGCTCCTCCAGCCCTGGCCTCGCCCAGCGGGAGGCGCCGACGCTCTCTAACTCCCGTCTCTTTCCTCCCGCGCAGGGATCCGCGCCTACGAAGAGCTGGGTTACCGGGCGTTCGGCCCGGGCGGCAAGGTGGTGGCGGCGGTGGTCATCTGTGTGCACAACACGGGAGGTGAGAGTTGGATCTGGCCGCTAGACCCCACTCCCCGCCCACAGCCGGGCAGGGAACCCAGGCATCCGGGCTCCCAGCCCCCCCACTTCCAGCTCTAACCCACTAGACCCCACTCCCTGCCCAGAGCCGGGGAGGGAACCCAGGAGTCCTGGCTCCCAGCCCCCCCTGCTTAAACCACTAGCCCTCACTCACCTCCCAGAGCCGGGGAGGGAACCCAGGCGTCCGGGCTCCCAGCCCCCCCCACACCCTGCCCAGGGCCGGGGAGGAAACCCAGGTGTCCTGACGCGGGTGTTTCTCTTGCAGCCATGTCCAGTTACCTGTACATTGTGAAATACGAGTTGCCTCTAGTGATACAGACGTTCCTGGGCCTGACGGAGAACACGGAGTGAGTCAGATTGCGCGGGGAACCGTTCCCGCCCCACTGCCAGCTGGCCCCCTGCCCTGTGGCCCGATGGGAGCCGGCGCCCGCTAGAGGGGAAAGGCCCCGGGCCGCAATTCTGTCTATAAATGGGGACATCTGGCTCTCCTGTTCACACACCTTCCCTGCCTGGGCATGGTGCCCTCATCCCCTACAGTCAGCCTGGCCCCCCCACCGTCCTACCAGACCCCACTCCCCTCCCAGAGCTGGGAAGAGAACCCAGGAGTCCTGGCTCCCAGCTCCTCTGCTCTAACCACTAGACCCCACTCCCCTCCCAGAGCTGGGGAGAGAACCCAGGTGTCCTGGCTCCCAGCCCCACGGAGCTCCCTAATTCCATAGGGTTCCTGGTGGGTCCCGTAGAAGGTTCTAGTTCCCTGCCCCCCCCATGAGTTTTGCCCCCACACCTGTGTCACCCGGGGCCATTCCTGACCCTCCCCTTCCCCCGCACCCCGATATCCCGCTCCCGAGGAATCGGCTGGCCCAGAGCAGAAGCATTTCCCTCCTGGCCCCGCCTCTCCCAGCAGGGGGCGCTGTGGGGTGCCGGCTGCCGGGGGGGGGGGGGCTGCTCCTGGCTGCTCCATCCCCACCTCCTCCTGCAGGGGGCGCTGACAGCCCCCCCCCCCCCCCCCCCCCCGGTGTGTGTCTCTCGCAGGAACTGGTACATGAATGGCAACGTGCTAATTATCATCGTCAGCGTCTGTGTCATCCTGCCCCTGGCGCTCATGAAACATCTCGGTGAGTGTGGGGCTGGGTGTGTGTATGGGGGGGGCGCCTGCCCCCCCCCCCGGCAAGGATCAGCCCCGCGGGTCTCACCCTCTCTCCCCTCCCCCACAGGCTATCTGGGGTACACCAGCGGGCTCTCGCTGACCTGCATGGTCTTCTTCCTCATGTCGGTGAGTCCGCCCTGCCCCCCTGCTGCCCCTCCCCCGCCTGCCCACCAGGGAGAGAACCCAGGAGTCCTGGCTCCCAGCTCCCTGGCTGGCGGGAGGCGGGGGGTAACCCCCCTGCTGGGGAAGGGGTGTCTCTCACCGCCTCCCCCCACCCCATGGCTCCCCCCAGGTGATCTACAAGAAGTTCCAGATCTCCTGCCCGCTGAACGGGACCGAGCCCGTGACACCCCTCGTCTACTACAACGGACAGAACGCCAGCGCCGCGGGCACCGCTGGGGACGAGTGCACGGCCCAGACCTTCACCGTCAACTCCCAGGTGAGAGCGGGGGTGGGGGCCAGTGCTCAGAGCGGGGGGGCCGGGAGCCCGGACTCCTGGGTTCTCACCTGGCTCTGGGAGGGGAGTGGGGTCTGGTGAGTTAGAGCAGGAGGGGCCGGGAGCCCGGACTCCTGGGTTCTCACCTGGCTCTGGGAGAGGAGTTGGTTCTGGTGGGTTAAAGCAGGGGGGGCCGGGAGCCCGGACTCCTGGGTTCTCACCTGGCTCGGGGAGGGGAGTGGGGTCTGGTGAGTTAGAGCAGGGGGGGCCGGGAGCCCGGACTCCTGGGTTCTCACCTGGCTCTGGGAGAGGAGTTGGTTCTGGTGGGTTAAAGCAGGGGGGGCCGGGAGCCCGGACTCCTGGGTTCTCACCTGGCTCTGGGAGGGGAGTGGGGTCTGGTGGGTTAGAGCGGGGGGGGCCGGGAGCCCGGACTCCTGGGTTCTCATCTGGCTCTGGGAGGGGAGTGGGGTCTGGTGGGTTAGAGCGGGGGGGGCCGGGAGCCCGGACTCCTGGGTTCTCACCTGGCTCTGGGAGGGGAGTGGGGTCTGGTGGGTTAAAGCAGGGGGGGCCGGGAGCCCGGACTCCTGGGTTCTCACCTGGCTCTGGGAGGGGAGTGGGGTCTGGTGAGTTAGAGCAGGGGGGGCCGGGAGCCCGGACTCCTGGGTTCTCACCTGGCTCTGGGAGGGGAGTGGGGTCTGGTGGGTTAGAGCAGGGAGGGCCGGGAGCCCGGACTCCTGGGTTCTCACCTGGCTCTGGGAGGGGAGTGGGGTCTGGTGAGTTAGAGCAGGGGGGCCGGGAGCCCGGACTCCTGGGTTCTCACCTGGCTCTGGGAGGGGAGTGGGGTCTGGTGGGTTAAAGCATGGGGGGCCGGGAGCCCGGACTCCTGGGTTCTCACCTGGCTCTGGGAGGGGAGTGGGGTCTGGTGGGTTAGAGCAGGGGGGGGCTGGGAGCCAGGACGCCTGGGTTCTCACCTGGCTCTGGGAGAGGAGTTGGTTCTGGTGGGTTAAAGCAGGGGGGGCCGGGAGCCCGGACTCCTGGGTTCTCACTTGGCTCGGGGAGGGGAGTGGGGTCTGGTGGGTTAGAGGAGGGAGGGCCGGGAGCCCGGACTCCTGGGTTCTCTCCTGGCTCTGGGAGGGGAGTGGGGTCTGGTGAGTTAGAGCAGGGGGGGCCGGGAGCCCGGACTCCTGGGTTCTCACCTGGCTCTGGGAGGGGAGTGGGGTCTGGTGAGTTAGAGCAGGGGGGGCCGGGAGCCCGGACTCCTGGGTTCTCACCTGGCTCTGGGAGAGGAGTTGGTTCTGGTGGGTTAAAGCAGGGGGGGCCGGGAGCCCGGACTCCTGGGTTCTCTCCTGGCTCTGGGAGGGGAGTGGGGTCTGGTGAGTTAGAGCAGGGGGGGCCGGGAGCCCGGACTCCTGGGTTCTCACCTGGCTCTGGGAGGGGAGTGGGGTCTGGTGAGTTAGAGCAGGGGGGGCCGGGAGCCCGGACTCCTGGGTTCTCACCTGGCTCTGGGAGGGGAGTGGGGTCTGGTGAGTTAGAGCAGGGGGGGCCGGGAGCCCGGACTCCTGGGTTCTCACCTGGCTCTGGGAGAGGAGTTGGTTCTGGTGGGTTAAAGCAGGGGGGGCCGGGAGCCCGGACTCCTGGGTTCTCACTTGGCTCGGGGAGGGGAGTGGGGTCTGGTGGGTTAGAGGAGGGAGGGCCGGGAGCCCGGACTCCTGGGTTCTCTCCTGGCTCTGGGAGGGGAGTGGGGTCTGGTGAGTTAGAGCAGGGGGGGCCGGGAGCCCGGACTCCTGGGTTCTCACCTGGCTCTGGGAGAGGAGTTGGTTCTGGTGGGTTAAAGCAGGGGGGGCCGGGAGCCCGGACTCCTGGGTTCTCACCTGGCTCGGGGAGGGGAGTGGGGTCTGGTGGGTTAGAGGAGGGAGGGCCGGGAGCCCGGACTCCTGGGTTCTCTCCTGGCTCTGGGAGGGGAGTGGGGTCTGGTGAGTTAGAGCAGGGGGGGCCGGGAGCCCGGACTCCTGGGTTCTCACTTGGCTCGGGGAGGGGAGTGGGGTCTGGTGAGTTAGAGCGGGGGGGCCGGGAGCCCGGACTCCTGGGTTCTCACCTGGTTCTGGGAGGGGAGTGGGGTCTGGTGGGTTAGAGCAGGGGGGGGCCGGGAGCCTGGACTCCTGGGTTCTCACCTGGCTCTGGGAGAGGAGTTGGTTCTGGTGGGTTAGAGCAGGGGGGGGCCGGGAGCCCGGACTCCTGGGTTCTCACCTGGCTCTGGGAGGGGAGTGGGGTCTGGTGAGTTAGAGCAGGGGGGGCCGGGAGCCCGGACTCCTGGGTTCTCACCTGGCTCTGGGAGGGGAGTGGGGTCTGGTGGGTTAGAGCGGGGGGGGCCGGGAGCCCGGACTCCTGGGTTCTCACCTGGCTCTGGGAGGGGAGCGGGGTCTGGTGGGTTAGAGCAGGGAGGGCCGGGAGCCCGGACTCCTGGGTTCTCACCTGGCTCTGGGAGGGGAGTGGGGTCTGGTGGGTTAAAGCAGGGGGGGCCGGGAGCCCGGACTCCTGGGTTCTCACCTGGCTCTGGGAGGGGAGTGGGGTCTGGTGGGTTAGAGCGGGGAGGGCCGGGAGCCCGGACTCCTGGGTTCTCACCTGGCTCTGGGAGGGGAGTGGGGTCTGGTGGGTTAAAGCAGGGGGGACCGGGAGCCCGGACTCCTGGGTTCTCACCTGGCTCTGAGAGGGGAGTGGGGTCTGGTGGGTTAAAGCAGGGGGGGCCGGGAGCCCGGACTCCTGGGTTCTCACCTGGCTCTGAGAGGGGAGTGGGGTCTGGTGGGTTAAAGCAGGGGGGGCCGGGAGCCCGGACTCCTGGGTTCTCACCTGGCTCTGGGAGGGGAGTGGGGTCTGGTGGGTTAAAGCAGGGGGGACCGGGAGCCCGGACTCCTGGGTTCTCACCTGGCTCTGGGAGGGGAGTGGGGTCTGGTGGGTTAAAGCAGGGGGGGTCCGGGAGCCCGGACTCCTGGGTTCTCACCTGGCTCTGGGAGGAGAGTGGGGTCTGGTGGGTTAAAGTAGGGGGGGCCGGGAGCCCGGACTCCTGGGTTCTCACCTGGCTCTGGGAGGGGAGTGGGGTCTGGTGGGTTAAAGCAGGGGGGACCGGGAGCCCGGACTCCTGGGTTCTCACCTGGCTCTGGGAGGGGAGTGGGGTCTGGTGGGTTAGAGCAGGGGGGGGCCGGGAGCCCGGACTCCTGGGTTCTCACCTGGCTCTGGGAGGGGAGTGGGGTCTGGTGAGTTAGAGCAGGGGGGGCCGGGAGCCCGGACTCCTGGGTTCTCACCTGGCTCTGGGAGGGGAGTGGGGTCTGGTGGGTTAGAGCGGGGGGGGCCGGGAGCCCGGACTCCTGGGTTCTCACCTGGCTCTGGGAGGGGAGCGGGGTCTGTTGGGTTAGAGCAGGGAGGGCCGGGAGCCCGGACTCCTGGGTTCTCACCTGGCTCTGGGAGGGGAGTGGGGTCTGGTGGGTTAGAGCAGGGAGGGCCGGGAGCCCGGACTCCTGGGTTCTCACCTGGCTCTGGGAGGGGAGTGGGGTCTGGTGGGTTAAAGCAGGGGGGACCGGGAGCCCGGACTCCTGGGTTCTCACCTGGCTCTGGGAGGGGAGTGGGGTCTGGTGGGTTAAAGCAGGGGGGGCCGGGAGCCCGGACTCCTGGGTTCTCACCTGGCTCTGGGAGGGGAGTGGGGTCTGGTGGGTTAGAGCGGGGAGGGCCGGGAGCCCGGACTCCTGGGTTCTCACCTGGCTCTGGGAGGGGAGTGGGGTCTGGTGGGTTAAAGCAGGGGGGACCGGGAGCCCGGACTCCTGGGTTCTCACCTGGCTCTGAGAGGGGAGTGGGGTCTGGTGGGTTAAAGCAGGGGGGGCCGGGAGCCCGGACTCCTGGGTTCTCACCTGGCTCTGGGAGGGGAGTGGGGTCTGGTGAGTTAGAGCAGGGGGGGCCGGGAGCCCGGACTCCTGGGTTCTCACCTGGCTCTGGGAGGGGAGTGGGGTCTGGTGGGTTAGAGCGGGGGGGGCCGGGAGCCCGGACTCCTGGGTTCTCACCTGGCTCTGGGAGGGGAGTGGGGTCTGGTGAGTTAGAGCAGGGGGGGCCGGGAGCCCGGACTCCTGGGTTCTCACCTGGCTCTGGGAGGGGAGTGGGGTCTGGTGGGTTAGAGCAGGGAGGGCCGGGAGCCCGGACTCCTGGGTTCTCACCTGGCTCTGTGAGGGGAGTGGGGTCTGGTGGGTTAAAGCAGGGGGGACCGGGAGCCCGGACTCCTGGGTTCTCACCTGGCTCTGGGAGGGGAGTGGGGTCTGGTGGGTTAAAGCAGGGGGGGCCGGGAGCCCGGAATCCTGGGTTCTCACCTGGCTCTGGGAGGGGAGTGGGGTCTGGTGAGTTAGAGCAGGGGGGGCCGGGAGCCCGGACTCCTGGGTTCTCACCTGGCTCTGGGAGGGGAGTGGGGTCTGGTGGGTTAAAGCAGGGGGGGCCGGGAGCCCGGACTCCTGGGTTCTCACCTGGCTCTGGGAGGGGAGTGGGGTCTGGTGGGTTAGAGCCGGGGGGGCCAGGAGCCCGGACTCCTGGGTTCTCACCTGGCTCTGGGAGGGGAGTGGGGTCTGGTGAGTTAGAGCAGGGGGGGCCGGGAGCCCGGACTCCTGGGTTCTCACCTGGCTCTGGGAGGGGAGTGGGGTCTGGTGGGTTAGAGCAGGGAGGGCCGGGAGCCCGGACTCCTGGGTTCTCACCTGGCTCTGGGAGGGGAGTGGGGTCTGGTGGGTTAGAGCAGGGAGGGCCGGGAGCCCGGACTCCTGGGTTCTCACCTGGCTCTGGGAGGGGAGTGGGGTCTGGTGGGTTAAAGCAGGGGGGGCCGGGAGCCCGGAATCCTGGGTTCTCACCTGGCTCTGGGAGGGGAGTGGGGTCTGGTGAGTTAGAGCAGGGGGGGGCCGGGAGCCCGGACTCCTGGGTTCTCACCTGGCTCTGGGAGGGGAGTGGGGTCTGGTGAGTTAGAGCAGGGGGGGCTGGGAGCCCGGACTCCTGGGTTCTCACCTGGCTCTGGGAGGGGAGTGTGGTCTGGTGGGTTAGAGCAGGGAGGGCCGGGAGCCCGGACTCCTGGGTTCTCACCTGGCTCTGGGAGGGGAGTGGGGTCTGGTGAGTTAGAGCAGGGGGGGCCGGGAGCCCGGACTCCTGGGTTCTCACCTGGCTCTGGGAGAGGAGTTGGTTCTGGTGGGTTAAAGCAGGGGGGGGCCGGGAGCCCGGACTCCTGGGTTCTCACCTGGCTCGGGGAGGGGAGTGGGGTCTGGTGGGTTAGAGGAGGGAGGGCCGGGAGCCCGGACTCCTGGGTTCTCTCCTGGCTCTGGGAGGGGAGTGGGGTCTGGTGAGTTAGAGCAGGGGGGGCCGGGAGCCCGGACTCCTGGGTTCTCACTTGGCTCGGGGAGGGGAGTGGGGTCTGGTGAGTTAGAGCAGGGGGGGCCGGGAGCCCGGACTCCTGGGTTCTCACCTGGCTCTGGGAGGGGAGTGGGGTCTGGTGGGTTAGAGCAGGGGGGGGGCCGGGAGCCCGGACTCCTGGGTTCTCACCTGGCTCTGGGAGAGGAGTTGGTTCTGGTGGGTTAGAGCAGGGGGGGGCCGGGAGCCCGGACTCCTGGGTTCTCACCTGGCTCTGGGAGGGGAGTGGGGTCTGGTGGGTTAGAGCGGGGGGGGGCTGGGAGCCCGGACTCCTGGGTTCTCACCTGGCTCTGGGAGGGGAGCGGGGTCTGTTGGGTTAGAGCAGGGAGGGCCGGGAGCCCGGACTCCTGGGTTCTCACCTGGCTCTGGGAGGGGAGTGGGGTCTGGTGGGTTAGAGCAGGGAGGGCCGGGAGCCCGGACTCCTGGGTTCTCACCTGGCTCTGGGAGGGGAGTGGGGTCTGGTGGGTTAAAGCAGGGGGGACCGGGAGCCCGGACTCCTGGGTTCTCACCTGGCTCTGGGAGGGGAGTGGGGTCTGGTGGGTTAAAGCAGGGGGGACCGGGAGCCCGGACTCCTGGGTTCTCACCTGGCTCTGGGAGGGGAGTGGGGTCTGGTGGGTTAAAGCAGGGGGGGCCGGGAGCCCAGACTCCTGGGTTCTCACCTGGCTCTGGGAGGGGAGTGGGGTCTGGTGGGTTAGAGCGGGGAGGGCCGGGAGCCCGGACTCCTGGGTTCTCACCTGGCTCTGGGAGGGGAGTGGGGTCTGGTGGGTTAAAGCAGGGGGGACCGGGAGCCCGGACTCCTGGGTTCTCACCTGGCTCTGAGAGGGGAGTGGGGTCTGGTGGGTTAGAGCAGGGAGGGCCGGGAGCCCGGACTCCTGGGTTCTCACCTGGCTCTGAGAGGGGAGTGGGGTCTGGTGGGTTAAAGCAGGGGGGACCGGGAGCCCGGACTCCTGGGTTCTCACCTGGCTCTGGGAGGGGAGTGGGGTCTGGTGGGTTAGAGCGGGGAGGGCCGGGAGCCCGGACTCCTGGGTTCTCACCTGGCTCTGGGAGGGGAGTGGGGTCTGGTGGGTTAAAGCAGGGGGGACCGGGAGCCCGGACTCCTGGGTTCTCACCTGGCTCTGGGAGGGGAGTGGGGTCTGGTGAGTTAGAGCAGGGGGGGGCCGGGAGCCCGGACTCCTGGGTTCTCACCTGGCTCTGGGAGGGGAGTGGGGTCTGGTGAGTTAGAGCAGGGGGGGCCGGGAGCCCGGACTCCTGGGTTCTCACCTGGCTCTGGGAGGGGAGTGGGGTCTGGTGGGTTAGAGCAGGGAGGGCCGGGAGCCCGGACTCCTGGGTTCTCACCTGGCTCTGGGAGGGGAGTGGGGTCTGGTGAGTTAGAGCAGGGGGGGCCGGGAGCCCGGACTCCTGGGTTCTCACCTGGCTCTGGGAGAGGAGTTGGTTCTGGTGGGTTAAAGCAGGGGGGGCCGGGAGCCCGGACTCCTGGGTTCTCACCTGGCTCGGGGAGGGGAGTGGGGTCTGGTGGGTTAGAGGAGGGAGGGCCGGGAGCCCGGACTCCTGGGTTCTCTCCTGGCTCTGGGAGGGGAGTGGGGTCTGGTGAGTTAGAGCAGGGGGGGCCGGGAGCCCGGACTCCTGGGTTCTCACTTGGCTCGGGGAGGGGAGTGGGGTCTGGTGAGTTAGAGCAGGGGGGGCCGGGAGCCCGGACTCCTGGGTTCTCACCTGGCTCTGGGAGGGGAGTGGGGTCTGGTGGGTTAGAGCAGGGGGGGGCCGGGAGCCCGGACTCCTGGGTTCTCACCTGGCTCTGGGAGAGGAGTTGGTTCTGGTGGGTTAAAACAGGGGGGGCCGGGAGCCCGGACTCCTGGGTTCTCACCTGGCTCTGGGAGGGGAGTGGGGTCTGGTGGGTTAGAGCGGGGGGGGCCGGGAGCCCGGACTCCTGGGTTCTCACCTGGCTCTGGGAGGGGAGTGGGGTCTGGTGGGTTAAAGCGGGGGGGCCGGGAGCCCGGACTCCTGGGTTCTCACCTGGCTCTGGGAGGGGAGTGGGGTCTGGTGAGTTAGAGCAGGGGGGCCGGGAGCCCGGACTCCTGGGTTCTCACCTGGCTCTGGGAGGGGAGTGGGGTCTGGTGTGTTAAAGCATGGGGGGCCGGGAGCCCGGACTCCTGGGTTCTCACCTGGCTCTGGGAGGGGAGTGGGGTCTGGTGGGTTAAAGCAGGGGGGGGCTGGGAGCCAGGACGCCTGGGTTCTCACCTGGCTCTAGCAGTCAGCCTTTCCCCTCCCCCCGCAGACAGCGTACACCATCCCCATCTTGGCTTTTGCATTCGTCTGTCACCCAGAGGTGCTGCCCATCTACACAGAGCTACGCAGGTGAGGGGCGGGACGGGGAAAGGGGTGGGTGGGTGGGTGGCCGGGGGAGGGCACGGCCAGGTGGGTTCAGGGAGATCAAGTCACTAACGCTGTTATTGGCACTCAGGGGGCGAGGAGTCCGGACTCCTGGCTTCTCTCCCTGGCTCTGGGAGGGGAGTGGGGTCTGGTAGCGGGCCTGGGAGCCCGGACTCCTGGGTTCTCTCCCTGGCGATGGGAGGGGAGTGGGGTCTGGTAGCAGGGCTGGGGGCCCGGACTCCTGGGTTCTCTACCTGGCTGTGAGAGGAGAGTGGGCTCCAGTATGGGACCTGGGAGCCCGGACTCCTGCGTTCTCTCCCCGGCTCTGGAGGGGGAGTGGGCTCCAGTAGGGGGCCTGGGAGTCCGGACTCCTGGGTTCTCTCCCTGGCTCTGGGAAGGGAGTGGGCTCCAGTAGGGGGCCTGGGAGTCCGGACTCCTGGGTTCTCTCCCAGGCTCTCTGAGGGGAGTGGGGTCTGGTAGCGGGGCTGGGAGCCCGGACTCCTGGCTTCTCTCCCTGGCTCTGGGAGGGGAGTGGGGTCTGGTAGGGGACCTGGGAGCCCGGATTCCTGGGTTCTCTCCCTGGCTCTGGGAGGGGAGTGGGCTCCAGTAGGGAGCCTGGGAGCCCGGACTCCTGGGTTCTCCCCAGCCAGCCCCCGGGGCAGGGCGGCGTTTGACCCATCTGTCCACTGCCAGGGCCTCGAAGCGGCGCATGCAGAATGTGGCGAATGTCTCCATCCTGGCCATGTTCGTCATGTACCTGCTGACGGCCATCTTCGGCTACCTCACCTTCTACGGTAAGGCAGCGCGGGGCTGGGCCCCCAGCAGGGGGCGGCAGGGTCCCTTCCCAGGGCCCGGCTCCCGCTGCACTGACCCCATCAGTGCCCCCTAGCGCCCCCTCTGCCCAGCCATTTCCTCTGCAACCCCACCGCTACGGCTGCGTGTCCCTCCCCGATCCTCCACCCCTCACCCTGTCCTGCGCGGGGCCCGGCTGGGCTCCCAGCTAACGGCCGGCCCCCCGGCCCTTCCGTCTCCCGCAGGGAACGTCGAGTCGGAAATGCTGCATACGTACAGTGAGGTGGATCCCCTGGACCGGCTCATCCTCTGCGTCCGACTGGCTGTGCTGATGGCCGTCACGCTGACGGTGCCCGTGGTGCTCTTCCCGGTATGTCTCCCGGCTGCCCCGCTCCAGAGGTGGCTGCATCTCGGCGCTGGGCAAGCTGTCTTGGTGTGGCGTTATGTGCGGCTGTTCCCCAGCTGCCCCGCCCCAGAGGTGGCTGCATCTCAGCATTGGCTGAGCCGTCCCCATTCAGCATTATGTGTGGCTGTTCCCCAGCGGCTCCGCCACAGAGGTGGTTTCATCTCGGCACCGGGTGAGCTGTCTTGGTGTGGCGTTATGTGCGGCTGTTCCGTGGCTGCCCCGCCCCAGAGGTGGCTGCATCTTGGCCCTGGGCAAGCTGTCCTGGTATGGCGTTGTGTGTGGCATTTCCCCTGCTGCCCTGCCACAGAGGTGGCTGCATCTCAGCATTGGCCGAGCCGTCCCTGTTCAGCGTTACGTGTGGATGTTCCCTGGCTGCTCCGCCCCAGAGATGGCTGCATCTCAGCACTGGGTGACCCACTGCCATATCCCTGACCTCTTTCCTTGTCTCCTCCCAGATCCGCAGAGCCATCCAGCAGCTACTCTTCCATGGGAAGGATTTTAGCTGGATTCGACATGTGAGCATCGCTATCGGCCTTCTGTTCGTTGTAAATCTCCTCGTCATCTTTGTCCCTAACATCCGGGATATCTTTGGAGTCATTGGTAAGTCCCTGGCTCCAAATGGGCTGGGGGTTGGCCCTCCAAGGCGAGCCGTCTCCATGCAGCGTTATGTGCGGCTGTTCTCCACTTGCCCCATCCCAGAGGTGGCTGCATCTCAGCGCCAGGCAAGCCCTCCCCGTGCGGCGTTACGTGCAGCAGCTCCTCAGCTGCCTCATCCCACCCCAGAGGTAGCTGCATCTCAGACCTCTCTCCTCTCTCCTCCCAGGCGCCACCTCCGCCCCCAGTCTCATCTTCATCCTCCCCAGCATCTTCTACCTCCGCATCGTTCCCAATGAAAAAGAACCGCTGAGATCCAGGCCAAAAATCCAGGTACCCACCGCTGGGGGGCGCAGTGCCCTGGGGAGTGGGGGGCGCCGTTCTGTGGCGAGCAGAGGGCTCGTTGGGGGGGGTGCCATGCTGTGGGGAGTGGGGGGCTTGGCGGGGGGGCAGTTCTGTGGGGTGGGGGCAGGGAGCTGGGCTGTACTTGGGGGGGGTCTCACCTTCTGCTCCCCCTCTGCCCCCCAGGCCGCCTGTTTTGCTGCCCTCGGCTTCATCTTCATGGTGATGAGTCTCAGCTTCATCGTGGCTGACTGGGTGACGACCGGCCGGAGCAGAGGCGGGGGGCACTGACCCGCCCCCCCATCCCCCGGCACAGACACATGGACCCCACTGGGCCAGCTCGGGGGGCCCAGACGTCACTGGGGCAAGGGCACCACCACCTCCCACTGGCTCTCGCTCCGCTGCAGCCATGGCAACGCTGAGACCAGTGCTAGGGCCCGCCCATTGGCCAACTGTGTCACCATGGCAACGCTACAGACCCTGGCAGCAACTGGTGTCCATGGGAACAGCGCCAGTGCTCTTCCATCGACTGTTACCGTGGCAATGCTACAGCTCCTGGTTTCCATGGAAATGGCGCGAAGGCCCTTCCATCGGCCACCTGTTACCGCGGCAACGCTACAGCTCCTGGCAGCGACTGGTGTCCATGGGAATGGTGCCAAGGTCCTTCCATCGGTCGACTGTTACCGCGGCAACGCTGCAGCTCCTGGCAGTGACTGGTTTCCATGGGAATGGCGCTAAGGCCCTCCTATTTGCGCCCTGTAGTCATGGCAGCCTCCCATTTCCATGGGACAAAGGTCCTGATTGGGCCATTGGTGCCATGGCAATGGCAGGTTCCCCACGACTACTGAGTCCCCTGACTACAGCGCAACCAGCTTCTCCTTAGCTCCCTGTCGCCGTGGCAACGTGGCAGGTCCCCAGGGGAACAACACCAGGCCTTTGTTGCCGTGATAACGCTTTGGTTACTGCTGGAGTGGGTGGGTGGGGGATCCCATAGCAACAGTTCCCTCCAGACAATGCCTCCCACCTCTTTGGTTCCCATGGAGACAGGAACACCCCCTCTCCCCCGCTTGTACTCATTCCCTGGCGTCAGTCGAAGAGGGACTGTGAATCTGACTGTGCCAGGGCGGGGGCCGGGTGAGTCCATGGTGCTCCCTGGACGACAATCTAATTTATTGCTCTTATTTAATTTGGAGCCAGCAGCCAGACCAAAGAGCGATGCCGGTCTCACTGTTGGGGCTAGTATCGTGACACCCCCCCCCAGGATTCCTGGGTCCCTTCCCCGGCTCCAGGAGGGGAGTGAGGTCCAGTGGTTATAGCTGGGGGGGAGGGGCTGGGAGCCAGGACTCCTGGGTCCTATCCCCAGCGACGGGGCCGCAGACCGTCCACTTTTTGTGCCTCAGTTTCCCCACCAGGAGATAGGGGCGTGTTCCCATCCTGCTGAGGATTAACCCTCGAGCGTCTGGATTCTCCAGGGCTGGAGGAGATGCTGTTACTGTTACAGCAATGGGGGAGGTAGGGGTGAGCGTCCCATGGAGCCTCAGGACTCCTGGGTTCTTCCCGGGACGCCTGGCTTCCTGAGCGGGGCTGGGGGGAGAGAAAGACATGCGCCTTCAGGCCTGTTTTCCGCCTGGGACAGGTCCCAATTGCAGAATTCACCCCACATCAGCACCCTCCCCCCACCACATGGGAGGTGTCGGGGCGGACGTTTATCGAACCCTGGGTCTCCTTTCTTTTTTCAAACTACCTCACCACCCAGAGACAGGCCCAGGGTCACTAACGCTGCTCGCCCCAGCCCCTTCAGAGAGCAAAGGGTTAAGGACGGGGCTGTCAGGGGGGGGCACCCCCCTGATCACGGGGTGGGAGGCAATCCGGGTACAGGCGCCCCCTCGGAGCCTGAGAACGCTCCGTCTGCCCTGTCGAGAAAGCCCGGGGCCTCCGCTTCCTCCTCCAGAAACGGCTAGATCTCACCCCAACGGCTCCTTCTCCCCTCTAAAAAAATCCTCGTGCCTACATGTTTTCCTCCAGAAACCGCTAGTTCCCACCCCGGCGCCTCCATCTCCCCCCTAGAAAAATCCCAACACCTCTGCTTCCGCCTCCAGAGATCTCTAGATCCCGCTCCAGCGCCTCCGTCTCTCCTCTAGAAAAGTCCTGGGATCTCCATGTCCTTCTCCAGGAACCTTTCGATCTCGCCCCAGTGCCTCCACTTCCTCTCTAGAAAAACCCCGATGCCCCCACTTGCTCCTCCAGAGAGCTCTAGATCTTGCCCTGATGCCGCCATCTCCCTTCTAGAAAAATCCCTTATGCCTACATGTTTTCATCCAGAAACCTCTAGATCCCACCCTGATGGCTCCATCTCTGCTCTAGAAAACCCCGGGGTCTTTGCGTCCTCCTCCAGCGATCTCTAGATCCCCCCCTGATGGCTCCACTTCCCTTCTAGACAAGCCCCAATGCCCTCACCCGCAGCAGAGCTCCTCCACCACAGCAGCCTTAGCACTTAATGCCTCTTCAGCCCAGTGCCTTAACACCCCCCTGGCCTCTGGTGCAGCCCCCTCCCCTCAAAGTAGCCATCTCCTGCCCCCAAATTCTACCCCAACCCTGGCCATTCTGCCCCGCCGTGGCCCACTTGCCCCCCTGCCCCGACACAGCAGTTTTATTGGCAGAAAGGGGCCCTATAGAGAATCGGGACTCCTGGGTTCTCTCCCTGGCTCTGGGAGGGCAGTGGGGTCTAGTGCTGAGAGCTGGGAGCTAGGACTCCTGCTCTAACCACTCCAATATTCCCTTTCTCCAGGGACAGGTTCCCTGGAGCCGAAGGAAACTGACATTCTGCCAGCCAGGCGGGGAACACCCCCCTGCCCACCCCCCAAAAATTTGGCGACCATGCAACCAACTCAGAGCGACTGATCTCTTTTATTGGGCCCACAGCTGGGGAAAGAGACAAGTTTCCGAACTTCTGCAGAGCTCATGTCCCTCCCCTGGGAGTCGGGCCGGTAAAAGAGATTACGTCCCCCACCTTGGCTGTGTCACGTCCAGACAACGCCGCCAACCCCCCACCAAAAAAATGTCTTTTTCCGGAAGGAGAAACAAAAAAAAGACCATTTGTAAAGCGGGATTTTTGCCCCCCATCCGAGGGTCTGAAAACTTGGCTTTTCCCCCTTACTAACTCTCAGGACGTTTTCCAAACCATCGGGTTTCCTTTTCGGGGCCCGGCATTGCCTGGGGCTCGGGGACGCTGGTAGAAGCATCCTGGGTTCAGATTCTGGGGTGGATGGGTTCCAGGCCTGGTTAATTCAGGGCTGGCCTGGACGGGATAATCACACTGGGGCTGGCTCCCCCACACTGAAAACCGTCATCCCGCCAGCCCCTAAAGTCGGCGTCTCGGTCTATTGATCCTGCCTGGATTCACGTGACTCCAGATGCCCGAGGCTTTACGGAGATAAAAGGGCCCCTTGAAGCAGCTTTTCGGTCAGCACATCTGGCCCGATCCTGTCCCCAGTGCGAGTGACAAAGCCAAAAGACCCCCCTGCTCCCCATTGCAGCAGGGGTTCCCCACCCCCATGGCTGGAGGGGGGGGGGCGATGCTGTGGGGAGGGGCACCGCAATGTGAAAGCGATGCAGGGAGCTGGTGGCTTTTGTAGGGTAGCTCTGGGTTTCAATAAATAGCAACCAGACTTTCCCCCCTGCTTGAGCTGTCTGTGTGTGTGGGTCAGAGGGAAGGGGGGTGGGGGAGTGTGACATGCTGGGAGGGGGCAACTTGGGGGTCTACGAGGGGAGGGGGAGGCAGGGAAGGGAGGTTGGGAGTTGTGTGAGCGCGGAGGAGAGGTGTTGGGGGGGGTTGCAGGGCAGATACAAAGGGGAGGGGAAGGGGGGAGCAGAGGGCAGGGCAGGGGGGTTGGGGCAGGGCCCTACTGTACGTTACCCACCAGAGAGAGGCAGCTGGAGCCAGTCCCCCAAACAGCCCCTCCCCAACAGCACAGCTAGGCTCCCCTCCTCTGACTTGGGGGGGGGGATCCCCACAACCTCAAAGGTGTGTCATACTCAGAAAATGCCCCCCCACGCACCCCCAAACGGCTGCATAGGAACCACAAACCATGCCCCAGGCGGATGCAACTTTGCCTGAGTCTGCCGAGAGCCTGAGCCCATTGCTCAGAGAGGCAGGCCAGTCCCAACCGTCACCGGGTTTTCCCTCCCCGCCCCAGCTCTGCCGGTGCCCCTAACTCCCAGCCCTGGCTGGGGCCCTTCGGAGAGCCCAACTTCCCCAGGCCCTGGCCGCTCAGCGTTGGTCGGTGGTTTCTTCTGCGCTTCCTGTTGAAAAAAGTCCCCGCAACGCGGAAGTTCCCTAGGTCGAGATCAGGGAGGGGAGAGACCCTGAGAACCCGCCGGGGGCTGGAGCCAGGAGCCAGCATGAGCCGGGGGTCCAGGCCAGGGGCGCGAGTGCAGCAGGAGAACATCCCCTCCCATCTCCTCCTGGATCATGAAAACCAGCAGGTGTTTGAGCTCCTGGGCCGGAAATGCACGGTGAGGACATGAGGCCCAGAGGATGCGGACAGCAGGGGGCTGCAGGTCGGGGGTGAGGGGCACCGGCAGGGCTGGGGTAGGGGGCTGTGGGTCGGGAGTGAGGGGCACCAGCAGATCTGGGGGTGCCCCAGGGCTGGGCTAGCGGGGGCTGCTGGTCGGGAAGCAGGGGCACCGGCAGAGCTGGGAGTGGGGAAGCACTGGGTCTGCAGGTCAGGAGTCGGGGGGACCAGCAGAGTTGGGGGGCAGCCTAGGACTGGGCTAACAGGGGGCTGCAGGTCAGGAGTGAGGGGCACCAGCAGATCTGGGGGTGCCCCAGGGCTGGGCTAGCAGGGGGCTGCAGGTCGGGAGTCAGGGGCACCAGCTCTTTCCTTGCTGTATCCCCCCCACCCCGCTCAGGAGGACATGGGGTGAGTGGCGCTGAGGGGGGCTGCGAGGGGCCCGGCGCAGTGATGCTGGGGAGCCCGGAGCCTCAGCCAACACCGGAAACCAAGACAGGAACTGCCAGCCCAGGGGGGGCCACGCTCAGGGCCGGCCGAGCCCTCCCCGCGCGGCGTTCTGTGATGCTGTTCCCCAGCCGCCCCAGAGCTGGCTGCATCTCAGCCGTGATCGCTCTGTAACTCGGTTGTCTCTCTGCCAGACCCTGGCCACGTCGGTGGCCCAGCTGTACTGGGCCCTGCCCCCCAACAGCCAGGTCTGGGGTAAGCAGGGCTGCGGGGTCCTGTGCCTGGTCAAGGACAACCCCCGGCGCTCCTACTTCATCCGCCTCTTCAATATTAAGGTGAGTCCTTGCCCTACCCTCGCGGCTCCCCATCCCTTCCCAGCACCGTCCAGAGAACCCAGGAGTCCTGGCTCCCAGCCCTCTCCACCCTGCTCTAACCACCAGACCGCACCCTCGCTCCCAGAGCCAGGGAGAGAACCCAGGAGTCCTGGCTCCAAGGCCCCCCCTGCTCTAACCCACTAGACCCCACACCTCTCCCAGAGCTGAGGAGAGAACCCAGGCATCCTGGCTCCCAGCGCCCCCTGCTGATGGGGCGTTTACTGGGGTTTCCCTTTCTCTTGCAGGAGAGGAGGCTGACATGGGAGATGGAGCTCTCCAGCCAGCTGGTCTATTCCGCCGTCACCCCCTATTTCCACACCTTCCCCGGGGACGTGAGTATCTGCCCCAGACAGGGCCGGGGTGGTGGTCGATCAGTGGGGCAGGGCTTCCAGACATAGCCCTGCCCCCAGAGACAACAGTTCAGAGACAGGGGGATGAAAAGAAGGAGAAAATTGAGGGCTACCAATAAGAAGTAAGGCTGGGAACTGGGATGCCTGGGTTCTCTCCCGACTCTGGGAGGGGAGCGGGATCTGGTGGTTAGAGCAGGGGGACTGGGAACCCGGATGCCTGGGTTCTCTCCCGACTCTGGGAGGGGAGCGGGATCTGGTGGTTAGAGCAGGGGCACTGGGAACCCGGACGCCTGGGTTCTCTCCCGACTCTGGGAGGGGAGCGGGATCTGGTGGTTAGAGCAGGGGGACTGGGAACCCGGATGCCTGGGTTCTCTCCCGACTCTGGGAGGGGAGCGGGGTCTGGTGGTTAGAGCAGGGGCACTGGGAACCCGGATGCCTGGGTTCTCTCCTGGCTCTGGGAGGGGAGCGGGGTCTGGTGGTTAGAGCAGGGGCACTGGGAACCCGGACGCCTGGGTTCTCTCCCGGCTCTGGTGGGGGCGTATCGCCCCCCCAGGACCAGTGAGGTGCCTTTTGCTCTCAGGAATGCCAGGCCGGGCTGAACTTTGCAGACGAGGCTGAGGCCCGCAACTTCTACACGCTGGTGCAGGAGAAGGTCCAGAAGCAACAGCAGAGGATGGGTATGTGGAGGGGTGGGGAGCCGGCGCCCCCTAGAGGGGACAGACCCCATGCCCCGTTCCCCGCCCCCCCTGAGCCAGCCCGGGCCAGGATCCTAGCGCTTGTTCTCCTCTTTCCTCAGAGAAACGGCAGCTCCCCCCGCCACCTCCCCCGGTCAATGAAGGTGAGTCCCCTTCTATCCCACTGTCCTTTGCAATTGGGGGGGAGGGGCAGGTTAGGGGTTGACCCCCCCCCCCCCCAGCTCTCCCACCAGCTGGGGTCGGGGGGGGAGCTGGTGACATGGGTCTGACCGCGGCTTTTTGCCTCTTTTAGAGCGACGGGCGATGACGCTGCCCCGATCCCCGATGCCCGGAGGAGACATGAATGGTAAGCGGCTTGGAGGTGGGGGGTCTTGAAAGGGTTAATTGATCACCCTGACCCCCACAGCACGGAGCCCCGCAGTGCCCGGCCCTGACTGCCAGGGGACAGCGCCCCCTGCCCAACCCCCACCCCGCGCCCCGCAGCACAGTGCCCCCCAGCGCCCGGCCCCGTCTGCCAGGGGAGAGTGCCCCCTGCCAAGCCCCCCACCCCATCCCCCGCAGCACGGTGCTCCGCAGTGCCCGGCCCCGACTGCCAGGGGAGAGCACCCCCTGCCCAGCCCCCCACCCTGCCCCCCGCAGCACGGTGCCCCTCAGTGCCCAGCCCTGACTGCCACCGGAGAGTGCCCCCTGCCCAGCCCCCCATCCCGCCCCCCGCAGCACGGTGCCCCACAGCGCCCAGCCCCGACTACCAGGGGAGAGCGTCCCCTGCCCAGCCCCCCACCCCGCCCCCCGCAGCACGGTGCCCCTCAGTGCCCAGCCCTGACTGCCAGGGGAGAGCGCCCCCTGCCAAGCCCCCCACAGCCCCGTCTCTCTCTCCCACAGGTCCCAGCAAACAGCCGAATTCTCCCTCCTCCTCCTTGAACCTGATGACAATGGACATCCAGAACCCGGACATCACCTCGTCCCGGTACCGGGGGCTGCCGGTGCCCACAGCCACCGAGAAGAAGAAGGGCAAGAAAAAGATCTCCAAGGCCGACATCGGCGCCCCAAGCGGATTCAAGTGAGAGCTGGCATCAGTGGGGCAGGAATGGGGCTGGGGCCTGGCCCCTCTAGGGGACACCGTCTCCCATCTGGCCCAAGGGCAGGGGAACTGGCTGGCTCAGAGGGGCCGGGAATGGGGCGCGGGACCTGGCCCCTCTCGAGCTGGCTAATCTTTGTTCTCCCTCCAGGCACGTCACCCACATCGGCTGGGACCCCAACACTGGTTTTGATGTATGTAGCTTCAGAGACAGGGGTATGGTGGGGATCTGACCCTGGAGTCCCAGAGATCAGAAGGGCTCGTGGCGGGGGGGGCCGGGAAGGGGGCCAAGGACAGGTCGTGGGGTAAAGCTTTGGCGTTAGCAATGTCTGTGTATGGGGGGGAGGGTGGTTATCACTCGCGCTTGTGGCTACCAGGCGTGATGCGGTGTGCATGGCTGTTCCCCAGCTGCCCCGCCCCAGAGGTGGCTGCATCTTAGCATCAGGCGAGCCATCCCTATGCAGCGTTATGTGTAGCTGTTCCCCAGCTGCCCTGCTCTAGAGGTGGCTGAATCTCAGTGCCGGGCGAGCTATCTCCCTGGGGTGTTATGTGCAGCTGTTCCCCAGCTGCCATGCCCCAGAAGGAGCTGCAACTCAGTGCCCCATGGAGTGTTATGGGAGCAAATTTGGGGTTTCCTTGAGCCAGGACTGCCCAAGATACTGCCTCCCTGTGGCCCCCCACCTCCAGCGTTTTCCAAACTCATCTTGTTCTTCCAATGCACGTTTCCCCCCACCACCCCCCACCCACACACACAGCTGCTCGGGGAGTTGACAGTGCAGCTGTTATTGGCAGTGCGGTTGGCACGTGCCCACAGGAAAGGGGCAAGTCACAGCCAGCCAGAGGAGCTGCCAGAGCTACCGGGCATCTGGATGGTGCAAGGGGCAGGGGGCGGTCCCAGCGCCACAATGTTTTTTTGGACTCCAGATAGTGTGTTTTTCCTTAAAGCTCAACTAGAAATTAACACAGGCCCTGTGGCATACACAGCCAGGGGCTAGGTGATCTGGCCTGCAAAATTGGTTGCCGTCGGGCCAGGTTTTCCCCGGACCATCCCTTTTTTGCTGCAGCTGTGTTGGGAAATCTGGCCCATGCAGCCAGTTTCATGGGCTCTGGACGGCACAGGTTTTTTTCGGCTCTCAAAGCAGCGGCCCAATAATCTGGGCATGAGACCCCCAAGAGGATGGCTCGCATGGCACTGAGATGCAGCCGCCTCTGGGGTGGGGCAGCTGGGAACAGCATCATAAAACGCCACAGTGAAAGGCTCTCCTGGCACTGAGATGCAGTCATCTCTGGAGTGGGGTGCCTGGGAACAGCCCCATATAACGCCACATGGAGAAGGCTTGCCTGGTGCTGAGATGCAGCCAGCTCTGGGGTGGGGCAGCTGACGTAACCTCCCAATTGGATCCCTCCAGAACGCCCCCCAGCCGCTTGCTCTGCCCAGTGGGTCAGGATTTTAGGGGGTCAGTGTTAGTGGGTCCCCGAGGGCTGCTGGGGGAGTTAATTTAAGGCATGATCCATAAATCCCCCGTCCCTGGATTTCAGGGGTTGGAGCCTTGCTGCTCTGTCCATCTGGGCACCTGCAGCTGTGTGTGGGGGGAGCATGAATTTGGGGGGCATTCGCCTGGGGATTGAGCCGCCTTCCTCCATCTGTCTCTCTCCTAGGTGAATAACCTGGACCCCGACCTGAAGACGCTTTTCTCCCAGGCCGGGATCAGCGAGGCGCAGCTGACCGACGCAGAGACCTCCAAAGTCATCTACGATTTCATTGAAGGCCAGGGCGGGCTGGAGGCTGTGAAGGAGGAGCTGAGACGCCAGGGTGAGCTCTCCCTGTGCAGCGTTATGTGCAGCTGTTCTTCAGCTGCTCTGCCCCAGACGTGGCTGCATCTCAGTGCTGGGCGAGCTGTCCCTGTGCGGCATTATGTGAAGCTGTTCCCCAGCTGCGCTGACCCAGAGGCAGCTGCATGTCAGTCCCGTGCAAGCCTCCCCATGCAGCGATTTGGGATCCTCAGGGAACGGGGTGGGAGATGCGGGGGAAGAGCCTCATTACAGGCTGGGCTTTAATTGCAGTTCATTTCTCCCCACAGGTCCAGCACCTCCTCCGCCCCCCATGACGCGGTCCGGGCCCCTCCCTCCCCCACCCCCTGCCTCAGCGAGGGGCAGGTCTGGCCCGTTGCCCCCCATCCCAGGCGGCCCCCCACCTCCCTCATCTATGCCAAATAGGGGGCCGGTTCCCTCCCATCCCCCCAGGGGGCATCTGCCCCCTCCTCGTGGGCCCCTTCCCCCTGCCTCCCGGTCTGGTCCGCCCCCCCCTCCGCCTGCTGCTGGGGCAGCCCCCCCACCCCCACCTCCCCCGCCGCCCCCTCCGCCTCCAGTCTCTTCAGGGCCTTGTCCCCCTCCCCCACTTCCTTCAGGGGGGGTCAGCTCCCCAGGGAGCCAGCCTGCTCCCCCCCAAAAGGGGCGTGGGGCCTTGCTGGACCAGATCCGCCAAGGCATCCAGCTCAACAAGGTGAGCTGTGGGGCAGATGCGGGGCAGGGAGGGGGTGAGGATGAGGGAGGTAGGGGGCAGCGAGGAGGGGAGCTGGGGGCTGAGTGGGAGGCAAGGAGGAGACGAGGTGGCTGTGGGGTGAGGAATGAGGAGAGATGGGGGCTGAATGGGGGGCGGGCATGGAGGAGGTGAGGGCAGGGAGGAGGACGGAGGTGGCTGGGGGTCAGGAAGGGGGAGTTGGGGGCAGGGAAGAGGGGAGATGGGGGCTGAGTGGGGGGAAGGGATGGAGGAAGTGGGGGGAAGGGAGGGGAACAGGGTGGCTGGGGGGTGGGGAAGGGGGAGATGGGGGGGTTAGAGGAGTTGGGGGCAGGTGTGGGGTATGGAGGGGGTGACCGAGGGGAGCAGGGATGGGGAGGAGGGGAGTTAGAGCTGGCTTTGGGGGTGAGGGTGGGGTAAGGGGGCTTTGGTGGTGCCAGGGCAGTGGGTGGGTACAGGGGGTTGGTCTTGGGCTCCCTGGCAGCGCCAGGAGGGTGGGTGGGTACAGGGGGCCTGTGCTGGGGGTCCTGGTGGTACCAGGGGGGTGCAGAGGGTCTGTGCTGGGGGTCCTGGTGGTGCCAGGAGGGTGGGTGGGTGCAGGGGATGGTGCTGTGGGCCCTGACCCCCCTCCCCTGCATTGCAGACCCCCGAGA
The DNA here is from genome assembly GCF_965152275.1 of Natator depressus. Lineage (NCBI taxonomy): Eukaryota > Metazoa > Chordata > Testudines > Cheloniidae > Natator > Natator depressus. Next base: position 22,271,712 of record NC_134256.1, on the reverse strand, counting down.
TGCTGGACTCCCCGCCGCCCGCACAGAGCTCCGAGGGCCTGGTGGGGGCGCTCATGCACGTCATGCAGAAGCGGAGCAAAGTGATCCACTCCTCGGGTGAGTCGCCCCATCCCGCCTCGGCAGCGGTGGGAGTGGGTGCCATGCCCCTCCTCCCCTACCCCCTGCCCCCTCCGCCACTCACCCTCCTCTTCCTCCCACAGACGAAGGCGAGGACAACGGCGGGGATGAGGAGGATGATGACGAATGGGACGACTGAGCTCCGTCCCCAGCAAGAAAAGCTCCCCCCCTTCTGCACCCCCACCCACACTGGGTGCTGCACCCCAGTCCCCTGGGTGATCCCCCAGCCCACCTGGCCCCTTTGCAATAAAGACAGCTCTCTGCTTGACGTGCTGCCCCATCTTTTACCCAGAATTCCCCTCCCCAAGCCCCCAGCTTCCCCTATCTGCTCCCATCACCCCCTCGAAACCCAGGGCTTGGCAATACCCTGGTCTCCACTGACCTCTTTGGCATCAGAAACAACCCAACCGATCTCCTTCCAACTTGGCTCCATGTTTTGATCTCAGCCCGATTGAAAAAACAAGCCAAGTTGGAACCAAGCTGCCGATATGTGGGGCTCAAGAGCCCGGCGTGGGTCATCAACACAGATTTTGGGGTGGATTAAAACCCACTGGTCTGGGTCAACGTCTGAGTGACAGGATTAGAAGCCGGAGAGCTTGATCTGAGGCTGTGTCTACGCCCCATGTGCTATGGTGGTACAACTACAGAAGATTTAGTGTCGATGCTTTCAACGGCAAAGGAAGGGGTCTGTAGTTGATCCATCTCACCCATAGCTAGGTCGGCGGAAGAATTCTTAGTTGGGTCTACACCTGTGGGTTATGTCAGCTTGATGATGGTGCTCTGGGGGGTCGCGGGGGTGAATTTTGCACACCCCTGCGTGCCGTAGCTAGGTTGATCTCAATTTTGAGCGTAGACCGGAGCAGCCACTAGACTATGTCTTGTTATAATGGTGTGGTCGTCACCTGCAACTTAGAACTTGCTCGTGAGTTATGGCTTATTCATTTCAAGGCTTGGCAGAAATTGATTTTTATTTGTTTTTTTGATCGTTTCGACGGAGCAGAATTCGACTTTCATTTTTCAATCATTTCGATGGCTCGTATCACTGTTTATTTCGAAGGCGGGAAAAAATGCAGGTGCCGTGGGGGGGTCAGACAATAACTACTTCATGACTGCAGAGGTTGCGTTCAAAAAGCGAACGCTTTAAAACACAATGTCTCTTCAAGATAGACAAAGTCAATAGCCCCAGTTCAAACTCAAACATGGTCTCAAGCAGCAATTTGTTTTACGTGGCCTTGCTCTCAGTTTAGACAGTTATTAATGGAAACGCTTTTTCTGGGTTTCCGTCTGCGGGGAACTGGACGTCGCCCGGAATTTACCAATCAAAAGCGAATCTTTCCAAGCCTATCAATTTTGATTTGGTTAATGGGGTTTTATGTCCCCGTTGCTTTACTCTTAAGGGTCTCGCCGCAGCTCGGAACAGGACGAGCAAGCCGGAGCTGGAGAACGTTCTCTTGCCTCTTCAATGAACGTTACCCGCCGCAGCCTGAGCCAGTCCAAGCGATTGTTACCCCTTCCCCGGCCCTGTCATTGGTACCTAGGTGACGCCAACCCTCCCGGCCTTGACGCTGGCGCCTGGGTGACGCCAACCCTTCCAGCATTGACGTTGGTGCCTGGGTGATGCCAACCCTCCTGGCCTCACTGTTCGTGCCAGGTGGTGACTCTGATTCCACAGCAAGAGGATCAGGGCGAACCACGGTTGCCCGTTAATGGGTGGGGCACCACTACATATTGTGTTAGGCTGAGGTGTCACATACAGAATAGGGTGAGCGTCTTTTGCCCTCCCCTCCACCCAGTATGGCGCCAAGAAGCCCTTTCAACTAAGCCACCAGGCGGCTTTTGAGGCAGACTGGGCTGAAACGGGTTAATTTGGTGTCTTGTGAGCTATTTCCGTGACTCTTGCGGTCGCACGGCGGCGCGGAGCACTCTGGGAGATGCAAATGACACCCGTGGCCGGAGCCCTGGGCGCCAATTGGCTGGCGCGGCGCGTCAATCAGGCCGGACGCCCAATGGGAACGGCCGCGGCGGGGCACGTCGCTCTCCCTCCCCCACCGCTCTGGCCACGCCCCCTGGGAGGAAAAGTTTCGGGCGGCCCCAGTGGCTGGAGGGGGAAAAAAAAAATAAAAAAAAAAGATGGCGGAAAATTTAAAAGGTGAGCGAGGGAAGCCGGCGCGCGCGGAGCGTGGCGGGAGGCCGGGCTGGGCTGGGCTGGGCTGGGCGCGCGGCGGGAGGGGCGCGCAAGGTGGGGGCTTCTATGAGGAGCGGCGCGAGCGCGGAGCTAGTTCCCCCCCCCCCCTTTCCCGGCGCGCGCGGCGGCAGCAGAAGCGACCGTTAAGGAAGGAGGGGGCCGGTTGAGAGCGCGCGTTCAGGGGGCTGCCCTCGCGCCCAGGGCGGGAAACGGGGCAGGGCGGAGTGGGGGGAGGGGCGCTGCCCCCGCTGGTGCGGGGGGAGGGGCGCACGTGACCCTGAGGGTGCCACAGATCCCCCAGGGCGCCCCCACTTCCCCCTGGGTGCCCCCACCCCACTGGCACAGAGCACCTCCCCTTTGTAGGCTGGTATTGACCCCCCCCCCGTACGCTTACGCCAACCTCCGGATGCGGGGTGACCCCCCCATGTACACTCATGCCTAGCCCCCAACGCGGGGTGACCCCCCTGTATGCTCACGCCAGCCCCCCCGGCGCGGGGTGACTTTCCACGTACGGTCATGCCAACCCCCCAGTGCAGGGTGACCCCCCCCCGTATGCTCACGCAACGCCCCACAGGCAGGGTGACCTCCCCCAGATGCTCACGCCAAACCCCCGACGTGCAATGACCCCCGCACGCTCACGCCAACCCCCCGGACGCAGGGTGACCTCCCCCAGATGCTCACGCCAACCCCCCGACGCGGGATGACCCCCGGACGCTCACGCCAACCCCCTGAACGCAGGGTGACCCCCCCCAGATGCTCACACCAAGCCCCTGATGCAGGGTGACCCCCCCCCCGACGCTCACACCAACCCCCTGACGTGGGGTGACCCCCCCCCGGAGGCTCACGCCAACCCCCCGACGCGGGATGATCCCCGGACGCTCACGCCAACCCCCCGGATGCAGGGTGACTCCCCCCAGATGCTCACACCAAGCCCCCGGATGCAGGTTGACTCCCCCCCAGATGCTCACGCCAACCCCCTGACGCAGGGTGAACCCCCCCCCGGACGCTCACGCCAACCCCCTGACGCAGCGTGAACCCCCCCCCCCCGGACGCTCACACCAACCCCCTGACGCGGGGTGACCTCCCCGAGATGCTTGCACCAACCTCCCGACGCAGGGTGACCCCCCCGGACGCTCGCACCAAGCCCCCTAGACAGGCTAACCACGTGCTCATGACAACCTCTGGATGAGGGGCAACCCTCGGACAAGGGGTGAGCCACTCCCCCGGCGCGTGCTCGGGCTGACCTCCTCTCCCTTGGTAGGCTCACCAGTCCCCCGATGTGGGGTGACCCCCCCAGTACCCTCTGGTGAAACCCTCAATGCAGCGTGACCCCCTCCCCGTGCACTCAGGCCAACCTGTCCGACGCAAGGGGATTCCCTCTACGTCACGCAGCCCCCCAACACTCCCTGCTGTCCTCCTGCTGACCGACCCTCACAGCTGTGACCCCAGGTCCCCCACTTGCACTTTGGCCCTTTCCGATGTCACAGCTCTGCTGGGGCCTCTCACTCCTGACCTGCAGCCCCCGCTAGCCAAGCTCTGGGCTCCCCCGCCACACAGCGGTTCCCCCCCCGCCTTCCCTGGGGTCCCTCCCCTCCCTGCCCAGCCAGTGCCAGCCCCCTAACGCTGACCCGTGTGCCCGCAGGCTGTGCTGTGTGCTGCAAGTCCTCATGGTCCCAGCTGCAGGACCTGTGCCGGCTGGAGAGGGTTTGCTGCGCCTCGCTGGGCATCACCCGCAGGAACCTCAGCCACTTCGAGGTGGAGTTCCTGTGCGACTACAAGAGAGTGCGGGTGAGTCTGCCAGCCTGTGACCCCGATCCCTTCCGGGATCCCGCCCCTGCAGCTGGGAAACCCCCATGTCCAATACCCTTGCAGCCCAACCCCCTTCAGCCCGGATCCCCCCTGCAGCCCATGTCCAATTCCCCTCTCCCCACCCCCCGGGCAGCCTGGATCCCTCAGCCTCCAATTCTCCTCACGCAGCCTGGGTCTTCCCACCTCCAATTGCCCCTCGCATCCTGCAGTGGGGAGAGCAGGGGGGCTGGGAGCCAGACTCCTGGTTTCTCTCCCTGGCTCTGGGAGGGGAGTGGGGTCTAGTGGTTAGAATGGGTGGGGGGGGGGAGAGCTGGGAGCCAGGACTCCCGGGTTCTCTTCCTGGCTCTAAGAGGAGAGTGGAGGTCTAGTGGGTCACAGTACGGGGGGGCGGGGGGAAGAGGTGTCTGGAAGCCCGGACTCCTGGGTCCCTTCTCTGGGAGGGGGCATGGCTACGCCCGCTGACCGGCGGGTTCTGGTGGCAGGAGGAGGAGTTCTACCTGGTGAAGTGGCGCGGCTACCCGGAGTCCGAGAACACCTGGGAGCCGCGGAAGAACCTGCACTGTGTGGGCCTGCTGAAGCAGTTCCACAAGGACCTGGAGCAGGCCTGGATCCGGCGGGACGGCAAGCCCAAGAAAAACGCCCGCTGGCTGGACCAGGGCGTGGCGAACTACGTGGTGCAGAAAGCCAAGCAGCGGCGGGCCCTGTGGCGCTGGGAGCGCCAGCTGAACGCCAAGCGCAACCACAAGGGGCGCATCGTGGTGGAGAACGAGGTGGATCTCGACGGGCCGCCCCGGGACTTCGTCTACATCAATGAGTACAAGGTGGGCGAGGGCATCTCCCTCACCCAGGTGGCGGTGGGCTGCGAGTGCCGCGACTGCCTGGCGGAGGCAGCCAGCGGCTGCTGCTGCCCCGGCGCCTCCCGCCACAAGTTCGCCTACAACGAGCTGGGCCAGGTGCGCATCCGGGCGGGGCTGCCCATCTACGAGTGCAATGCCCGCTGCCGCTGCGGGGCCGAGTGCTCCAACCGCGTGGTGCAGCGGGGCATCCGCTACGATCTGTGCATCTTCCGGACGGCCAACGGGCGCGGCTGGGGCGTGCGCACTCTGGAGAAGATCCGCAAGAACAGCTTCGTCATGGAGTATGTGGGAGAGGTACGGAGCGCCAGGCAGCCACCTCTGGGGCAGGGCCACTGGGGAACGTAGTGTCTATCATATGGGGATGGCTTGCCTGGCGTTGAGATGCAGCCACCTCTGGGGCAGAGCAGCTGGGGAACAGCTGCACATAATGTCACAAGTGGGGGGGGCTCGCCTGGCGCTGAGATGCAGCCACTGCTGGGGTGGGACAGCAGCTGCATGGGGATGGCTTCCCTAGTGTTGAGATACAGCCACCTCTGGGGCGGGGCGGGGCTGGGCTGCTGGGGAACAGCTGCACAGAGTCCCCCAGTGCCGTGCTCCCAGCATGACCCCATCCCATCCCGTCCCATCCCCCCAGATCATCACATCAGAGGAGGCGGAGCGACGAGGGCAGATCTACGACCGCCAGGGTGCGACCTACCTCTTTGATCTGGACTATGTGGAGGATGTTTACACAGTGGATGCTGCCTACTACGGCAACATCTCACACTTCGTAAATCACAGCGTGAGTCGGGGGGGGGGGGGGGACGAGGGAGAGGGGGCTGGGGACAGCCTATGGGTGGATAAAAACCAGTGATTGAAAAACAAACAAAAAACACCCTGCCACGATTTTTTTAATGTAAGTTAAATAGGCTTTTTTTTTCCCCTTAGAAAGAAAAAATGATTTAAAACAAAGTTTGAATTGCTGACAATGTATGTAAAGGCCCCAAATTTATGAGAATCTATGGAAATCATTTAAATCACAGTAACTAGACAGCCGGGCATGTGTGCTGTGGAGGTTTGAAAGAAAGTTGAAGCAGCGAACCGGTGGAAATCGCTGGCTCGCCTCATGTATTTTGTAGGGAGAATATTTGCTTTTGTTCAGTTTATTCACCTAACTCAGCTCAATGGCCAGTCCCTTGCAAGTTAAGAAACTGATCAGGAGCTGGCAAAGCAGGAAAGCTTGGTTTCCTCTTCCAGTTTCTGAATAAAAACTCGGTGGGAAAGGTAGAGATCTACTCGATCTAAAATCCCGAAGGACATGGAGACTAGAAACAATCAGTTCAAATTCACTAATTACAGAGAATGCTCCCTTTGTTTACTAAATCCATTTTAAATGCAAACCACGTTTTGATATTCCTCCTATTTTCTTCTGCATCCAGCATTTTCAAGGTAGTTTTATTGACCTGATTAAAAAGAACTGTTTCATTTTCAATGCAAAACACGTTTTGATAAACTCCTTTTTTTTTCTTATGCCTCCAGTGCATTTTAAGGTCATTTTATTGAACTGATAATTCTTAATTTTTTAAATTATTTCTAAACTAAAAATAACACTCTGGTTACCTTCTCCAGACCTGAAGAAGCTCTCTGTGAAACTTGAAAACTTGTCCGTCCCACCAACAGAAGTTGGTCCAGTAAAAGATTTTTACCTCACCCACCTTGTCCAACTAAAAATAACTTAGTTTTAAATGCAAACAGTTTTAGATAAACTTTACTTTTTTCTTCTTCTACACCCAGCACACTGAAGGTAGGTTTTATTTAATGAATGAAAAATAACTCAGTCAGTTTTCAATGCAAAACCATGTTTTTATAAACTCATTTTTGTTCTTACGCATCAACCATGTTTTAAGGTAGTTTTCATGGAATTAACAGTAGCTCAGTTTTAAATGCAAACCCTGTTTTGATAAACTCTACTTTTGTTTTTCCGTATGCATCCCGCACATTTTATGATTGTTTTATTGAACGAATTAAAGCGAAACAATTTAAAATCTTTGTGTATTTTTCATTACAATTTCCATCAAAATTAAACTTCACACAAACCATGAGTTGAACCCCCCCCAAAAAAAACTAAATAAGAAATGCCATTCACCAAATTCTCACATAATAAAAAAGTAAAATTTAAAAATTCAAATAAATACATAACCTCTATATTAATAATTCATCTTAATACACTGCATTAGTGTAATATTAATATTAACAAATCAGTGTAATATAATGTATTAAGATTGATGAATTATGCTATAAGTAGGCTTGGCAGAAGTCATTTTTTATCATTTCGATGGACAAAATTGTTTATTTTTAATCCTTTTCTCCTGATCTTTATTGATGTCAAGTTTCACAGTTGTGGGACAGTGGGGGGAGGGGCAGGGTTAGACAATAGGTTGGGTCAGGCTATAATTATATAATGACAGTAGATGCTAACATTCAGGAAGTTAAAGTTTTATAGCTGTTAGAACAAGAACACACACCACATGTCAAGACATACAAAGTCAATATCCTTCAAGCTGCATTTTTCTTACTTTGCCTAGCTGTCACGTTTGTGGGTGTGCAGTGAAAATGATGTTTACCAACACTGATCAGTAAAAATCTAATCCTTCCAGGCAGAGATCTAGGCTTTATGTTAATACCATAATATAATTTATCAATATTAATACATCATATTGTCCTACTTATGGATATTTCTAAATGACAATATAATGTATTAATATTAATTATATTTGAATCAGATAATTCATTAATAAATTATAACGTAATTGCTATATAATTGCTTAAATAAATGTGTGTAAACGTAGCGTGTCCTGCGGTTAGTGAAAAGATGGGCCAGATTTGGGGAAAAGGCGACATTTAGTTGCCAATCACAACGTTTTAACAATTACCAACCAACGAGCCTCGGCTTTTCTCTAGGGAGAGAACAGAAAAGCACGGACGCAGAAGGGGATTGAAATGGAGGGTTGGAAACTGGGCTCCCCGCTTGCCGATTCAAAGCGGTGATTTAAATCGCTTCAGTTTCAGTCGCTCCACCCTGGCGGGTGGGTCGAAGGAGCAGGGGAGGGAGCTGGTGGCGCTCTGGCGAGGGAAGGGGTATTGGGGGAAGTAGGTGGTGAGGGGGCAGGGCTATGGCGGCTTTGCCTTGCCCCACTCACTTACCCCCTCCCCCCCGGTGCAGTGTGACCCCAACCTGCAGGTATACAACGTGTTCATCGACAACCTGGATGAGCGGCTGCCACGGATCGCCCTCTTCGCCACCCGGCACATCCGTGCTGGGGAGGAGCTCACCTTTGACTACAACATGCAGGGTGAGTGCCCTCCGGGGGGGGCCTGAAGGGGGGCCAGGCCCCACTGCTTGGGAGAGCCCTGGGGTGGGATCCTCCCCCTGATGCCTTCTCTCCTCCCCCGCAGTGGACCCAGTGGATGCAGAGAGCACACGGATGGACTCCAACCTGGGCCGGGCCGGCGGCCTGGCCGGCTCTCCCAAGAAGCGGGTGCGGATCGAGTGTAAGTGCGGGGCCGCATCCTGCCGGAAGTACCTCTTCTAGCCCCTGCGTGCCCTGCCGGGGGTCTGGAACCCACGGCCGCCACCGCGCAGGGCTCTGGGGGAGGGGCAGGGGGGCCCATGCCCACCCTCCCCCCATTGGACTTACCTCACCAACCTGCATTCACTCTACGGGGTGGGGCCTGCTTCCCTCTGCTCCTTCCCTCCTGTCAAGGGGGTTTTTATAGGAACTGCTGTCATGGATTTTAATCAGTTGGTTCCCAGGCCGTGGCAGGGGACGGAGCCGTCCTGGCTCTGCCACGGCCGTGTAAAGACCCTGTCTACTGTGTACAGAGCGCCACGGCCTCCTGTGGGAAGCGGCCGGTTTGGGGGGGATCCAGGAATACTCGACTTGAAGCCGCACTTGACCCTGCGTCCCTATGCAACCAGCAAAGCAGCTGTGGGGGGGGAAGGCGATGTTTTTAAACCAATTTGGGGCATTTTGTAAAAGGACTTTTTCTACCAGGTATTTTTGATTGGGGGGGAGGGGAGGGAGCTGGGGTTGGGGAGCAGCTGGGCCGCGAGAGCTGATGTCTGCGATCAAGGCAATTAGATGGTTTGATTCTGGAGCCGGTGGTGGTATCTGGTTCTTTTGGCTTGCGGTAACAGCGCCCCGTTGTTATAATGGCTAGAGAACAGGGTCGAGGGGGTACTCGGGAGTGGGCGCTCTCCCTAGGCACTGGGGGGTGCCGTCTGTTTAATTCCAACCTCCTAGTTAAATCCAAATGATCTCTTCTCTGCACAAACTTAGATGGAGGAGTTTGCTTCACTTCCTGTCCTAAACTGGCAGGGAGTTTTGCTGTGTGGCTGTTCCTCAGGGGTCCCATCCCAGAGTCTGCTGCATTTCAGTGCTGGGCAAGCCGCCCTGTGATGTGTTATACGCAGCTGTTCCTTAGCTGCCCTGCCCCATGGGTGGTTGCATCTCAGCACTGGGCGAACTGTCCTTTTACACTCACAGGTTTGGGATTGGTCCAGGCCCCAGCTGTTATTTCTGTGGAAGGTGCGGGTTAAATAGGCCCCTTGGCCCTAGTTCCACAGCCCTTAGCTATAGGGGGCAGGGCCTCCCCAGATATGCCCAGCTGCGGCCCTCCCTCCCATGCTGGCAGCACCGCTGGCACAGGTCAGGGCAGGAACCTCACCTGTCTGGATCCACCCGTGTGAGAACCAGGCCTCCCAGGGGTAGCGAGTCGGGGGGCTAAGGACAGCAGGTTTCAGTCACCAAGGCAGGGGAGGGAGCCCCTAACAATGCTTGGCCCTCTGCTAGCGCTTTCCAGCAGCAGCTCTCACGTCCTGTCAGTATCGTTCGCCCTCTTCTACTGATGGGGAAACTGAGGCACAGGGACTTTGGCCCAACCACGGAATCCAGGTGTCCTGCTGTCTAGGCCGGAGGCTCCGTGGCAGCGGGGTCCCAAAGGGACATGCCAGCAGCATGCCCCTGGGGAGTGAGGGCAGCCCCAGGGAACCGACTCTGAGAGGCTGCCTCAGCTTACGTGTACCGTGGCTACGTCAGGGCGGTGGGGGGCACATGCTGAGCCCCGCGCCCCAGGGATCTGGGCAGAACCAGCAGCTTCAAGCAGGGCTGTAGGTCAACCCGCCCACTGAGGGCGACCTGCCCCCGTAGCAGCCCCCCCCCAGCAAATAAAGTAACCCCTTACCAGCAGGGGGGCAAGCAGCTCTGGGACCTGCCCCAGTCCGACCGGCAGCCTGAGACTGCCCAGCCAGAGCCAGCAAGAGAACCCAGGCATCCTGGCTTGCAGGAGGAGGGAGGAAGCGGGCTAAGCACAGGGGGGCCCCCACACCAAGGGGGAAGACACGACGGGAGCGTTGGGGGGCAAGAACCACAAAGGGTTACATGGGGTCAGAGGGCACCCAGGCCCCTCAGCCACCAGGGCCAGGGAGCCGGGCTCAGGGGGGAGCGGGGCCCCTATTTCTGCTCGCGGCGCCAGACGATGACCATGCCCTTGGCGTCGCTGGAGGCCAGCAGGCTCTCGTCGCAGTTGAAGCTGACGCCCAGCACGGCGGCGCTGTGCCCCTGCAGCTTGTTCACGATGGCCCGGCTGGTGCGCTCCACGTCGAAGAAGTAGACGCACATGTCCTCGCTGCCCGTCACTGCAAGGGGGTGGAGTCAGGGGCGGGGCCTGGACCCCAGGCCTGAGAACCCCAGGGAGGGGCAGGGCCTTGGCAGGCAGACCCCCTCTGGGGGTGGAGTCAAGGGTGGGGCCTGTGCCACCAAGCTCCCTGAGGGGTGGAGCCAGGGGCACAAAGCCCCTGGGGGGGTGGAGCCTGCCCCAGGAACCCCATGGAGGGGCCGAGCCTGGAGTTCTGGGGGTCAGAAACCAGGGGACCGATTCCCCCCACACCACCCCAGAGGATTCTGGGAGGGAGGTGAGCAGCAAACTTGAGAAACCATGGGCTGACTCACATGCCCCAGGGGATGGTGGGGGACAGGGACCAAGCAGAGGGGGCTCCCCCATGGGCCCATGCCGGGGGGTGGCTCTTACCCACGCAGGCCCCCTGGCGGAAGGACATGAGGGGGCAGAAGATGCTGCGGACGGGGTGGGAGCCCTGCTGGATCTGGAAGCTCCTCTTCAGCTGCAGGGTCCCCTCGTTGTCCACCACCCTGCGGGCAAAGCGGGTGTGAGTGCCGGGGAGGGCCCCCCGACAGCCTCCCTGCCCCACCCACTGGGGCCCAGCCCCGACTGCCGGGGGAGAGCGCCCCCACCCTGCCCCATGGCACCCCCCAGCGCCCGGCCCCGACTGCCAGGGGAGAGCACTCCCGGCCCTGCCCCACGGCACCCCCCGGCACCCAGCCCCAACTGCCAGGGGAGAGCGCCCCCCACCCTGCCCCACGGCACCCAGCTCCGACTGCCGGGGGAGAGCGCCCCCCACCCTGCCCCACGGCACCCTCCGGCCCTGACTGGCGGGGCAGAGCGCCCCACAGAACTCCTCACCGGTAGAGGAGCAGCTTGTTGAGGCAGGCGTTGATGAGCAGCGAGGGGTCACGGGCCTCCCGGCTGACCCAGGAGCGGGCTGAGATGCTGGTGATGGAGCTGCCCTCCTGCACCACCAGCCGTTTGGCCTTGGTCAGCTTCCCTGTGGGGCGGGGGGAGAGGGGGCGGTTAGGGCTGGGGGGCCGGGGGATCCCCGCCCCCCGCCCGCCCAGGGGGCAGCTCACCCGTGGCCATGTCGAAGAGGAAGGAGAAGACGCTGCCGCGGTCGTCGCCGGCCCAGAGCAGGCGGCCGGGGGCATCGAAGGAGAGTGCCAGCACCCGGCCCGTCAGCTTGCTCGACCCGCCCTTCACCTTCTTCCCCGTCGAGATGTTCACCACGTGCAGGTTGTGCCTCCCGTTGCCCACCTGTGGGGGGAGCCGCGGAGCCGTCAGCCCCCTCCCCGGAGCGAGCCGGCGCCCCCCAGCAGGGACAGGCCCCCTGCCCCATTCCCCTCCCGGGGCTGGCCGGCACCACGGCGAGGGGCTGGAAGACGCAGCAGAGCAGCTCGGCGCCGTCGGGGTCGGGTCGAGGGGGCCGGGGGCCGGTTTGGGGGGCAGGATCGGGGGCCGGGTTGGGGGGCAGGCGGGGGGGCTCACCACGGTGAGGTTGTTGTTCATGGGCTGGAAGACGCAGCAGAGCAGCTCGGCGCCGTCGGGGTCGGGTCGAGGGGGCCGGGGGCCGGTTTGGGGGGCAGGTTCAGGGGCCGGGGGGCGGGTTGGGGGGCAGGCGGGGGCTCACCACGGTGAGGTTGTTGTTCATGGGCTGGAAGACGCAGCAGAGCAGCTCGGCGCCGTCGGGGTCAGGTCGAGGGGGCCGGGGGCCGGTTTGGGGGGCAGGTTCGGGGGCCGGGGGGCGGGTTGGGGGGCAGGCGGGGGGGCTCACCACGGTGAGGTTGTTGTTCATGGGCTGGAAGACGCAGCAGAGCAGCTCGGCGCCGTCGGGGTCGGGGATCTGGCGGATGCACTTGCCCTCGGCGGCGGCCCAGATGCGCATGGTGCCGTCCAGCGAGGTGGAGACCAGCACGTCGTTGGAGAGGGACCAGGCGAAGTCGGACACGCCCCGGCTGTGGCCCCGCAGCACCCGCAGCACGGCGGGCGGGGCGGGCGCCAGCTGGCACACCGAGATGGTGCCGTCCAGCGAGCAGCAGGCCAGCAGGTGCTTGTCGTCGTTGGCGAACTGCACCTTGGGCACTGGGGGGGTGGCGGGGGGTGAGTGGGGGCACCGGGCCACCGCCCCCTCCCACGGGGCCCTGCCCCCCCCCCGTGCCATCGCCCCCTCCTGGTCCCCTCCCACGGGGCCCTGCCCCCCCCCGTGCCATCGCCCCCTCCTGGTCCCCTCCCACGGGGCCCTGACCCCCCCCCGTGCCATCGCCCCCTCCTGGTCCCCTCCCACGGGGCCCTGACCCCCCCCCGTGCCATCGCCCCCTCCTGGTCCCCTCCCACGGGGCCCTGACCCCCCCCCGTGCCATCGCCCCCTCCTGGTCCCCTCCCACGGGGCCCTGACCCCCCCCCGTGCCATCGCCCCCTCCTGGTCCCCTCCCACGGGGCCCTGCCCCCCCAGTGCCATCACCCCCTCCTGGTCCCCTCCCACAGGGCACTGCCCCTCTTTGAATGTAACCCTCCCCCCACCCAACCCTGCAGGGAGCATGCCCCCCCTTCCGGTGTCTGCCCCCCCCTTCTGCCCCACACAGCTGTCCTCCAGGCCCTGCTCCCCACAGCACAGCCGCACGCTGCCTCCACTGACCACCCCTCCCGCCCCCCGGGCACCTGCCCTGGCCACATGGCATGACCCAGTGTCCCCCACTTCCAGTCCCCTCCCACTCCATGGGCTGGTCCCCCATCTTGCTCCAGTGGGGACCCCTGCCTAAAGGAGCGGGTGGGTACGACCCCCCCATCCCAGCAGCCCCCCCTCACCGGCCTCGTCGACGTGCTGGTCGAAGACGTGGTACATGCCGGCGAAGGCGTAGTTCTCGCTCAGCGTTGTGTCACCGGCCATGGCCCGGCTGGCTTCCGCCACCGACGTGGGCACCACGCTGCCGGGGGGCCTGGGTCAAAACTGGCCACTCAGAACCCAGGCGTCCTGGCTCCCGGCCCCCCCTGCTCTAATCGCTACACCCTACTCCCTTCCCAGCGCTGAGGAGAGAACCCAGGAGTCCTGACATAGCTCTGTGGGTCAGGAGTAGGGATCCCCCCTTCCATCTCCCCTGTGACATAGCTGTGCCAATGCCCCGAGCTTACACCTGGACTCCTGGGTTCTCCCGCTGGCGCTGGGAGGGGAGTGGGGTCTAGTGGTTAGAGCAGAGAGGCTGGGAGCCAGGACTCCTGGGTTCTCTCCCTGGCTCTGGAAGGGGGAGTGGGCTATAGGGATTAGAGCGTGGGGGCTAGACAAGGATAAGCCCTATAGCTATCACCAGGAGAGCTTGGTGGTGCAGAGAACCCAGGAGTCCGGCTGCCCCCAGCCCAGCTCTGGATGGGGGGCAAAGGCAGGTGCCCCAGACAGCAGCCACCACTGGCTGGGAGCAGAGCCCAGGTCCAGGGCCGTGGTGCCACCTGGCTGGGCAGGGCTGCCTGGGTTTGCAGAAGCCCCGGAGAGACATGGGGGTGCAGGCGTGGGCGCAGCCCCCAGAGAGCCCCCACCCCTGGCGCCCCCACGCTCACCGTTCGTCATACGCCACGCGGTTCATCTGCGCCTGCAGCTGGTAGGAGCCACGGCTGACGGAGCGGCGATGGCCACGGGCCCCCAACGCCCGGGCATCATCCTCAAAGTCCTAGGGGAAAATGGACAGGTCACCTGGATGACGGGCCCCAGAGGTGGCTGCATCTCAGCACCAGGCGAGCCTACCTGTGTGGCGTTATGTGCGGCTGTTCCCCAGCTGCCCCGCCCCAGAGGTGGCTGCAGCTCAGCACTGGGTGAGCCACTCCCATGCAGCGTTATGTGCGGCTGTTCCCCAGCTGCCCCGCCCCAGAGGTGGCTGCAGCCCAGCACTGGGTGAGCCACTCCCATGCAGCGTTATGTGCGGCTGTTCCCCAGCTGCCCCGCCCCAGAGGTGGCTGCAGCCCAGCACTGGGTGTGCGGCCTCTCCCGTACCTCCATGCGGTCCAGCGTGGTGCGGCTGCTCCGGACGATGCTGTTGCTGTAGGCCCGGAAGCTGCTCTGCTCGGAGAGGGGCCCGTAGCGCTGCGCCAGGAGCTGGGCGCGCAGCCGCAGGTACAGCTTGCGGGCGCCGGGGTCGTGCCCGGCCTTGGCGTTCTCCCGCAGCAGCTGGCTGCGCCGCCGGATGTACTGGGTGCGGAACTGCGGGAAGCCGGGCGTGCGGTAGGCGTTGTACCTGTGTGAGAGAGCCCCTTGTGACCCCCAGCATGGCGCCCCCCAGGGGAGAGCCCCCACCCAGCCCCCCGTGACCCCCAGCACGGCGCCCCCCGGGGAGAGCCCCTTACCCAGCCCCCCGTGACCCCCAGCACGGCGCCCCCCAGGGGAGAGTCCCCGATGACCCCCAGCACAGCGCTCCCCAGGGGAGAGCCCCTTACCCAGCCTCCCGTGACCCCCAGCACGGCGCCCCCCAGCGGAGAGTCCCCCATGACCCCCAGCACGGCGCCCCCCAGGGGAGAGCCCCTTACCCAGCCCCCCGTGACCCCCAGCACGGCGCCCCCCAGGGGAGAGTCCCCCATGACCCCCAGCACAGCGGTCCCCAGGGGAGAGCCCCTTACCCAGCCCCCCGTGACCCCCAGCACGGCACCCCCCAGGGGAGAGTCCCCGATGACCCCCAGCACAGCGCTCCCCAGGGGAGAGCCCCTTACCCAGCCCCCCGTGACCCCCAGCACGGCGCCCCCCAGGGGAGAGCCCCCTGCCCAGCCCCCCGTGACCCCCAGCAAGGCGCTCCCCCGGGGGAGAGCCCCCCCGTGACCCCTAGCACGGCACCCCCCAGCACCTGCCCCTGACTGCCAGGGGCGAGCGCCCCCGCCGAGCCCCCAGCCCCCCGACTCACCTCGCGTCGACAGCCAGCACTTGTTGCCACACTGCGGCCATGCCACTCCCTGCTGGCGCCTTGGGGGAGCTGGCCAGCGGGAGCCTGGGGGGGCAAGGAGGACACAGAGTCAGCCGGGGATCCATGGGGTGGGGGGTGGGGCACAGAGCCAGCCCTGGGGGGGGGGGTCACCCACCCCTGACACACCGGGGGCAGGGGGTGCTTCCCTCGGGGTCCCAGCTCCAGCCCCGCAACATCTCTGAACCCCCTTCGCCTGCAGCGGGCGGGCGGGGGGTGGCCCCGGGAGGCTGGATGCAGGGGCCAGGAGGGACCCCCCCCACCCCAAGGAGACCCGTGAGAGGTTATTATGGGATGGGGTGGGGGGGGTGCGCTGGGCTATGCTGGGACCGGTAGGGGTGACTGGGGGGGCAGGAGTATTATGGGTTAGCTCAGGTTGTTGCTAGTGAGCGGGGGGATGGAGGTGAAAGGGGGGGCGATGCTGTGAGGAGGGATACGGGGGGGCGGGAGAAAGAGACACATCCCGGGGGGGGGGTCCTATAGAGGAAAGGGGCCGGGGGGGAGCACAGACCGCGGGGATGGGGCTCCTAATGGCAGACTGAGGTGCAGCCCCCCATTGCAACCCCCCCAGCACGGATCGCATCGCACCCCAAGGCAGGGGGGTCCTGCAGCCAGCCCCCCCATTGCAATCCGGGGGGGGGAACCTAGCGGTCCTGCAACTCCCCCCAGCACGGATCGCATCGCACCCCAGGGCGGGGGGAGGTCCTGCTGCCAGCCCCCCATTGCAATCCGGGGGGGGACCTGGGGAGGTCCCATTACATCGCCGCAAGAGCGGATCGGGGGTGGGGGGGGGCGCGGCGCTGCGATGCAAACCCGCACGGGGGCGGGGGGGGTCGGTACCTGGGGCGGGTTCCGGCCTCAGTCCCGGGGCCGGCGGCAGCTGCTGGGGGCGGATGCGGCCACGGCGCCCGCCCCGGACCGCAGCCGCATGCGCCTGGGTGTGTGTGGGGCCGAGGGGGGGGATAATCAACCAATAGTGCACCGATCCCTCCCCCCATGCAACCAGCCCCCCCGCCCCCCTCTGCACCCCATGCAACCGCCCCCCCCCGCGCACCCGCCCCCCTCTGCACCCATGCACCCAGCTCCCCCCCCCCGCGCACCCAGGCACCAGCCCACCAGGGCTCTGAAGAAATCTCCCAGCCCCTAGGAAGCTGCAGACCAGGCCCTGGGCTGGGAGAGCCATCTCCACCCTAGCCAAGCTGCCCCTCCCTGGAAGAGCCAGGGCTGATGGCCAGCAGCTGGGGAACAAAGCCTGACCCACCAGCTTGATTTCCTTCTTGGACGGGTGGGGGTAACTGGTTTGGTGGAGAGGGGGGACGGGGGGACAGATCACCCCCCATCGGGGAGACCGGGAGAGACCCAGAGAGGCGAAGTCGGGAAAGCAACTGAAATCCTGCTCTGCTGGAGGAGATTCCCCAGGGGCCGCCCGTCCTAACGGCTCGGTTACTGAGGGACCATGAAAGATGCACCCCAAGAGTTGGATGCTAATATTGTCTCTGGCTCATTCAATTGATTAACCATCCGTTCGGATACTGCAGATTATAGACTAGGGGTATTTCGTGACTTGCAAACCCAGCTTTGTACTTCGGGATCACTGAAGCATTATACCCAGCTGTACAGAAACGCTTTCTGTAACCTGAGAAGTAGATCGTTTTAAACATTAGCTCGAAGAACATTTTTATACCTGGACTTCAGCCAGGCTTTGGACCAGGGCGGTCAAACAATGAAAAAAAATTGGCAATGAATCGCGAGATTTAAAAACAAAAAACCGTGTCACTCAATCGCGGGTTTAATTGCACTGTTAAACAAGAATCAAATCCCAATTTCACTTCAGGTCGAAGTACGAAGAGGCACACACACGATTTGTGCATCTGGCCCAGAAATACCTTGCAACGCCAGCTACGACCGCACCAGGCGAACGCCTGTTCTCACTTTCAGGTGCCAGTGTAAATAAGAAGCGGGCAGCGTTATCGCCCGGAAGTGTCAACACACTTGTTCGTCTTAGCGATCGGCTGAACGAGAAGAAGGACTGAGTGGACTTGCAGGCGCTCAAGTGTTAGATTGCTTCGGTTCTGAGTGCAGTTATGTCACAAAAATTTTTTTTTACACTTGTAAATTGCACCTACAGGATAAAGAGATCGCCTCATCCCAGGGCTGTAGGGCAAACTGAAAAATATTATTTCTCTTGTTTATCTTTTTCACAGTGCAGCTACGTGTAATCAAAACTACTGCTGCAAAGTGAGCACGGTACACTTTGTACTCGGCGTTGTAACTGAAATCAATATATTTGAAAATATGGAAAAACATCAACACATTTATAATCAATGGGAATTGGTGTCGTGGTATTGTATAACAGTGTGATTAAAACTGGGATTAATCGCAATTTTTTAAATCTAGTTAATTTGTTTTGCGTTAATCGCTTGCGTTAACTGCAATTAATTGACAGCCCTGCTCTTGCCACGGTCCCACATGACAGTCTGATAAGTAAGCTGGAGAAATGCGGGCTTGGCAGAATTACCATTAAGCGGACACAGAATTGGTTAAATAACCACAAAGAGTAACTGTTCATGGACTGATGTCTTGGAAGGAGGTCTCAAGCGAGGATCCCCAGGGATCTGGTCTGGATCTGGTGGTGTTTTACATCTTTATTAACTACCAGGATGTAGGGAGAGACTGATCTAGTGCAGAGATGTCACAAAGCGAGGGGGGGTTGCCAACCCTTTAGAGGACAGAGCTAAAATTCAGAGGGATCTTGATAAACTGAAGAACTTGGCTGTAGCCAACAAAATGAAATTCAACAAAGACCAATGTAAGGGGCAAGAAAAACCAAATGCACCAGTACTGAATGGGGCAGAACTGGCTGGGCAGCAGCACTGCTGGGAGTGGCGGTGGATCACAACCCGGCCACGTGATGCTGTTGCAAAAAACACATGTGCAATTTTAGGTTGCATTAGCAGAGGCGTAGCTGCAAGTCGCAGGAGGGGACAGGACCGCTCCGCACGGCCCTGGCTAGGCCTCAGCTGGAGGACGGTGTCCGGTTTTGGTCACCAACGCCCAGAAAGGACGTGGAGACACTGGGTAGGATCCAGAGGCGAGCGCCAAAGACGATCAAAGGGGAGGGACGCCAGCCACGTGAGCCAAGGCAGCAGGAACTGGGTACGCTCAGTTTGGAAAAGAGATTGACAGCGCTCTTCGAATACTCGAAAGGCTGCCATAGAAAAGATGGAGGCAGGTCGTTCTCTCTTGCCCCAGAGGGCAGGACAAGAGGCCGTGGGTTCAAACTACAGCACAGCAGATTGAGATTGAATCTCAGGGAAAACTTCCGGCCGGGAAGAGCAGCAGGACAACGGAACCGAGGCCTCGGGAGGTCATGGAAGCGCCTTCGAGGAGGGTTTCGAGCGGAGGCCGGAGCCTTCTGTCTTGGATGGTTTAAATCCTGCAGCATGGTCGGGGGTCAGACTAGGTGCCCCTTGTGGTCCCCTCTAACCCTATGGGTCAAGGAGTCTATGATCCCCCACCTCATGCACAGCCCCCACTGCACCCCAAATGCCATCCTCCACACTCATCGCCACCCCCGCACCCCAGTGCACAGCCCCAAATACCGTCCCCCCCCCACAGCCCCAGTGCACCTCGTTAGCTTTTGGGTTCTGCATGAAAAATCCCCTGCACAATTCCAGGGGATCCACTCGCACTTCAGCAGTGGTAGGGCTCTTACCCTGGGGTGGGGTCTCCTCCCAGCTCTGGGAGGGGAGTGGGGTCTGGTGATTAGAGCAGGGGGGGCTGGGAGCCAGGACTCCTGGGTTCTCCAGGCGGGGGGGAGGGAGGGGGGAGGCTGGGAGCCAGGACTCCTGGGTTCTCTCTGTGGCTCTGGGAGGGGAGTCAGGTCTGGTGGTTAGAGCAGGGGGGGCTAGGAGCCAGGACTCCTGGGTTCTCGGGGGGGGGGGGGGAGCTGGGAGCCAGGACTCCTGGGTTCTCTCTGCGGCTCTGGGAGGAGAGTCAGGTCTGGTGGTTAGAGCAGGGGGGACTAGGAGCCAGGACTCCTGGGTTCTCGGGGGGGGGGGGGGGAGCTGGGAGCCAGGACTCCTGGGTTCTCTCTGCGGCTCTGGGAGGGGAGTCATGTCTGGTGGTTAGAGCAGGGGGGACTAGGAGCCAGGACTCCTGGGTTCTCGCGGGGGGGGGCTGCCTGTCCCCCTCTTACTGGAATCTCCTCCAGGCGGGGGGGTCCCGGCTGCTGGTGCTCAGGGATCGGCCCTTGCGGCTCTCGGGCGTCCAGGCCATGGTGGCTCCTCCCCCTCCCCCACCTGGGGGCTGGGGCTTTATAGCAGGGGGCGGGGCCAACACCTGCGGCTCACCTGGATCCCGCCCCGCCCCCTCCCCATGGGCTGGAGGGTGGGGCTGGGAGCCCGGACTCCTGGGTTCTCTCCGGGCGGGAGGCGGGTCTGGGGTTAGAACCCAGGCGTCCTGACTCCCTCCCCTCCCCCTGCGCCCAGAGAAATTTGCAGCCTCCCAACCTGGCCAGTTGCTTCCCCTCTCGCTCCTGCCTCTCCTAAGATGGCGGCCACAGGAGTCTGCCCTATGCCAACATGGCGGCCCCCATGGTTCCAAGATGGCCGCCCCCACGTGAACACCCCCTTTCTCATAGGTCGTAGATGGCTGCCCTCTGTTACCTCTCTTTCAAGATGGCGGCCCCCATGTTACCCCCTTCCAAGATGGCGGCCCCCATGTCTCCGGCTCCAATATGGCGGCCTCTAGTCTTTCTCCCATCATGGCCGCCTGGCCGTTGCTCTCGCGAGGGTTTGGGGTCTCGGGGCCGCTCCCCGGCGCCTTGCTGTCCAATTGGGGCGGGGGGGTGCGGGGGTCGCTTGGTCGCCGGCGCCTTGGGACGCTGGGGTGGGGCCTCACCTGAGGGAACTCGCCTGCTGATTGGCTCCTCCAGAGGTCTGGGCGGGGACTCACTTCAGGGAACTCGCCTGCTGATTGGTCCTTTCGGTGGCCGGGGCGGGGCCAACAGCGTTGAAGGAAAAGGCGCGAGCGGGGGTGGTGGGTGGAACAACAAATCGTTCGCGTGATGGCAGCGGCTGGGCAGGCCCGGGAGTGAGTAGCTGGGGGTCACGGGGGAGGGGCTAGGCGATGGTGTGTCCCCTGTGGGGTCCCCCCTCTATGGTGGGGGCGATGGCGTGTCCCCTGTGGGGGGGTTGGGGTCCCCCCTATATGGTGGGGGCGATGGCGTGTCCCCTGTGGGGGGTTGGGGTCCCCCCTCTATGGTGGGGGCGATGGCGTGTCCCCTGTGGGGGGTTGGGGTCCCCCCTCTATGGTGGGGGCGATGGCGTGTCCCCTGTGGGGGGGTTGGGGTCCCCCCTCTATAGCGGGGGCGATGGCATGTCCTGCAGGGGCTTGGGGATCTATGTAGGGCGCTTGGAGTGGGACCTAGACGCCCGCTGGGCCCGTCTTGTCCCGATCGCATCAACCCTGGCCCCACCCTGGCAATTTCGACCGTCCTTGACCCTGGAGCGCTTCAAAGATCACCCTCGAGTCCTTGACCGCGACTCTACGTGGAGCCGCGGCCGGGTTGGCTGCCCTGCCGCGTTCTGCGCTGGTGGCTTCAGGTCGACGGCGTTGCCGTGCCTCACCTGAGAGCCGATCGTGTAACCGAGGCTGGGTTGTCATCTGCCGGCATGGGCTGGAGTCTCCCAGTTGAGCAGCAATGTCAACGTCGGAAGCGTTGCTTTGCCACGAGCCTCCGATTTGAGCAACTGTGGGCGTGAACCTACCACGGGAGGAGACGGCACGGTGTCTGGGAACTCCTCGCACTCCTCCCCTCGGTCCTTCAGCATCTCATCTGCTTGGGTCCAGCTGTTCTACGTTCATGGGCTGATCTTGCCCAAATATTTGGCCATCTAGCCGGTGGAGATTTGGTCCTATGTGGTGGAGGATAAGTAGAGCTGGGTGCCATCTCTAGCCATGAAAAATTAGATATTTATCTGTAAATGGCGGTAAACATTGGTTTCGCCCGCATGCACCCAAACTGGCACTAAATATTTCCACCAATGAGTGTTGAAATTTATGGAGAGGTAAAAAATAAGAAAAATGCCAATTGAGAATTTGTTAGAGACCATCGTTAAATTGTTCTCAGCTGAGACACCCATCAAGCCGCTTGGGTGCGAAAATTTAAATCGGTGAAAATACCAATAAAATGTTTCAGCCCTCCCAAATTTTGTGTGACTGTGAAACCATACAGAGATAAAAATTGGGGGGAAAAAAGCTTAAAAATAAACATTACTATCCATAAAAGAATGAACTTGGCCAAGCCTAGTTAGGTGCATGTTATTGGGGCTTGAGTCTGTGTAGTCCGATAGTTGTTTGATAGGATTAGAATGCGATTTGATCCTTTAATGGGACTCAATTCATGAGGGATTTGGTGGTGGAAGTGAAGTTGCCCATCCTAATGTCACTCTAAAAAGGACTCCAACCTTTTTAGGACGTTCTCCTGGACCCTGCCGCTTTTCCTGGCCGAGACAGCGAAATCACAGTTGACAGGAACACGGCAGAGAGCATGAGAGAATGGAGATCTCTCCTCCATCCATTGATAGATCATCCGTTGGCACTGCTGAAGTGGTTCTGGTTCCACATTTGAATCCAGATGATGATGGATCTAGATGAGTTTGGAGTTGCACTTTCTGGGGGACTAATATTGGCCGGTTGTTGGCTAGACCCACTGGATCCCATCGCAGGCCTGAAGGAGATAGAGACACTTCTGTTGACCTTACACCCTTGACCAGATCTTGGAAAACTTGTCCTGATGTTGAAACTAACCAGTGCTTAAATTGCTTTATGTTGAGTCGTCCGATCGGTTTAGACTAGAGGACGACTTGCGCCGTGCCACTTAAATTACTAACAACAATTTGGAGTGGTCTGCCTCATGCATGGCTACAGTGACTTGTCGAACTGGCTGCCAATCGACAGTCTAGACAATAAGATGCTGTTGTTTGGATCTTGGGCTTGCTTGTGACACTTTTTTGTTTTGTCAGATAGGCAGAAAAACCCATTTGCAATTGCTAATTCCCCCTTGAACCCTGCTCCTTAGTGAGTGTGGCCATTGCTATTCTCTTTCCGAGTCCCATCATGATGAGTTTGTCAAAGTCACTATAATTTTCTTTCACATCATCTGCATTTCTCTGGTAGGGATGTACACACTGCTCATGGTAATGTACTTACATTTCCAAGGCAACCATAAGATGGTCACTTCTACCTTTAGGTAGATTTTCAAGCTTGGGAACAATGCAGTTGCCAATTTCAAAGCCAACACCCACTTGTCTTGGTGCTGAGGCTGGGCAACCTCACCAGGTGAGCATGTACCCCACTCCGATCATTGTAAATCGCCCGTCAGCAGTAAATCTGGTGTCACAGAGAGTGGCAATGTCCATTTTTAGCCACAGTCGCACTTGCGAGATGTCGGTGTCCTCTTCAGTCACGAAGGGCGACGACAGACCTGTGCTAAAGGTGCTGGTATGAAACTATTGAGGAGTAAACGTATAAATAATGAAATAGGATTTAAGCTTTCAAGTTCTTCTTCAGGCTCCATTGTCTCTTTCCCACCAACAGAAGTTGGTCCAATAACAGAGATTTCCTCACCCATCTTCTCTCTGTTTAAGTATGTGACCTAGTGCTATAAGACTTATTTCTGTGTACGGGGGGGAGAAACAAGGACACCACAAAATAACAAAATCCCCCTCCAGACTTTGGTGCGCGTAACCTTGAGGTTCACCATTTTAACCTGTTGGAAACACTGGGGGAATGTCCAGCCTCGAATAGCTTATGGTAGCAATTGGGGTCCCCCAATTACAGTTACCTGGAACACCGCATGTGGACCGGGGCCAGTGAGCAAATTAAACATGGCTGCCAACCACAGATGGGTGGATGGGAGAAAGGCTATTAAAGTAAGATGAATGTCTGATGTCTAGTGGGCACACTGGGGTGGCAGATACCCGCTTATGGGGCGTCCTCCACTAAACTCTTCTCGTCTCTTCATCAGAAGGTTTCCATCAGAAGTAGGCATGATGTGGGGGTTGGCTTGTCCATATCTTTTTTTGATAACTGCAATTCTCCCAGTCAGTATTTAAATCCTCAATAAAGTTTTCATATCTTGATGTCTGGCTCCCCAATCTTATCCTGAATTCCTTCGCCAGCCACGCGCGGTTAAGACGGCAGGGCTAGTCCCTTGTGCCCTCTAAATCCATCCAAGGGCCATGCTCCCATCCCTGGATTTCAATGGGAAGCAGGGCCAGTTCTGATTGCCGTGACTTGGGTCCGGACTCCTTTGTGGTGGTCAGAACTTCTTAAGGAGAAGCCGCTGGGTGACTGTTGACTGGTGGATATAGGCAGGGCAGGTCCAAGATTTCCTTGATGCCCATCATTCTCTTGGAGCTGGGGTACGATGTAGGGTGTGGATATGTGGGATGGCCGGAGTGGTTTACTGCCCCGGATAGCTTATTGGGGCCAGAGTTGGCCGCTTCATTGGAGGTTTTCTTGCTGCGGGCGCATGAGTCACCCTCCAGGGATGGGGGGAGAACCCAGGAGATCTGGGGGGGGGGGGCGGGGGGAGAAGAGAGAGGGGGCCAGTGTCTCTATGGTGGAAGGTGGCTTAGAGCAAAGATGACTCCCCTGGTTCTTCATCCCATGGGTGGAAAGGGCTCAGCTGTGGGACTGGGGCTCTGTAGGGGGAGATTTAGCCAGAGTGTTGCCTCTAGAGTTTGACATCTAGGGCAGAGATCATGGCCTGGGGGAGTCCAAGCAAGGAGATGAGGTTGGTGGTGCTGTAGGCGTTGAAGCCTCTGGGGCGTTGTCCCCATCCCAGAATCAGCTGCCATAGGAATCCTTCCATCCGTGGTGGCTTGGAAAGGAGCACGACGGCTGGGGATCTTAGGGGGGCGGGCTTCTGCCATCGGACGAGCGAATTAGCGGCTGGGGTTTCTCGCAGGCTGGGCCTATCGCTCCCTGGCCGTGACCCTCTCCCTGCCCCTCCCTGCAGGCTCCTGGCCCAGCTGGATGAGGCGCTGGCTTTCGAGGGGCCGACCCGAGAGGAGCTGGAGGCGGAGCTGCCAGCCAAAGTCCTGGTGGAGCATGCTGTGGTGAGTGATGGGGCAGCCAGCCTCTGCCTTTGGGGGGCGCCAGCTCTGATCCAGCCCCAGGGTGGGGACTGGCTGACCCAGACAAGTGGGGAATGGAATACGGGGCCTGTCCCCCCTAGGAGGTGCTGGCTCCCATCCTGTCCAGGGCGTGGGACTGGCTGACTCAGGGTGGGGCATGGGGCATGCGGCCTTTCCCCTCCAGGGGGCGCCGGCTCTAATTTCCCCCTACCACGGCTCCCTAGGATACACGGAAGAAGCAGAAGTGGATGTGCAGCCAGCTCCATGTGGTCAAATTCCTGCTGGAATTCTTGGACCAGAGGGACTCAGCCCCCTTTGACCAGAAGACCACAGAGGCAGCTGTCCGTGAGTAGCCCGGACTCCTGGGTTTTCACCCCGGCTCTGGGAGGGGAGTGGAGGCTAGTGGGTTAGAACGGTGGTGGCTCAGAGCCAGGACTCCTCAGTTTGATGCACTGCCTCTCTTCCCTCCCGGCCCAGGGAACGAGATGGCACAAGCCAAGCAGCAGTGGAAGGAGCTGAAGGCTGGCTACCAGCAGCAGGTGGAAGCCATCGAGGGGGCAGTGCCCAGTGTGCTGGCTCAGCTGGAGAAGGGCCAGCACCTGGCGCAGCGGCTGAAGGAGGCTCTGGCGCGATACGAGGCCCAGGTAAGGTCCTGTCCTGGGCGTGTGTGAATGTGGGGATCCCACTGTTGCCATCAGCTGCCCAGGGGGCTCCAGGGATTCCCCTTCTGCCACCAGTTCCCCTTGGTCCTGGGGGGAGGAGCCCTGCGGTTGCCTAGGCGGTCGCAGGGACCCCCCCTTGCCACCAGCTCCCCTCTCCCCACAGAGACACGAGGCTGAGAAGAAGGCAAGGGACACCCGGGAGAGACGGCAGAAGGAGCAGGTACTGACCCAGGGGTGTGTGGGGGGCAGAGCCAATCAGTGGGGAGAGAGGAGAAGCGGGGGTGGTTGGGACTATTCTAGGAAGAGCTGGTGGGTTGATTGTGGGAGGAGCAGTGGGACTGGTGAGGGCAGCAGCTGCCCCATTTCACTGTTCTCCCCCCGCCCCCAAATCCAGGAGCAGCTGGAGGAGCGGCAGCAGCAGCTGGAGGAGCAGGCGGCTTTGCTGCGGAGCCGGGTGCAGGCTCAGCGCCAGGAACTGCACCGGCTGCAGGGGGAGCTCCAGAGCCAGGAGTGTGTCGCCAGTGGCTGGAGGGAGAAGGTGGAGAGGTGAGAACCCAGGAGTCCTGGCTCCCAGCCCCCTCTGCTCTAATCACTAGACCTCCCCCTGCACGGAGTTGGGGATGGAATCCAGGTGTCCTGCTCTCTCCCCCCAGGAGCTCTGCTCTCTGCCAGCTCTTGGAGACCCTCCAAGGGGTCCGGGTGGTCTCTGCCTCTGCTGATGAAATCGACGTGGAGCTGACGCCCGGCCCCCAGCCGACGATCCATAATCCCCAGCCAGCGACCCCGGACCCCCAGATGCTAAGGTTCACCTTGTGCTGGGTGGAGGATGGGAGCATCAGGGTGCGGGTGAGTAATGTCCTGGGGGTGCAGGGAAGAGGCTGGCTGGGTCTGACCCAGGAAGGGTTGAGGGGGCCAGGCTGGCTGGGTGGGACGCGGAGGGGATTGGGGGGCCAGGCTGGCTGGGTGGGACGTGGAGGGGATTGGGGGCGCTAGGCTGGCTAGGTCTGACCCAGGGAGGGTTGTGGGGCAGGCTGGCTGGGTGGGACCCGGGGGGGGAAATTCAGGGGCGCTAGGCTGGCTGGGTCTGACCCAGGGAGGGTTGTGGGGGCAGGCTGGCTGGGTGGGATGCGGAAGGGATTGGGGGGGCCAGGCTGGCTGGATCTGACCAGGAGGTCGGTGTGTGTGTGTCTCTCTCTCTCTCTCTCTCTCTGCCCCACAGAGCCACAGTCCCCTCTTCCCACCCCCCGGGCCCTGCGCTGACGTCCGGGGCACCGTCCTGGAGCTGCAGCAGAGCTACAGCCAGCTGGCCCCACTCCTGGCTGAGATCCAGGCCCTCCAGACCAGGTCTGTCCCGCAGCCCACCCCACCAGCCCCCCACCTTGTAGGGGGCAGCACTGATTTCCCCCCTCCCTCCCTGCAGGTTCTCCATCGACTGGCAGCCCCAGGAGCGCCAGCTCCGCTTCCTACAGCCCTCAGCCATCTGGACGCTGGCGGTGGAGCCGGGATACCCGGTGTGGGGGGGCGTCCGACTGCTGGCAGTACAAGGGCAGCGTGGTCCTGGGGACCCCGGGGCCTGGAAGGTGAGTGGATGGGGGAGAGATCTAAGAGCGCCAGAGGCTGCAGGTCGGGAGTGAGGGTCACCGGCAGGGCTGGGGGGAGCCCAGGGCCCTATGGCCAGGATTCCTGGATTCTAGCCTTTGCTCGCTGCCCCGCCCTCTTTCTGTGCCTCAGTTTCCCCATCTGTTGACCCAGCCTCCCCCGCTCAAGTCTTCTAACCTGCCTCTCTCTCTCCCCTCTCAGCCCCCACAGGAAACCCCATCCCTGCGTGACTGGCTGGAATACTTGAGCACTCTGGACATCTGAGCACCCCACTGGGCCCCAGAGCCCCTTATGGGGGGAGGCTGGGACAAGCCCCCCCCCCCCACCGCAGCAGAGAGACCCTCAGCCTGGATCTGCTCCCTGTGCCTGACCAGCATGCACCCACTTTTCTGTCTTTGGGGGGGCAGCCTTCCCCCCCCCAAACTCCTGCCTGTGATGGGAGGGGGAGGTTAAGCAGCCCTGTAATAAACACACATTCGTAAAGTTTTGTGATCACCCCTCATTGGGGGGGAGCCCTAGATCACAGTCACCAGATGGATCGTGGGCTGCTTGTGGCACCCACCCGTGGGAGACGGATACTGACCCTTCCCCCCACCCTACAGCCCCTGTGCCTCCCATCCGGATCGGGGCTGGCACCCCCTAGAGGGGAAAGGCCCTGGGCCCCAATCCCCACCCTCTTTGCTGCCTGGGTAGCCTGCCCATATGTAGTTCCCCATCTGGCCACAAGGTGGGGCTCTTGTCCTGTTCAGTTTTACTTGCTAAGGGGGGGGTGGGGTGTGTGTGTGAGCTCCCCTGCCCCTTCTCAGATGGGAGGAGCCCAGACCTGCCCCCCCACAGCTGGGATCACCCCCCTCCACCTCAGCCATGCTTGGCTGAGAACCCCAAGGGGTGTGGGGTCTGGGGGGTGGGGGGCAGATGGAACTAGAGGAGTGGGGCAGGTTGATTTGAGATGGGGATGGGGGGTGGAAAGATGAGGATGAGGAGTGTGGGGGGGGTTAGGGGGCTGGATGGGGATAGCGGGGGTGGAGCTGCAGGGGGTGGAGGATTGGCTGCAGGGGCAAGGGGGGGCTATGTGGGGTTGGGCAGGTGGGGGTGGAGACTTGGGGGGTCTCTGTGAACTGGTGCCCTAGAGCTGAAATTGACCAGCCCCCGTGGACCCTACTAGTGCTGCTGGACTCACCCCAAGTGAACCCCACCCCACCCCACTCCCCCCTGCCCTCTCCTAGCTTCCCCCTGGGTTTTTCCGTTGCATCAATGAATATTTCAGGGGCCCTGGCTCTGTTCTCTGCTCCCCTAAATAAGCCAGGGACCCCCACAGCTGCCGGGACTGTTGTGGGGGGGAGAGGTTGGGGGGGATGTTGCTGCCAGCAGCTGCCTGCAATTTACGAATGGTAAGTCTGTCCCTATCTACCTGCTTTTGAAGGAATCTGAGAAGGGGGGGACTGCAGGGTGGGAGTGAGGGGCACCGGCAGAGCTGGGGAGGGACCCATGGCTGGGCTAGCTGGGGGCTGCGGGATGGGAGGTGGGGTATCTGGCCCAGGTGAGCCCTCCTTGTGGCGTTATGTGTGGCTGTTCCCTAGCTTTCCCGCCCCAGAGGTGGCTGCATCTCAGCGCCTCTTGAGCCCTCTCCCTACAGACACCAATAAACCCTTTGCTGACACTTTCCTATTGTTGCTATAACGCGAGAGCATCAGCAGTGCCGGGGTTGTGGGGTTTAGATGGTCGGAGGCCTAGGATGGATACGCTGCCCCCCATGTGCCCTGCTGCAGCCCAGCCGGGCCCGTGCCGGCGCGGAGCCCACACTGGGACGGGGTGGGGGGAGATAATGCAGTTTGCCTGCGGGGCCCATCTACTCCTGGCCGCTGTGGCTGGTGAGTTGAGTGCATCCACGCCTGGGAGGGCCCGGACTCGCCTTTGCTTCCGCTTCAGGGACGCTTTTGTGCTGCTCGGGCACGGTGGCCCCGGGCAGGGGAACGCAAGACGCCAGTGATGGGGAAAGCAAGAGTGCTGGGGGCGGAAAAGGAGAGAAGGAAGAAAAGAAGCAAGGGGGACAGAAGGAGGGAAGAAAGGAAGGTAAAGGAGTGAGTGACGGAAGGAAGCAGAGAAGAAGTGAGTGATACAAAAATGAAGAGATGTGGGTGGTACAGATGAGAAGGAGAGGGGAGTAGGAGAAGCAAGCGGTAGAAGTATGAGACGAAGCGAGCAGTGGAAGGGTTAGGAGAAGAAGTGAGCAGCAGGGGAAGTGAGTGCTAGAAGGAAGACAAGAAGCAAGTGATGAAAGGAGTGGTAGAAGATGGGAGAGAAGTGAGCAGGAAAAGGAAGGAAGCAAGCGATAGAAGGAGAGGGATAAGGAAGAAGCGAGCGGGAGAAGGAAGGAAGCGAGCAATGGGAGAAGGGTGAGGAAGAAGCAAGCGGGAGAGGAGAGGAATGAGGAAGAAGCGAGTGATGGAGAAGGAAGCGAGCGATGAGAGGAGAGGGGTGAGGAAGAAGCGAGCGATGGGAGGAGAAGAATAAGGAGGAAGCGAGCAGGAGAAGGAAGCGAGCGAAGGAAGACATAAACCCCACGGGGAGAAGACTGGAGGGGCTCAGCTGCAGCTGAGGAACCTTGGGGTCCTGGCCTGTTCCCGTAATGGACCAGCCCGACTCATTAGCCGGGGGAGAGAACCCAGGAGTCCTGGCTCCCAGCCCCTGTAAATAAATCAAAGCAGCACTGTAAAAAACACAGGTTTATTCTGCTCCTGCCCCCCCCCCCAGGTCCCCCATCCAGCCCCCCCATGCCTCTTCAGCCCCCCCTCGGTTCATGTTGGTCTGGGGGTCAGGTCCAGGTACCTCACATTCCTCAGCATGGGGGGCCCTGGCAATGTGAACGAAGAGAGCGTTAGAGTCACTCGGAAGCCAGCCAGGACCTGGACGCCTGGGTTCACTTCCCGGTTGTGGGAGGGGAGTGGGGTCTAGTGGTTAGAGTGGATGGGGGGCTGGCAGGAGCCAGGACCCCTGGCTTCTCTCCCCAGCTCTGGGAGGGGAAGTGGGGGGACAGGTTCGCTGTAGGGGAGGGCGGGCAGGGCTGTTTCTGCTCCCCAAGGGCAGGAAGATTGGCGGGAGGCCTGTTCTATTCATAGCTTCCCTGGGAGGGGGCATGGGGCATGGGCCCTGGCGGGGGTGGGGGCAGGGAGGGAGACAGAACTGGGGAGAGAACCCAGGAGTCCTGGCTTCTAGTCCCCACCCCTCATTCTAATCACTGGACCCCACTCCCCTCCCGGAGCTGGGGAGAGAACCCAGGAGTCCTGGCTCCCATCCCCCTCACTCTAACCATTAGGTTACACTCCATTTTTGTGCCTCTGATACCATCCACCCTTGCACGTTTTTTGCACAAACCTCACGACCCACGTGCGCACATCTGAGCCTTTGCACGCTTGCCCCACAATGGATGAGGTCCGGTTGCCCCAACTGGCCCCCTCGCACGCTCCGAGGCCTGCACTGGGAGTGATCTGGGACTGCTGGCTGGAGCTGGAGCGGGCTCATTGCACGCTTGGCACACGCCGGCCTGAGCCCCCCTGCACCCGTCGCACGAGCAGCACGACTGACCGCTCCTCTGGGGGCCACAGACATGCTGCACAAAGGTGGCTGGGAGCCAGGGCTCCTGGGTTCTCTCCCCGGCTCTGGGAGGGAAATGGGGTCTAGTGGTTAGAGCGGGGGGGCTGGGAGCCAGGACGCCTGGGTTCCCTCCCCGGCTGTGGCCGCGTGGGCGGGAGGCGATCGCTATTTGCCTGCTGGGGCCGCGTCAGCCCCGTTCTGGCGCCCGCTGCCCTTCTGCGAGAGGCGGGTGGAGGCGCTGACGGCCGTGGCCGCCCCCTTGAAGCTCCTCTTGCGCTTGGTCACGTTCTGCTCGGGATGGAAGATGATGACGTAGACCTTGGGCACGTAGAGCATCCCCAGGGAAACTGAGGCACTGAGGCTCATGGACACAGTCAGCGTCAGCGTCTGGATGTAGATCTGCGGGGGGCAGAGAACGGGGCACTCAGGGTGGCTGGCGCAGGGCTCGTCCCCTCCAGCGGGGAGCGGGAGGGGGGCGCTGGGAGCCAGGATGCCTAGGTTCTCTCCCCAGCTCTGGAAAGGGTCTAGTGGTTGGGGGCGGGAGGGGGGCGCTGGGAGCCAGGACGCCTGGGTTCCTATCTCTTGATCCCTCTCTCCTTTCTTTCATACTTGACCCTTATTTTCTTCCCTTTCTCAAAGCCTCATCCATGGGCTCCTCTCCACACCCTCATCGTCCCGGACTCCTGGGTTCCCTCCCCTCTGCCTAAAATTCCAGTCCCTGGGCTCTTCCCTGCCTTTCCCCCGGACTCCTGGTTCCCCTCCCCTCTCAAAAACTATAACCCTTCATCCCCCCCACCCTTTCTCCCTGGACTCCTAGGTCCCGCCGCAAACTCCAGCCCCTGGGCTCCCCAGACTCCTGGGTCCCCTCCCCTCCCTCTCTCCTACTCCAGCCCCTGGGCTCCCTCCACTCTCCCGGACTCCTGGGTCCCCCTCCCTCTCTCCTACTCCGGCTCCCCAGCCTCCTGGGTCCTCCGGCCCGCGGACCTTCTCGGCGGACTGGGCGGTGCCGAAGAAGATGGGCACGAAGGCCAGCCAGACGATGCAGGTGGTGTACATGGTGAAGCCGATGGGCTTGGCCTCGTTGAAGGTCTCGGGCACGCCGCGGGCCTTGACGGCGTAGACGGTGCAGGTGACCATGAGCACCAGGCTGTAGCCCAGGCAGCAGATGAGCGACAGGTCGGACATGTCGCACTTGAGCACCCCCCGGGCCGCCTCGGGGTTGGGCACCCGCTGCTCCTCGTAGTCGATGACGCTGTGGGGCGGCAGGGCCCCCAGCCAGGCCAGCGCCCCCACCAGCTGCACGGCGCTCAGGCTGAAGGTGATGGCCAGCTGCGAGGTGGGGCTGATGAACCGGGGCGGCGTCACCGACTTCTTGCCCTGCTCGAAGATGCGGTAGATGCGGTTGGTCTTGGTGAGCAGGGCCGAGTAGCTGAGGGCCATGCCCAGCCCCAGGAAGAGGCGCCGGGCGGCGCACACCACCACGCCCGGCTCGGCGATCATCAGGAAGGTGATGGCGTAGATGAGGAAGATGCCGGTCAGCAGCACGTAACTCAGCTCCCGCCCCGAGGCCCGGACGATGGGCGTGTCATTGTGGCGCACGAAGGTGACCACCACGAAGGTGGTGCCCAGGATGCCGCCCATGGCCAGGCAGACGGGCAGCACGGCCCAGGGCGAGCTCCACTCCAGCTTGACGATGGGCGTGGGCCGGCAGGCCGTGCGGTTGGGGCTGGGGCGCATGTCGAAGGGGCAGGTCTCGCAGGTGAACTCGTCCAGCTGGTACTGGTACCCGTCGCAGAGCTCGCAGTGCCAGCAGCAGGGCACGCCCTTCACCATCTTCTTCCGCTCGCCCGGCCCGCAGGGCAGGCTGCAGACGGACGAGGGGATGTCCTGCTGGCCCCCGGACCACTGCATCTCCTCGATCTGCCAAGGGAGAGCGCGGGCAGGCAGCTGGCTCTGGGGTGGGGGGGCTGGGGAATGGCCAGACATGATGCCGCCCTGGATGGCTTGCCTGCTGCTGAGATGCAGCCACCTCTGGGGTGGGGCAGCTGGGGAACAGCTACACATAATGCTGCATAGGCATGCTATGCCCAGGACTGACACGCAGCCACCTCTGGGGTGGGGTAGTTGGGGAATAGCAGCACATAACGCTGCATAGAGACAGCTTGCCCTGGGCTGAGATGCAGCCAGTTCTGGGGGGGGTCAGCTGGGGAACAGCTGCACATAACATTGCCCTGGGACAAATCCCCCGCTGCTGAGATGCCACCCACTCTGGGGCAGGGCCGCAGAGGAATAGCCACGCACCACGCCACAGAAGGACGGCTTGCCCAGGGCTGAGATGCAGCCACCTCTGGGGCGGGGCAGCTGGGGAACACGTGCGCACGCACAGGGCCCCCTCGCACTCACGTTCAGGCGCAGGTATTCGGTCCATTGCCCGATGGCTTTGTACCCGGGCGCCGTGGTGTTGGTGAGCTGGTACTGGAAGATGTCGTAGCGCCCGGGGGCATCTCCGTTCTCGTTGAACATGACGGGGGTCCCGGCGCTGCCTGGGGGGTGTGAACAAGGGGGGGCTGGATGCAGCTCGGCCGGTACCCCTCACTCCGGACCTGCAACCCCCTGCTAGCCCAGCCCTGGGCTCCCCCCAGCCAGTGCCCCTCGCTCCCTCACCGTTGAAGCTGACCCCGCGGATGTAGTGCAGCAGGGTGCGCCCGTCGACGGGGTCCATGCGCTCGCAGAGCCCGGGGGCGCCGGGGCACAGGTCCAGGTGCATGCTGTGCAGGGCGTGGGCCATGGTGTAGACGGCGTCGATCACGAACTGCACCTTCCCCTCCTGCTCGTAGGTGGAGTCCCGCCCGATGCGCTCCTCGCCTGGGCACAGAGGGGCTCAGAGGGGCGGGGAATGGGGCCCGGGGACCGGCTCCTCACCTGGGCAGAGAGGGGCTCAGGGGGGTGTGGCCCGGGGCCCGGCTCCTCGCCTGGGCAGAGAGGGGCTCAGGGGGGTGGGGAACGGGGCCCAGTTCCTTGCCTGGGCAGAGAGGGGCTCAGGGGGGCAGGGAACGGGGCCTGGGGCCCGGCTCCTCGCCTGGGCACAGAGGGGCTCAGAGGGGGCGGGGAACGGGGCCCGGGGCCCGACTCCTCACCTGGGCAAAGAGGTGCTCAGGGGGAACGGGGCCCGGGGTCCGGCTCCTCGCCTGGGCAAAGGGGGTGGGGAAAAGGGCCCAGGGCCTGGCTCCTCGCCTGGGCAGAGACGGGCTCAGGGGGGCGGGGAATGGGGCATGGGGCCTGTCCCCTCTAGGGAGCACCGGCCCCAATCCCCATCTCATTCTCAGCGGGCAGACAGCTGAGATTTGGGGTGTCCGGGCATCATCCGCCCACCGTGGTGGGATCAGCCCCCAGCCCTCCAACCCCCTGGACTCCCCGAAGAGCCGGGGAATGAGCCCTGAGCGGGCTGATCACACCCCATGCAGGGGATTAGCTGGAGCGGGGGCACCAGGGGGCCAGTGTCTCCTTCCCCCCGGGGGGATTGCCACCCCCCCAACCTCGTCCATCCCTGAGAGATCAGCCTCCCAAGCCCAGCCCCCGGTACCGGTGCATTTCCGAGCGGCCTCCTCCGGCTGCGTCCCCGGGCGGGTGAGTTTACATTTGAAATCGTCCTCCCAGAACTCGGCGAACCAGATATTGCGGCGATTGTTCTCCAGGGAGCGCGAGGTGAAATACTGATCGAAGCCTGCGGTGGGGAGATGGGGGTCAGCAGGGGGCGCTGTGGGGCAGGGTGCTCAGTAGGGGGCGCTGTCCCCTGGCAGGCCGGGCCAGGCGCTGGGGGGCAGGGAGCAGGGCAGGGCGCTGGACATGGGGCGCTCTGCCCTGGCAGTCAGGGTCAGGCACTGGGGGGTGCCGTGCTGCGGGCAGCAGGGGGTCCGGTAGGGGGCTGGGGGGCACGGTGCTGTGGGGAGCGGGGGGGGGTGGGGGACGCAGTGGGGAGTGGGGGTTTGGTCGGGGACTGGGGGGCAGGGTGCTGCGGGGGATTTGGTGGGGGACCGGGGGATGTGGTGCTGCAGGGGTTTGGTGGGGGGCTGGAGGGGCACGGTGCTGCGGGGGGTTCAGTGGGGGACCGGGGGATGTGGTGCTGCAGGGGTTCGGTGGCGGTCTGGGGGGGCATGGTGTTGCGGGTGGTTCGGTGGCGGTCTGGGGGGACACGGTGCTGCGGGGGGTTCGGTGGGGGGCCCGGCGGGGGGGCTCCGTTACCGTCGATGGACGCCCGTTTGGGCAGAATGGTGACGGCTCCTTCGGCCACTTCCTCCTGCCGCAGGATGGGCGAGATCTTGGAGCCCCAGCTGTCCGAGCCGACCCACAGGAAGTGCCCCGTCAGGTTGGCGCGACGTGCGGCCTCCAGCACCCGCCTGCAGGGGGCGACAGCGAGCGGGTGAGTCCTGAATTCCCGGGGAGACGGGCCCGGGGGGAGCCCCAAACTCACTTGATGTCGTCCTCGTTGGCGAAGATGATGATCCCGCGGGCGTTGGGCGTCTCCATCAGCCGCTTGATCAGCTTGTCGAACTCGCCGGCCCTGGGCTCCCGCGGGATCTTCATGGACTGGGCGATGCAGACGCCGCCTGGGGGGGGCGACAGGGAGCCCCCGTCACGGGGAGCGGAGCCCCTCACTCCCGCCCCGCAGCCCCCGGCTAGCCCGGCCCTGCCCCCCCCAGCCCTGCCGGTGCCCCTCACTCCCGCCCCGCAGCCCCCTGCCAGCCCGGCCCTGGCCCCCCCAGCCCTGCCGGTGCCCCTCACTCCCGCCCCGCAGCCCCCTGCCAGCCCGGCCCTGCCCCCCCCAGCCCTGCCGGTGCCCCTCACTCCCGCCCCGCAGCCCCCTGCCAGCCCGGCCCTGGCCCCCCCAGCCCTGCCGGTGCCCCTCACTCCCGCCCCGCAGCCCCCTGCCAGCCCGGCCCTGGCCCCCCCAGCCCTGCCGGTGCCCCTCACTCCCGCCCCGCAGCCCCCTGCCAGCCCGGCCCTGGCCCCCCCAGCCCTGCCGGTGCCCCTCACTCCCGACCCGCAGCCCCCTGCCAGCCCGGCCCTGGCCCCCCCAGCCCTGCCGGTGCCCCTCACTCCCGCCCCGCAGCCCCCGGCCAGCCCAGCCCTGGGCCCCCCCCAGCCCTGCCGGTGCCCCTCACTCCCGCCCCGCAGCCCCCGGCTAGCCCGGCCCTGGCCCCCCCCAGCCCTGCCGGTGCCCCTCACTCCCGACCCGCAGCCCCCTGCCAGCCCGGCCCTGGCCCCCCCAGCCCTGCCGGTGCCCCTCACTCCCGACCCGCAGCCCCTCACCGGCCTCGCGGGAGATCTGGACGAAGGCCTCCACCCCACTTTCGCCGTAGTTGCCCTCGGAGGCCAGCGTGGAGACGTAGTTCCAGCCCAGCGCCTTCACCACGTCCAGCATGGCCTGGGCCTGGTAGGAGTCCGGCGGCACCACCCGGGAGAAGTAGTCATAGCGGTTGTTGTCGCTGAGCTCGGGGGCGGTGGAGGCGTAGCTGATCTGCGGGATCTGGGGGGCAGAAGGGCAGGAGACTGACAGGGGGTCACCTGGCCCCTGCTCAGACCCGGGGGCTGCCCAGAAAATCCCTGCACCCAGGAGCTTCCGGACTCATCAGCGGGGACCCGTTAGCCAGGGTGGAAGGAGACTAGTGGCAGAGCTGGGAGAGAACCCAGGCGTCCTGGCTCCCAGCCCCTACCCCCTCTACCCACTAGACCCCACTCCCCTCCCAGCGCCGGAGAGAGAACCCAGGAGTCCCAGCGCCAGAGCCGATGCCTCGCGGAGCTAAGCGGGGTTGAGAGAAATGAGAATGAGCCGGGGCGGGGGCCCTGTCGCCCCTGCTGGTGGGGCTGAGCCCTTCTCTGGGTGTGGGGCTAGGGCAGTCCCTCACTTCCCCCCACCCCATGTGCTGTGGGGTTGGGGAGAAGCCGGGGGGAGGCCCATTGCCTGGCCCTTGAACCCCTCAAAACTGCCCAGGGATTGGGAAGCCGGAGCTGCAAGGAATTGTGGGTAACAGTGGCCTAGTTTGGGGGGGACCCGCTTCTGTGGCTCTTGGATGTGTAACCTCCCCCCAGCACTGCCCCCCCCCACGGCATTGTTAGCCAGGCTGTTGATGAATTGGAGCACTGTAGGGCGGGGGGGATGGGACCAACAGCTGGAGGGAGGGAGAGAGAGAAACTGGCTAATACCGTGTGGGGCATCCCAGAGCCGGGGAGAACCCAGGAGTCCTGGCTCCCAGCCCCCCTGCTCTAACCACTAGACCCCACTCCCTTCCCAGAGCCGGGGAGACCCACTGCGACTGGGGTATATCTGGGGATATCAGTCTGATTTTATCCATCTCCCCATGTCTAGGAGACACCCCCCCAGGGACAGGGCCCGCCATCCATCCCCCCACTTTCAGGAGACCCCCCCCCCCGACTCCCCACCCCGGCCACTCACGGCGAAGAGCCGCAGGACGTTGGCCACCATGATGGAGACGGAGCTGGCGGAGGCGCCGACCACGGCCACGACCCGCTCGGGCCGGGTGAAGAGGGGGGGCCGGCCGTCGGCGCAGCGCACGTCCGACGTGTCCTTCTGGATCAGGGCCTGGACGAAGGTCAGCGACTGCTCCAGGGCGTAGGTGTCCCGGGAGCAGGTGTCCAGGATGCGGGCGCCCAGGGTGAGGTTGGGGAGCAGCTGGGGGTCGGCGTTGATCTGGTCCAGGGCGTAGAGCATGGCCTCCATGCGGTGGATCCCCTTCTCCTTCTTCACCTCACCGCACGGCACCCCGGCCGGGCCCCGGGCGTGCACCGGGAACAGCCCCCCCAGCGTCACGTCCCCCTCGATCCGGATGGAGAAGGGCTGCGTGCCCTGCTGGGCCCCTGCCCCCCAGCCCCACAGCAGCAGCAGGAGGGGGGGCCACAGCTGCCCCATGGTTGGGCTGGCCCCGAGCGCTTCACGGCCTGCAGCGGGAAGGAGGGTGGGGAAATGGGGCAAGCCGCTGTCTGGATGGGCCTGGGGGCCAGGAGCTGGTTCACTCGGGCACCGTCCCTGGGACACCTTGTTGGTCGGGTCCCCTGGCAGGTGGCCAGTGCTGACCCCGGTTGCTCCCAACCACTGGCCAGAGCGAGACCCTCCCCGCCGTGGCCCTGGAGAGATGGAGGCCATGAGGAGGGGCAGCTGGCCTGGCTTGGAGTGTAGCTATCGATCCTCATACCCACCCTACCATCCGTCCATCCATCCACCCACCCACCATCTGTCCCTCCGCCCCTCCATCCATCCATCCTTATACCAGCCATCCTTGTATCCCTCCCTCCCTTCCTCCTTCCATCCATCCATCCCGACACTCCATCCATCCATCCATCCATCCATCCATCCTCACACCCACCCTCAGTCCCTCCGCCCGTCCATCCATCCATCCATCCTGCCACCAGCCACCTGTGTATCCCTCCCTCCCTTCCTCCATCCATCCATCCCGACACCCCATCCCTCCTTCCCTCCCTCCCTTCCTCCATCCATCCATCCTCACACCCACCCTCAGTCCCTCCACCGTCCATCCATCCAACCTGCCACCAGCCGCCTGTGTACCCCTCCCTCCCTTCCTCCATCCATCCATCCATCCATTCACTCCCTTCAACCATCTTCACACCCACCATCCATCCATGCACCCCTGCATCCCTCCCCACTCACACGCCCGGCTAATGTGGGGTGAGTTTATCCCCATTTCACTCTCCCACTATCCATCCATTGATTGATCTGCCTACCCCCTTTGTTCTTTCCCACCCCTGCCCCCTGTGCCCGTTCCTTTTCCACAGCTCCTGCCCCCTCAAGGGTGGGGCTGGCTGGCCCCCCAGGGCTGGGGTGGAACAAAGGCCCTTTAGCCCCCCCAACCCCAGATGGGGTGTCTGCGAGGGAGGGGCTGAGCCAGGGGGTTCTGTGCCAGGGTTAAGTGAGCAGAGTGAGCTGGGGGGGATGCCTGGAGCTCCCATAATGCACTGGGAGGAACCAGACTCCTGCCTCCCCCATGCACCTGGGGAAGTCGGCACCTCCCCCACTCATAATACACCGTGTGAACCAGGATTGTGGCCCCGCAGATACTGAACCCCCAGACCCCTGACATCTCCCCCGGTTCAATCCCCTGAACCCCCAAATGTCTCCTCTGGATCGAGCCCCTGAGCCCCCCAACATCTCCCCCAGTTCTACCCCCTGAAGCCCCAAACGTCTCTCCTGGATTGAGCCCCTGAACCCCCCATGTCTCCCCAAATTGACCCCCTAAATCCCCCCCATGTTTCCCTCAGATAAAATCCGTGAGCCCCCAGACCCACAAATTCTTACCCAATCGACCCCCTGAACCACCAAACATCTGCCCCGGACCAAGCCCCTAAACCCCCGACCCCTGACATATCCCCCAGTCCTACTCCCCAAATATCTCCCCAGATCGACCCCCAACTCCCCCCGCCTCCCCATATCACCCCCATCTCCCCTGGATTGACCCCCCGACATCTCCCTCAGATCAACCTCACCGACCCCTCCCCGAACCAACCCCCAGCTCCCCCCACATCTTTCTTGGCTCAACTCCCCGACATCTCCCTCAATGGACCCTCCAATGTCTCTCCCAGATCGACCCCCGACGTCTCCCTAGAGCCCCACCCCTGACCCCCCGATTCCCCTTTCACAACTCACCTGCAGTTGCTCCCCCTGGATGCGGGCTTCCTGGACTCCTGGGTTCTCTCCCCAGCCCCCAGCTGCATTGCCAGCTGGCTCCGGTCAGTGGCACCCCCGTGGGAGACAGGTCGGGGTCCCCTGGCTGGGACCGGCTGAGCCCCGGCCGTGCCCCGGCCGTTCCCGTCTCCCAGCTGCGCTGGGAACAGCTGGGAGCTGCCAGGCAAGGGGGGGGTCGAGAGGGCTGGGGGGGGCAGGGCTACGGGCAGCGCATTCGTCCCTCCGCTGGCTGGCACCTTCCCTCCATCCCCAGCACCAGCCACTGCCAGCACTGCCCTGCCCTGCCCATCCCTCTGCCCTGCTCTGCCTGGCTCTGCCCATCCCCATCCTTCTGCCCTGCCCTGCCCGGCTCTGCGCCCCCTGCCCAGCTCTGCCCTGCCCATCCCCCTGCCTCTCCCTGCCCTGCCCTGCCTGGCTCTGCACCCCCCTTCCTGGCTCTGCCCTACCCTGCCCATCCCCTTGCCCTGCCCACCCCCCTCCCTTGCCCATCCCCCTGCCTCCCCCTGCCCTGCCCTGCCCATCCCAATCCCCATCCCTCTCCTCCCCCTTTCACCTTCTCTCTCTCTCTCTCCCTCCCCTTCTTTCCCATTTTACACCTCTCTCATCCCTCCTCTCTACCCCCCTTTTGCCAGGCCTCGGGGTGGGACCGACAGGAGATCTGGGGTTGAACAGACCTGACCTAACTTGAGACGCTGGACCCAGACCGCAGGGACCCCTGAGCCCCCCCAGGCTCCTGCCCTAGGGCTGGATGGGAGCCGGCACCCCCTAGAGGGGCCAGGCCCCGGGCCCCATTCCCCGCCCCCCTGAGCCAGCCAGTCTCCCCAGCCCAATGGGCCCATCCCCCAGGACCCTCGATTTATATGGGGTTGGGGTTGGGGATTGAATCCTGGGGGGCATTTGTCCTGCTAAGAACTGAGCCGAGCATGTACCACCTCATTTGACATGAAAATGGGGTCTAGTGGTTAGAGGGGGGGTGGGCTGGGAGCCAGGACTCCTGGGTTCTCTCCTTAAAATTGAAGATAAAACATCCCAGGGGCCTCCTGGCATTGCAGATCTTTGCTCTGACAGGCAAGGAGAGGAGCTGGGATCCCCCAGCTCTGTGCGGCCCCTGCCCCACCTCCCAGAGTCCCCCAGCTCTGGGGGTGTGTGTGTGGGGGTGTTTGCAGGGCAGCCGAGGAAGGAGGCGGGGGCTGGCTCTGATCCGGTCTGTGCTGCTCAGTGCCCCTGGCCCTGGGGGCTGTTCTGGGCTGGGAGGGGGAGTCTGGGAGGCTCCTTTCATAGAAGGAAAGAAAGAGAGAATCCCACTTTGCTAGAGGACTCCGAGCTCGCTCCATTTCCGAGCCATTGGTCTGGGGCAGGGGTGGGGGGGCTACCAGGCTGGGTGTGGGTCTGATGGGGGCGGGATATTGGACTGGCTGGGCCCATGGGCCTGATGTGTGGGGGTGGCTCCCGCCCCCCACCCCGCCCCCCTGCACACATCACTTCACAAACACCAGCTGTTGGGGACGGACACTCAGAGAGAGAGAAAGCAATTGCATTAATTCACCACTTAAAGCAGGGAGAGCCACGGCTCATCCGCCCCGGGGCCGCTGCCAGCCCCAGCCCCTAATCTGGGGAATCCATCAAACCGTCCTCCTGCACCCGCCCCCCAGCCTCTATCCATCCCCGTCCACCGCCTCTGTCTATCCCCGTCCTCCACCTCTGTCTATCCCTCCCCATCCACCCTATCCCTCTATCCATCCCCATCCACCGCCTCTATCCCTCCCCATCCACCGCCTCTGTCTATCCCTCCCCGTCCACCGCCTCTGTCTATCCCCATCCACCGCCTCTATCCCTCCCCATCCACCGCCTCTGTCTATCCCTCCCCATCCACCCTATCCCTCTATCCATCCCCATCCACCGCCTCTATCCATCCCCATCCCCCACCTCTGTCTATCCCTCCCCATCCACCCTATCCCTCTATCCATCCCCATCCACTGCCTCTATCCATCCCCATCCACCGCCTCTGTCTATCCATCCCCATCCACCGCCTCTATCTATCCCCGTCCCCCACCTCTGTCTATCCCTCCCCATCCACCCTATCCCTCTATCCATCCCCATCCACCGCCTCTGTCTATCCCCGTCCACCGCCTCTGTCTGTCCCTCCCCATCCACCACCTCTATCCATCCCTCCCCATGCACCCCCAGCGTCCAATCTAATCTAATCTAATCTAATCTAATCTAATCTATCTATCTCCCCACAACTCCCCTCTGTCAATTGATGAACATAAGAGCAGCCAGACTGGGTCAGCCCAAAGGTCCATCCAGCCCAGTGTCCTGTCCTCCAACAGAGGCCAGTGCCAGGTGCCCCAGAGGGAATGAACAGAACAGGGAATCACAAAGTGATCCATCCCCTGCGCCCATTCCCAGCTCCTGGCAAACAGAGGCTCGGGACCCCATCCCTGCCCAGCCTGGCTAGTAGCCATTGATGGACCTGTCCTCCAGGAACTTAGCTAGTGCTTTTTTGACCCCTGTGCTAGAGAGAGACGCGTGTAGGGGAACAGATGGATCTGGCCCCGCTGACCCCAGCGGAGCTACGGCCGAGTGACCCCAGTGAGGGTCTGGCCCCCATTAATTTACCCAGCACTCCAGTTTCCCTGCTGCTAACTCCACCCCGTGCATCCTTGTAGCCCCCTGCCCCTCCCCCCATCACCTCTCCCCTCCAACTCGCAATTAAATCATCCCTCTTAATTACAATAAGAGGCCGAGCATGGCGGAGGGACCCGGCTTTGGGCACAGGCCGGCCTCCGGCAGGGATTTGGCTGTATTAGCAGGGGAAGGAGACAGCTGCCCGGCTGTGCCACCCGAGGGGGTCCGGATTAGGGGAGAGAGACAGGAATTAGGAGCAAGAATAGAATGGAAATGATCCCCCCCCCATCCTAATCACGGGCCTAATTCCAACAGCCATTAGTCCTTATTAAACAGGATCGGCTGCTAAACCCCCGAGACATTTATATCTGCCCTCCGGATCGCTGTTCTGCCGGCTGTCCCGCGTCATGCGCACCACCCCGGGATCCATCTCCCTATCCAGCCCCACACAGCCCTGCCTGTCTGTCTGTCTATCCCCATCCACCCCCTCTATCTACCTATCTATCTATCTATCCCATACACAACCATCTGTCTTTCTCTCTCTCTCCATACACCCTCCTCTCGCTCTCTGTTGCCAGGCTGCATGGGCCCCTGGGTCCAGTCCGGGGCCTGGGGGAGGGGAACTGGGCTTGCTGGGCCCCTGGGTCTGATCCGGGGCTGCAGGCAGGGGGTGGATGATGCTCCGTGGGCCCATCGGGCCATAGGAGTGGACGGACCACGGAGGCCCGGCCCCACTCCCCCAGCCCATCATCCCTTGCCGAGGGGAAGGCTGCTGGCGGCTCAGCACCCCAAGTCATTCCCAGCCTCGGGGGACCCCCGGCCGGTTCAGTCTCATCCTTCACTTCGCTATCTCACCCCTGGCCCTCCATGATGGCTTTTAGGCCAGCCCAGCCCAGCCCAATCGTCTCTGCAGATCCACTGGCTGGTAGGACCCTCTCCCTCCGCAGGTGTCTCTGCGCCAGGCCGGAGCAGCCGTGTGCCCCCACCCAGATAATCTCCTCCATCTCCTGCCAGGATGGCCCAGGGGATTATGGCCCTGTGCAGGCTGAAGGAGAAATCCCACTAAGCGTAATCCCGTTGCTCTTCCCCAGCCCGAGCTAGCCGGCCTCCTTCCCAGCTTGCTGCCCTCGCTCCCCGGCAGAGCAAGAGGGAAACTAAGGGCAGGCAGGGAGGCAATGAACCCGAGAATCATGACTCCCAGCCCGCCCCCCTCGCCCCCCGGCCCTGCTCCAACCACTAGTTCCCACTCCCCTCCCAGAGCCAGGGAAAGAACCCAGGAGTCCTGGCTCCCAGCCCCGCCCCCCCACTCCAACCACTACACCTCACTCCCCTCCCAGAGCCGGAGATAGAACCCAGGAGTCTTGGCTCCTTGCCTGATATATTGAGCTAGGATACGCCCCCCCCCCCCCCGGGTTCATGTAGCCATGGCCCTGGCCAGTCCCTTCCCTGGGCAGGATGGGCGATGCCAGCGGTGCCAGGGCACCATCTACTGGTGAAAGCTGCAAACTGCTGCTCTGTGCTCCCTCTGGAGATGGGTGGTGAGTGCCATTCATCTGGGACCCCCAGCGCTGGCCCACCTTCTCCAACTGGGTCCCGCGAGCTTGGGACCCCCCCCCCCCCCCGCCCGTCCGGGGGACCTCCTCCCAGCCAGCCCCAAAGCTCTCGCCTCTCTTGGACTAGCTCAGTGCTGCTGTCCCAGCCTGGGTCAGCCGGGAGACACGAAATCCGCCACTTCCCCAGGAAGTTTGTTCCCATCCCCAGGCCCGGGTCACCCACCGAGATTATTAGCGTTAGGCCCAAAGCTGACCGCGAAGAGCTACAAGGGGATCGCCTCAACCAGCCACACGACGGTGGGTGAAATTCAAGGTTCAGAAGAGCAACGTCAAAATAATTCGAGGGGGTCAAAATTAGTCGCTGCCACCACTCGCGAACACGATCCTGGCCTCCCTGTGGACCGAGTCTTGGAGAAAGTCAGCCCTACGCGCGGCCAGAACCGGCTCTGGAACCAGCAGGAAAGAGATTGGAAATACGACAGAAAATATAACGTCGCTGTATGAATCCGTGGGCCGGCCGCATCTTGGGACTGTGTCCGGTTCTGGTCGCGCCGTCTCAGAGA
Organism: Natator depressus; assembly: GCF_965152275.1. NCBI lineage: Eukaryota > Metazoa > Chordata > Testudines > Cheloniidae > Natator > Natator depressus. The sequence goes on along the minus strand of NC_134256.1, from coordinate 22,227,682 downwards.
GGGCCCAGCGGAAGCGGAAAAGGCTCAGAGAAGGGCAGCAAAGGTGACGGAGGGGCCGGCTTCCAAACAAGAAGAGACTAAAACGATCAGGGCTGTTTAGCTTCGAAAAGCAATGAGTCGGGGGAAAAGGAGAGAGGTGTAGACGGGTGTGGAAAAAGCAAATAGAGAATTCTTCACACAATGCACAATTAACCAGTGGAACTCACTGCCGGGGGATGTTGCGATGGCCAGAAGGATAACGGGGTTCAAAAAGGAACTGGAGAAGTTCCTGGAGGATAAATCCATCCATGCCTGTCAGCCAAGATGCTCAAGGAAGCCACTCCATGCCCTGGATGACCTTAAATCTGACAGCCAGAAGCCAGGTGTGGAAGACGAGGGGGGATCGCTCCAGGAGTGCCCTGTTCTGTACGCTCCCCTTGAAGCTCTGGCACGAGCCGCTGTCGGGGACAGGAAACTGGGCTAGATGGATCATGATGTGACTCACCACGGCCCCTCTTAGGTTCTTAAGGCCTTGTTTGCAACTGGAAATTGTCTGGATTTATCTCCCAGGCACTGGATCCCGCTCTGACTTTCTCCTCTAGATTAAAGAAAGACTAGTTGGCACCTCAGATTTCCCCCCTCCCCGCGAAGGTGCTTACATGCCGCTATCCACCCACGTTGCGATCTCCCAAATGAAGCAGGCCGCGCTCCTTCAATCTCCCCCACTCAGGCGTCTTCTCCAGCCCTGGGGCCATTTCTGTGACTCTTCTCAGCATCCTCTCCAGGTCCTTTGGAAAAGGGGGAGAGTCCTGGCGTCTGGCCACGGGGTGGATGAGGCAGATGTCGACTGGCCAGCCATCCGCCACATGGCTGTACAGGGTCTTGGACCGCGGGAGAAAGAGGGTCTTGGACCACCGGTGTTGATTTTCAACACATCTTGGAGCCCAAACATCTGGGGAAGGCCCAGAAGACAGCTAATGTTTGGCCAATGTTTAAAAGGGGTGAATGGGACGACCCAGGTAATGACAGGCTGGTTCTCTGGACACTGGGCAAGATAACGGAATGGCCGGCGCGGGGCTTGGTTAATAAAGAATGAAAGGAGGGTGATGTAATTAATGCCAATTAACATGGAAAGACTGGTAGAGGGACTGTCTCCGGCTGTGTCTGGACAGCGCCCGGCACGACGGGGCCCTGATCCGAGCTGGGGCAGCGACTGGCTCTGGCTCTGTCTGGGCAGCGCCCGGGACGACGGAGCCCTGATCCGAGCTGGGGCAGCGACTGGCTCTGTCTCTGTCTGGGCAGCGCCCAGCACGACGGGGCCCTGATCCGAGCTGGGGCAGCGACTGGCTCTGGCTCTGTCTGGGCAGCGCCCGGGACGACGGAGCCCTGATCCGAGCTGGGGCAGCGACTGGCTCTGGCTCTGTCTGGGCAGCGCCCGGGACGACGGGGCCCTGATCCGAGCTGGGGCAGCGACTGGCTCTGGCTCTGTCTGGGCAGCGCCCGGGACGACGGAGCCCTGATCCGAGCTGGGGCAGCGACTGGCTCTGGCTCTGTCTGGGCAGCGCCCAGCACGACGAGGCCCTGATCCAAGCTGGGGCAGCGACTGGCTCTGGCTCTGTCTGGGCAGCGCCCAGCACGACGGGGCCCTGATCCGAGCTGGGGCAGCGACTGTCTCTGGCTGTGTCTGGGCAGCGCCCGGGACGACGGAGCCCTGATCCGAGCTGGGGCAGCGACTGGCTCTGGCTGTGTCTGGGCAGCGCCCGGCACGACGGGGCCCTGATCCGAGCTGGGGCAGCGATTGGCTCTGTCTCTGTCTGGGCAGCGCCCGGCATGACGGGGCCCTGATCCGAGCTGGGGCAGCGACTGGCTCTGGCTCTGTCTGGGCAGCGCCTGGGACGACGGAGCCCTGATCCGAGCTGGGGCAGCGATTGGCTCTGTCTCTGTCTGGGCAGCGCCCGGCATGACGGGGCCCTGATCCGAGCTGGGGCAGCGACTGTCTCTGGCTGTGTCTGGGCAGCGCCCGGGACGACGGGGCCCTGATCCGAGCTGGGGCAGCGACTGGCTCTGGCTCTGTCTGGGCAGCGCCCGGGACGACTGGGCCCTGATCCGAGCTGGGGCAGCGACTGGCTCTGGCTCTGTCTGGGCAGCGCCCGGCACGACGGGGCCCTGATCCGAGCTGGGGCAGCGACTGGCTCTGGCTCTCTCTGGGCAGCGCCCGGCACGACGGGGCCCTGATCCGAGCTGGGGCAGCGACTGGCTCTGGCTCTGTCTGGGCAGCGCCCGGGACGACGGAGCCCTGATCCGAGCTGGGGCAGCGACTGTCTCTGGCTGTGTCTGGGCAGCGCCCGGGACGACGGGGCCCTGATCCGAGCTGGGGCAGCGACTGGCTCTGGCTCTGTCTTGGCAGCGCCCGGCACGACGGAGCCCTGATCCGAGCTGGGGCAGCGACTGTCTCTGGCTGTGTCTGGGCAGCGCCCGGCACGACGGGGCCCTGATCCGAGCTGGGGCAGCGACTGTCTCTGGCTGTGTCTGGGCAGCGCCCGGCACAACGGGGCCCTGATCCGAGCTGGGGCAGCGACTGGCTCTGGCTCTGTCTGGGCAGCGCCCGGGACGACGGAGCCCTGATCCGAGCTGGGGCAGCGACTGTCTCTGGCTCTGTCTGGGCAGCGCCCGGGACGACGGGGCCCTGATCCGAGCTGGGGCAGCGACTGTCTCTGGCTGTGTCTGGGCAGCGCCCGGGACGACGGAGCCCTGATCCGAGCTGGGGCAGCGACTGGCTCTGGCTGTGTCTGGGCAGCGCCCGGCACGACGGGGCCCTGATCCGAGCTGGGGCAGCGACTGGCTCTGGCTCTGTCTGGGCAGCGCCTGGGACGACGGGGCCCTGATCCGAGCTGGGGCAGCGACTGGCTCTGGCTCTGTCTGGGCAGCGCCCGGCATGACGGGGCCCTGATCCGAGCTGGGGCAGCGACTGGCTCTGGCTCTGTCTGGGCAGCGCCTGGGACGACGGGGCCCTGATCCGAGCTGGGGCAGCGACTGGCTCTGGCTGTGTCTGGGCAGCGCTTGGGACGACGGAGCCCTGATCCGAGCTGGGGCAGCGACTGGCTCTGGCTCTGTCTGGGCAGCGCCCGGCATGACGGGGCCCTGATCCGAGCTGGGGCAGTGACTGGCTCTGGCTCTGTCTGGGCAGCGCTTGGGACGACGGAGCCCTGATCCGAGCTGGGGCAGCGACTGGCTCTGTCTGTGTCTGGGCAGCGCCCGGCATGACGGGGCCCTGATCCGAGCTGGGGCAGCGACTGGCTCTGTCTCTGTCTGGGCAGCGCCCGGCATGACGGGGCCCTGATCCGAGCTGGGGCAGCGACTGGCTCTGGCTCTGTCTGGGCAGCGCCCGGCACGACGGAGCCCTGATCCGAGCTGGGGCAGCGACTGTCTCTGGCTCTGTCTGGGCAGCGCCCGGCATTACGGAGCCCTGATCCGAGCTGGGGCAGCGACTGTCTCTGGCTGTGTGTCTGGGCAGCGCCCGGCACAACGGGGCCCTGATCCGAGCTGGGGCAGCGACTGTCTCTGGCTCTGTCTGGCAGCGCCCGGCACAACGGGGCCCTGATCCGAGCTGGGGCAGCGACTGTCTCTGGCTGTGTGTCTGGGCAGCGCCCGGCACAACGGGGCCCTGATCCCAGCTGGGGCAGCGACTGGCTCTGGCTGTGTCTGGCAGCGCCCGGCACAACGGGGCCCTGATCCGAGCTGGGGCAGTGACTGTCTCTGGCTGTGTCTGGGCAGCACCAATCTCAGCTGGGGCAGGGACTGTCTCCCCCAGATCAGGTCAGCAGGGAGTTGGGGGGCGCCTGCTGTCACCTCCTCAGTTCCTGCCACACACATTCAGTCTCGCCTCTTCTCCAGCCGCTGCGCCCCCCGAGGGCTGACCTGCCTTGGTCTAATTCGAGGGCGAACCCTCCCATCCCTGATTCATCCCCCTCCCTGCGGCTCGCCGCACCCCCATTTCCATTCCCCACTCGTCCAGCTTCCCCGGCCAGCCGCTGGATCAGGGCCTGCACCTAAGAACCTCAAAGATCTGGTGCCCCCTGTGGCCGAGTCCCTCACACTCTGTATCCTCCCACCGCCCTAGGAGGCAGGGCGAGGCTGTGACGCTTCCCCCCTCTCCCTCGCCTTGGGCAGATGGGGAAACTGAGGCAGGGAGTGGCCAGTGGTCAGGGCGCACTAGTGCCAGGGGAGGGCTGCGTTCACAGTACCCTGGCCCCGACCCCCTCGGTTATTCCATCAGCCCGCCATTTCGTCCCCTCCAACCACGCCCCTTGCATTGCTGGCTCCGCCCCCACTTCCTCCTGGACGTTCTGACCCCGCCCCGGCTCCGCCCCGCTTCCCCCGGGACGTTCTGACCCCGCCCCTTTCCCGCCCTGTCTCCTCCCCCATTTCCTCCTGAACGTTCTGACCACGCCCCCTCTGCTTTTGGTTTCCGGGTCGGTCGCCCCACGCACGGCCCCCGGGCCGTAAAGTGAGGCCAGCGGGGAGCGAGTGAGTGAGATGGGGCGGCTCGGGGGGCAGAGCTGGGGTCACGTGGTGGGGGTTGGGGGGGAACAGAAGCCGGCGGTGGGGGGAGGGGAAATATAGGAGCACGTGGGTCTGGGGGGGAGGGAGAGGTAGGTTGGGGGGATGTTGGGGGTAGCGGGTGGGGGTCACATGGGAGATGGGGAGGCTGGGGGGAGGGAGCGATGTGTAGGGCGGAGGGGGACGTCTGGGGGGGTTAGATCAGGTGAGGGGGGTCCTGTGGGATCTGGAGGGGGGGCCAGGGGGATGCGGGAGAAGGTGGGTGAGGAGGAAGGGGGAGTGGATGGGGGCAGAGCTGGGCGTGCTGGACTATGTGGGGCGGGGGGAGGACAGCAGAGTCCATGGGGACTGGGAGGGTCTGTAGGCTGGGCCATGGGGGCGGGGACATGTAGGGGGGGAAATATGGGGGGTATGTAGGGCTGGAGGAGTGGGGAGATATGGAGACAGGGAGATATGGGGGTTGGTGGGGAAATGTGGGGGGTGGGACATATGGGGGGGCTGTGGAGCTGGGCAACGGGGGGTGACTGGGGGGGCGGCACGGAGGTTGGGGCGGCCTGAGGCTGGATCTAACCACTCCCTGTTGGCAGGGGGCAGTGCCCGGGATGCTGGAAGAGCCGCAGGAGATGCCAGGGGCCCGGCTTGGGGCAGAGGAGGAAGGAAGCCCCCCGGGGGCCGGGCAGGGGGCGGGCGAGGAGGGGAGCCCCCCACCTGGCGCCCTCGACCCCCCCCAGGGGAAGAAGATCGTGCCAGGCATCGTGTACCTAGGGCACATCCCGCCCCGCTTCCGGCCCCGGCACGTCCGAAACCTGCTCAGCGTCCATGGGGAGGTCGGGCGCATCTTCCTCCAGCCCGAGGGTGAGTCCACGGAGTGTGTGGGGGAGAAGTGGGGGGCTGAGCGGGGCAGGGGGGCTGGCGGAGGCTGTGATGGAGGGGTGTGGGGGGGATGTCGGTTACACAGAAATGCCCCGACCCTTTGTAGTCACTAAACCTCCCTTGGTGGTTTTCACCCAATATTTGGGACACGAACCCAGGCGTCCTGGCAAAAGCCCCTTTTCAGCGGGAATCGCTGGCTCCGGTTGCGCGTCGGACTCCCCTTCACTTCCTGGCTGAAAATATATCGCGGCGTTATGTGCGGCTGTTCCCCAACCGCCCTGCCCCAGAGGTGGCTGCATCGCAGCGCCGGGCGGGCCTGCGGCTGGAAGGGGCTTGAGGGGGGTCTGGCGGGGGCTGATCTCTCCGTCCCCCCAGAGCGGTTCGTCCGGCGGAGGAAGAAGAAAGCTGGCGCCAAGGCCAAGAACTACACGGAGGGCTGGGTGGAGTTCAGGGACAAGCGCGTGGCGAAGCTCGTGGCCGCCAGTCTGCACAACACGCCCATGGGCACCCGCCGGCGCAGCCGCTTCCACTACGACCTCTGGAACATCAAGGTACCGGCTCTGGGAGGGGAGTGGGGTCTGGTGGTTAGAGCGGGGGGGGCTGGGAGCCAGGACTCCTGGGTTCTCTCCTCGGCTCTGGGAGGAGAGTGGGGTCTAGTGGTTGGAGCAGGGGGGGGCTGGGAGCCAGGACTCCTGGGTTCTCTCCTCAGCTCTGGGAGGAGAGTGGGGTCTAGTGGTTGGAGCGGGGGGGCTGGGAGCCAGGACTCCTGAGTTCTCTCCCCGGCTCTGGGTGGGGAGCGGGGTCCGGCCGGTCAGAGGCAGTGAGGCGTCCGTCTGTCCGTCCGTCCCCGCAGTACCTGCACCGGTTCAAGTGGCCGCACCTGAGCGAGCGGCTGGCCTACGAGCGGCAGGTCCGGCAGCAGCGCCTGCGGGCCGAGATCTCCCAGGCCAAGCGCGAGACCAGCTTCTACCTGCGCAGCGTGGAGACCAGCCAGCGCTTCGCCCGCCGGGCCGCCACCGCCCCCGCCGGCGGGGAGGAGAAGAGCTGGGGCTTCGTCCAGCGCCCCACGGAGGAGGAGATCCAGAGGCGCAAGGCGGGCGCGGGCGGGTGCCGGCTCCGTGGGCAGCTGGCCAAGGCCCGGGAGATCCAGCTGAAATCCCAGACCAGCCGCTCCTTGCTGGCCAAAATCTTCAACACCACGGACGCTGCCTCGGGGGAGGCACCGGGGGGGCCGGATCTGTAGTGAGAACCCCAGGCGCCGGGGGGCGCCGTGCTACAGGGAGTGGGGCAGGGGGCGGGGCCAGGGGTGCTCTCCCCTGGCAGTCAGGGCCAGGCACTAGGGGGTGCTGTGCTGTGGAGAATGGGGCAGGGGAGCTTCTGGGTTCTCTCCCGGCTCTGGGAGGGGAGTGGAGTCCAGTGGGGTTGAGTGGGAGTTGCTGGGAGCCAGGACTCCTGGGTCCTATGCCTGGCTCTGGGAGGGGAGTGGGGGCTAGTGGTTAGAGCAGGGGGGGCCTGGGAGCCAGGACTCCTGACAGTTCCCACCCAGCATGGCACATACGCCCCAGCCTGTGCCAAGTTGGGGTTTTGGGGGAGCTGGCCGGGGCTCTAGCTTCCTGGCCTGGGGATACCAGTGGGGGGTGGGGTCGTGTTGACAAGGGGGGTGGGGGTGCACTGGGGTGAATCCGAACCCAAGTGGGCAGCGGGATTCAACGGGGGGGTATGTGATCGGGGGAGAACAGAGATTAATTTAAACCTTGGGGTGCTGCAGGTTGGGTGCCCCATCTGATCACCCCCCAGCCCGCTTCCTCCTGCCCCTCGGCTCTGGGGCAACAGGAGTTTGCCCCCCAGCAGTGGCTCGTTCCTTAGCGCTGGTGGCAGGGCTCTGAAGACCAAGTTGTTGCCTCGATGGACCCCCAGCGTCTCGACTCAGCACCATCCCTTCCACCCTGCGGCTGCCACGCTCAGCCGCTGGTTTCCCGCGGAGCCGCTCGGACCGTCAGGCTGGCCTTGCTCCCGGCACCTCGTCCGTCCTGAAGACGAGACCGTGACTTGCTACAAAGGGGCTTTTCGTTTGCCCGGTGCCCCGGCCCCCTCGGGCTCCGTCCCTGTGCGTTCGATACCAGCTGAGACCCGAGGGCTCCCCGGTCCCTCTGGCTGAGCGCGATTAAAAAACCCGAGTGACTGAAAACGAGGGTGGCGACCGTTGAGTTTATTCCAACCTGGCCAAGTGCTCGGCCTCCAGTCGCTGCTGCGGACGGGCCAGCGGCCTCCAGCGGGCGGCTTTCCGGCAGGCTCGCGTCTCGGCCCTGCTCTGCGTCACGTCCTGACCGACGAGCCCGGCCAGGCTCTGCATTGGCCCAGGGTGGCACGAGGTGGCCCCTGCCCTTCGGCCTCCGCTTAGCCGGGCCGGGGCTCGCGGTGCCGGACGAGCTGCCCGCCTGTGTGCGTTGCCCGCTCCCTTCTGCCGGGCCGGGGGTTTAGCCGCGGGACCCTGCGCTATGAGGCCTGGCAGGAAAGGGCGGGCGTACGGCCTCCGGGCCGCGGTCAGGCCCTGCTCGCGCCTTCGCTGGCCGGGACGTGACCTCAGCAAGACCAGGGGTTGCAAAACCACAAACGCTCCTAAGAGGGGCCAGGCACCGGGCGCTCGTGTAAACGCACTCCAGAGGGATCGTGCCAGGACCCCCCCACCCCCCCGATATGGTGTGAACGCCTCGGAAAGACTAACTGCGGGGGGCGGATAGAGATATTTGGATCAACCCGACCAGTACAAGGCAGAGGGTGGTGACTGACCCCTGCAGTGGGGCAAGACGTAACTTGTTCGTGTCGGTGCATGAAAGGGGGGCGCCGAGGGGGAGGGGGCGCCGAGGGGGCGTCCAGCTGGCCGAGGGCGGGAGGGAAAGTCCTGTTCCTCACTGAGCTGGTCCGTTGTCGTGGGGGTTGCGTGTCTGAATGTCCCTCTTATGGGGCGCTCTCCCCCTGCCGATACACCTGGCCGGGCGCCTTCACCGCTGAGCTGGGGGGCTGCGTGGGCGGCTGTCTGCCCAGAGCCGGTGCAGCGCGTCCAGAGGACATGCACGCAGCCACCAAGGGACGGGGAAGGGGGCCTTTCCCCTCTAGGGGGCGCCAGCTCCCATCTGACCCCAGGGCAGGGGCTGATTGGCTTGGGGGGCTGCAAATGGGGCTCGGGCCCTTTCCTTTTTAGGGGGCACCAGCTCCCATCCGACCAGGGCAGGGACTGGCTGGCTCTGGGGGTCAGGGAATGGGGCGTGGGGCCTGTCCCCTCTAGGGGGCGCCAGCTCCCCCCCCCCAGCCCCAGGGCAGGGACTGGCTGGCTCTGGGGGTCAGGGAAAGGGACACGGGGCCTGTTCCCACTAGGGGGCGCCGGCTGGCTGAGGGGGTCAGGGAATGGGGCGTGGGGCCTGGCCCCTCTAGGGGGTGACCCAGCCCCAGGGCAGGGCCTGGCTGGCCCGGGGCATGCCACCTCCCAGCCCCCACCCCCAGGGTAAAGGGCTCCCCGGGCTCTGCTCTCCGGCCCAGGGGCTATGTGGCACCTGGAGTTTTACTGACGGCAGCCCCCCAGAACCGAACCAGCACAGCTGGGCCTGGCCCCGTCCCTCCAGAGCAGCCCGATCTCGGCTGCTGTAACCCGCCGGGGGGCGCAGCCGAGCTCCCAGCTTTAACCCGGACAGGGCGCAGGTGCGTTCAGCCCCGGTCTTGCCCCAGGGCGGGTGTCCCCACCCCGGCACTGGGACGGCCCCCCCGAGGTTCCCCCTAACAGCCAGGCCCCTGTCTGGCACTGGACCAGCACCGCTCTCGTGTTCCCAAATTCTGGCACTGAAGGTGAAGTCGGACCTGGCTTGGCCTTGCCACGGGAGCTCCCGGAGGGGCGCCGGGGCCCGGCGGCTCAGTCCCGGAGTCAGCGAGCCCCCCCCCGGCACGGCGTCGGCCCTTGCGGGTCTGGAACGGGATCGGGGGTCGTGGCCTGGCAGTGGATTAGCGGTGGTGCGGCAGGATCCTGGGGACCCCGGCTGCTCTTGGCTCTCTCTTCCCGGCTCCCTGCGGCCCCGATCCCTGGCCCTGCTTTGATCCCTCATTGCGCCCCTTTGCCTGGTGCTCTGCCTCGGGCGTCTTCGGTGGGGTGGGGGGTTTTGTGCAGCGCCTGGCGCGACGGAGATCTCGGTACAAGGGGGGCTGCACAGGGCCCAGACGTCGGTCAGGTGGGGGGGCCTGTGCAGCGCCTGGCGCGACAGGGCCACAATCTCACTTGTTACCGTCTTCCCCCCAGCGTGCCAGTCTCGGGAGTGGCAGAGGGTGTCCCCTAAACCAGCGCCAGGCGCTCGGCCTCCGGACTCCGATCAGCTGGGCCGGGGCTCGCGGTGCCTGGCAGTGGCCGGAGGAGATAAGAGCCTGTTTGCGTGGAGTGGAGAGCGGCCAGGAACGCCTCCCACCCACTGGGACAGGGAGCTGCGGTGGTGGGGCCGGGACCCCCTCTGCTCCTCCCCAGCAATGGCTGCTTCTGGGCAGGCACCAGAGCCGCCTCACCCCCTTTTTTGTCCATCCCTGCAGCCCCCCGCTCTGGGGAAACTGAGGCTTGGAGCATGCGTCCAGCTCCAGGGTGGCCTGGGGACCTAGCCTGTGAGTCCCAGAAAGGAAGTGGCGTATTCTGGATAGAACCCAGGAGTCCTGACTCCGAGCTCCCCCGCTCTAACCACCAGACCCCATTTCCCTCCCAGACCCAGGGAGAGAACCCAGGAGTCTGGGCTCCTAGCGGCCCCTCGCCCTGCGGAGCTGAAGGCTCTTGCGCTGTTCGCCCTGCTGGCCCCCGTGTGCGACACCCGCTGCCAGCTCGCCCAGGGGGGGCTGGACGGCTACGGGGGCTACAGCCTGGCCAGCTGCGAGTGACCCCCCCCCACGGCCCCTCGCCACCCCGCCCCAGACCTCTCCTCCTTCCACTTCCCAGGGGGCGGGTTTTAAGCATTCCCCCCTCCCCCCCCGTGATGAGCTGCCAAAATCTTAACAACGGGTTCCCTCCTCACCCCTTGAGGGGGTCGTTGCCCACCCCCGCCCCCTGGGACTCCTGCCCCATCCACCCCCACCTCGTTCCTTGACCCCCCCCAGCCCCATCCACCCCCCTTCCCTGTCCCCTGACTGCCCCCAGAACCGGGCAGGGGGGTCTCGTGGGCCACCGTAGTGGGTGACCACCCCTAAGAGCCAGAGGCACCTGCCGGGGGGCGAGGTGGGGAGTCCCGGGGGTGCTTACCTGGGGCAGCTCCCAGGAGGCATCTGGCAGGTCCCTCTGGCTCCAAGGGGCGGGGGAGCGTAGCTGGGGGGGGAGCAGGGGGAGCGGCCGCGCCCCCCACTGATCACATCAAAAGTGGCACCTTTGGCTCTGACTCCCTGGGTGCTTCTCCGCCCCCCCCGGCCTCCTCCTCCTCCTCCTCCTCCCCTGAACCCACCACCCCACCCTGCTTCTCCGCACCCCCCCCCGGCCTCCGCCTCCTCCCCTGAACCCACCACCCCGCCCTGCTTCTCCGCTCCTCCCCCACCCTCCTCCCCTGAATCTTCTTCTCAACCCTCCCCAGCTTCCCGCTGAACAGCTGATTCGCAGGAAGCAGGGGGGGGGTGGAGAAGCAGGGCGGGGTGGTGGATTCAGGGGAGGAGGCGGGGGGGGGGCGGAGAAGCCGGTGAGGGGGCGGTGGGTTCGGGGAGGAGTCGGGGGGGGCGGAGAAGCAGGGCGGGGCGGTGGGTTCAGGGGAGCTGCCGGTGGGGGCTCTGCACCCACCAAATTGTCCCCGTGGGGGGCTCCAGGGTTGGGGCACCCGTGGAGTCGGGGCCTAAGGCCCCACGTTGGGCCGGTTGTTGCATTTCGAAGCCCTTTTCGAGCCGGTTCTCCCCGCGGAACAGCCGGTTCTAAAAGGGCTTCGAAATTGAACCACCGGCTCCAGCTCCCCCCTGCCCCTCCCCCCGCGTTTCTCCAGTTAAATGGTCCCAGTTTCCCGAAATTCTGGGTTTTCAGGCTTTTCTCTCGTTCTGTCCATTGAAACGTTTATAGTTCTGCCCAACGGTGTGTGAAGAATCCCCCCCCCCCGACTTTTACTCCCTGAGCTCTTCACCGTTGCGCGAAATTTTTCTATTTCTATCCATTGAAATGGTCACAGTGGCACGAAATTGTTTCACGCATTTTTTGTCCGTTTGTCCACTGACCTATTCGCAGGTGCACGAAATTCTGGGTTTCCAGCCTCTTGTCTGTTTCTGCGCATTTAACTTTGGACAGTTCTGCAAAACGGCTTCCAGCATTTCCCCCCGTTTTTATCCACGTGGACGTTCACAGCGGCACAAGATAATTTCAAGCAGTTTTTTCTACTTGTATCCATTGACGTTTCCACGGCTGCACCAAATTATGGGGTTCAAATATTCCCCCCTCCCCAGGTTTTATCCATTAAAATTCACTGTTGTGCACAGTCTTGGGGGTTTATGCATTTTTTAAAGTCTATTTCTGGCCATTTAAATTGTCACAATTCAGGGGGCTCACCGTTGCATTTTGATTTGCATTGATTGAAATCTTCAGCGTGGCGGGAAGTCGTAGGGCAGTTCGACGAGGGGGGGTGGCCAGACAAGAATTATTTTACGACAGTAGACGCTGACCGTCGCCAAACCGCAAACGGTCACCCTCCCGTGTCAAAATGCGCCTCTGTCCGCAGGCCACATGGTCCTGACTTTGCTTCCCTTAGCATGGCTGGAAATATTTCGGCCTCGCTTTGCTAGATGGCTAGCTGACCTCCTGAGGTCCCTTCCAACCCGGATAGTCTATGATTCTACGAAACCGACCTTTGCCGGCATTTCCCGATGAAAACCGAATTCCTCCGAGCTGAGTTCTTTCCATCCTGTGCCCCCGTCTTGGAGCAGAGCCGGTCGCTCCCAGCGCCCGCCCACCCTCTGTCAGATCCCAGCCCGAACGGCTGGGCGCAAGGTGCCCCCATTTAGGGTCAACCCACCTCGCTTCAAGAGCTCCAGGCCAAGACTGGCTCTGCTCGCGACAGCGCCCTCTATAAATACCCCGCCGGGCGCTGACGACAAGCGGCGCGTCTTCCAAGCGTGCCCGCTGACCGCGGGTGTGTGTCACAGCGCCACCTGCTGACCCTTCCCCGCCATAACGAGCTGAGCTGCCTCTCTCCCAGGGCTCTGCATGGCCGCGCACGAGAGCAGCTCCAACACCCAGGCCACCAACCACAACAGCTGGGACGGCAGCGCCGACTTCGGCATCTTCCAGATCAACAGCCCCTACGGGTGCGAGAACGGGGACGAGGGCAGCTCCGACATCTGCCAAATACCCTGCAGCGGTGAGGCCGGGGGAGAGATCCTCTCTCTTGGAGGAAGCCTTGTCGGGCTGTTCCCCAGCTGCCTCACCCCAGAGGTGGCTGCATCTCAGCCATCCCCATGTGGTGTTATGCATGGCGGTTCTTCAGCTGTCCTGCCCCAGAGGTGGCTGCATCTCAGCCATCCCCGTGTGGCGTTATGCGCAGCTCTTCCCCAGCTGTCCGGTCTCAGAGGAGGCTGCCTCTCAGTCTTCCCTGTGCAGCGTGATGCATGGCTGTTCCCCAGATGCCCCCCAGAGGTGGCTGCATCATCTTGCATGTATTTCATTTGGCTAGTCTGGGTGGAAGTGTCACTTGTGTGATAAATGGGGTGGGTGGGTTTGGATGGGAGGGATCGAGGGGGGAACTGGGAACCCCCCTGCTCTGACCCCCCTTCCCCACTCACCCGTCCTCCTGCCCCCCTCAGACTTGCTGAGCAGCAATCTCTCAGCGGACGTTGAATGCGCTAAGATCATTGCCCAGGACTCCAACGGCATGAGTGCCTGGCAAGTGGGGGCTGCCGGAGGGGGGCACAAGGGGGGCACGGGGCCATCCTGGAGTCTTGTGTAGAAGAGACTCTCCGCTTCGGTATTTTTTGAAAGCCTGTTTTTAGCCCTCGTGATTGTGCCGGAAAACTCGACATCACGAGCTGAGCGCCACCCGACAGGCTCAGAGCCCCGAGCCGCCCCAACCCCCGGGAGCAAAGAGCCCAAACAATTCCCACCTACATCCAGGCAGAGACACCTGCTCTGCCCCGGATGTGCATGAGAAACCAGCTGGTACAAACCCCGCCGCCCCCCGACACTCGCACGTACTAGGAAACAAAGAAAAGGACCCGAAAATGAAGCAGTGTCAGAAACCCCCCCCAAAAAACCTTCATGATTTTCCTTCAAATCTTATGAGTGTTTGTTTTGGCTGATCTCAGGATTTTCTGCTACTGTCCCGAGTGTTTGTTTTTGTTGCTAATCTCGTGATTTCCCTGAAACTCTCATGTCTTCTTTGGTGGGGCTCAGGGTTTCCGGGATCCTTTTTAGTTTCTGTTGCTAATCTCATGACATTTTTTTTCTTTTTTTTTGCAAACCTCATGAGTTTATTTTGCTCATTTCACGATTTTTCTGCTTAACTCTGGGGTTGGTTTTTGTTTTTTGCCTGGCATGGGGTTTTGGGGACGCTTGTGGTTTGTCTGCAAACCTCAAGCTTGTTTGTTTGTTTATTTGTTTGCTTTTTGGGTGGGTTTTTGCTAATCTCCTGAGTTTTTGCAGCTTGACTAGATTTCCGAGGGCTGGGCCCTAATCCATAAAGGACTAGCAGCTAATTTCTCAGCTCCTTATCTGGCTGCTTAACCGTTTCCCTTCAGCCCAGCCCCCTTGGGAGATGGGTCGTGCAAGCACCCCTATTTCACAGGAGGGGAAACTGAGGCACAGAGCAGCAACGTGATCTGCCCAGAGTCTGTGGCAGAGGAACCCAGGCCTCTCCTGCCCAAGGCCGGCGCCTGTAACCCCTCGGCTGTGTTTTATGAGGCACCTCGGCTGGGTGGCCACTGATTCTTTTGCTCTCCTCCGTCAGGCTGGCCTGGATGTCGTATTGCCAAGGCCAGGATCTGTGGCAGTACGTAGAAGGATGTGGCGTGTGAGAGCTGCACCGGGCTAGGGTTCCGTCCCGCCTTGAGTTCTCCGAGCCCTGGCTCGACGCCTGTCCCCAGATCTTTCCAAACACAGTCACCCCCCCAAATCCAAGACCCAGAGTCCAGTTGCTCAGATTCCTGGACCATCACAGCAGGGGAAATGGGGTAGTGGGATAGGGCGGGAGGAAGGGAGTGGGGTCTAGTGGTTAGAGTAGGAGGAGCTGGGAGCCAGGAGTCCTGGGTTCTCTCCCCGGCTCCTCTCAGTCAGTGTAGTGGAGTACAATCTAGCTCATTCACACAGATATGGGGTGGGGTAGAACTAATCCTGGGGTATAAACTAGCGGGAGGTTTTCAGGAGGGAGCAGCGTGGGAACGCAGAGGGTGCCCTCTTCCCGGCAGTCTGGGTTGATTTTCCAGTTGATTTGATCGTGTTACTTTGGCTTATTTTCCTATTAAAGTAGATTCCTCAGCCTCAACCGATGCCTTTGGTCATTCTTTTGATAACACACAGCATGCATCAGTGGCCTGACATTGAAATGCAGCCACCTCTGGGGAAGGGCAGCTGGGAACAGCCACACATAACACTGCCCGGGGATGGCTCGCCCGGCGCTGAGATGCAGCCACCTATGGGGTGGGGCAGATGGAGAACATGCACACACAACACCTGACCCTATGCGTGCTGTGAACCCCATCCATCCCCCTGGGGCTATGTCACATCTGGGGAAAGGCCTGGGAGCTGGCAGGTGGGGAGCTGTTCCTTGGGCAGGAAATAACTGTCCTGAGCCTTAAATCGGCTGCCAGTGTCATTACATTATCCAGCCCCATATTCCCCCTCCATATGCACCCATCCATCCCAGCACACACCTCTCCACCTGTCCATTCCCACCCCCCATCCATCGCTCCCAACGTCCCCCCAGCATCTCCATACACACCCATCCATGCCTCCACTCCTCCACCCATCTCTCCATTCCTCCATCCGTCTGTCCCGCCCCACACACCTGCCTCTATCTATCTATCTATCTATCTATCTATCCCCATAAACGCCTATTCATCCATCCATATACACCCATATTTATCTATCTAGCCCTAGCTCTGTGTAAATGCGAAAGTTTGTCTCTCTCACCAACAGAGGTTGGTCCAACAAAAGACATTACCTGCCCCACCTTGTCTCTCTAATAAAAGACAGGTCAATCCAATTTTTATCAGCCATGTCGCTGTGTTTGAAGGGAGAAAGCCTGTACTGATGAACTGGTTGGGTCAGCGTAATTACAGCCTCGTCTTCTGTTGAAACTGTCATTCAAAATTGGGAAAAAACCCCAAACCCAAGTCACTTAAAACTTTCTTCCTTCAAAAACAAAGGATCAATTTTTTTTTTTATATAAGCTTTGGAAGCCAACAAGTGCTACAAATTTCTGTATTAAAAAGGGTGTTTTATTTGACCTCCCCTTTTTTTTTTCTGGGAAAAATTCCAGCCGTCTTTGCGGGTTTCCAACACCCGAGAGGCCGGGCACAGCGCAACTGTACGGAAAGTATGAATTGCTCGCAGGCAGGCGTGGGAAGCAATTGCCGGTTTATCTAATTCTATAGAGGGCTAGGATCAGCAAACTTGCGGCTGTGGCTTTCCAACTCCGGGATGTCTTCGAAGGAAGCCGGGGGCAGGATGAAGTGAAGGGAAAATCTTAGATAAGGGTGCAAGAGAAACCGGCATCGAGAGAAACACAAAGTCTCCAGTTACCGTCGGGACTAAATTGGTGCCCGCAAAGAAGATGCTGCATGAAAACTTTCGAATGGAAACAAACAGGTTTCAGTTCCTTCCAGATGGTTTCCTTGTGTTGTGATGGGCAAAACGTATTTGCGATGCAGTTTTTTAAATTGTTTGTTTCATTGAAAAAACTTTCATTTCAGTTAAAATAATGGGTGTCTGGGCAGCGCCTGGCATGATGAGGGGCCCTGATCTCGGTCGGAGTCTGGGTATCTTCTGGCATGATGGGGCCCTGATCTTGGTCGGGGTCTGGGCAGCTCCTGGCTTGATGAGGGACCCTGATCTCGATCGGGGTCTGGGCAGCTCCTGGCATGATGAGGGGCCCTGATCTCGGTCGGGGTCTGGGCAGCTCCTGGCATGATGAGGGGCCCTGATCTCGGTCGGGGTCTGGGTATCTTCTGGCATGACGGGGCCCTGATCTTGGTCGGGGTCTGGGCAGCTCCTGGCTTGATGAGGGGCCCTGATCTCGATCAGGGTCTGGGCAGCTCCTGGCATGATGAGGGGCCCTGATCTCGGTCGGGGTCTGGGCAGCTCCTGGCATGATGAGGGGCCCTGATCTCGGTCGGGGTCTGGGCAGCCGCACAGAGATAGCTCACCTGGTGCTGAGATGCAGCTGGTTCTGGGGTGGAGTGTGGTAATATGGTTGTTTCGTTTTTCAAAAAGAGGGTTTAATTAGGGCAGCAGGTTTGCCACAGCGCTGAATATGTCACAGAGGCCAGGACTTTGCCGTTTGTCTGAGACTTTCAAAGTTGAGTGAGGGGGTGCTGACCACCCTCAGCGGGGGCTGCGAGGAGAAGGCCGCAGAGGACAAGGAGGAGACGGACACTCACAAATTATTTTAAAGAGGTATCGCTGAATTTCATTTGTCACAGCACTTTTTTATCACAGATCACGGAGCCATCCTGGTGAATTTAATACAAGTCACGGGGCTCGGGGCAAATAGCAGATGGTGACTTTCCCACTAAACCTGTGACTTTTCTTCCTAGAAGCCAAGGCCAGATGGGACCCTTGTGACCATGTAGTCTGACCTAGAAGTGACTAGTGCCCCAAAACAATTCCTAGCGCAGATCAGGTAGAAAAACATCCCAGTTTGATTGAAAAATGGCCAGTGATGGAGAATCCACCGTGCCCCTCAGTAAACTGTCCCAATGACTCTCGCCGTTAGAAACGGACCCCTTATTCTCAGGCTGAATTTGTCTGGCTTCAACTTTCAAGCCACTGGATCTGGTTCGACCTCCCAGTGCTGGACTGACGGGCCCCTTATTAAATATTTGTTCCCCTCCCTCAGTACTTCTAGCCTGGGATCAAGTCAGCCTTTAAACCAGGGGTGGCCCGCCTGAGCCAGAGAAGGAGCCAGAACTTACCGATGGACATTGCCAAAGAGCCACCGTAACACGTCAGCAGCCCCCCACCCCGTTCCCAGCGCGGCCTGCCCACCGCCAGCGCCGCCGATCAGCGCCTTCCCCTCCCTCCCCGCACCTCCCGATCAGCTGTTTCGTGGCGTGCAGGAGGCTCTGGGGAGGAGGGGGAAGGAGTGAGGGCACGGCAGGCTCAGGCGAGGGGGCAGGAAGGGGTGGAGTGGGGGCAGGGCCTGGGGCAGAGCCAGGGGTTGAGCAGTGAGCCCCCCCCTCCCCCCGGCACACTGGAAAGTTGGCGCCCGTAGCTCCAGCCCCGGAGTCGGTGCCTAGACAAGGAGCCGCGTATTAACGTCTGAAAAGCCGTGCGTGGCCCCGGAGCTTCCCTGCTTTAAACCTTCTCTTCGTTAAACACAATAGCTGGAGCTCCGGCGTCTCTCGCTCTCAGGCAGGGTTTCTAACCCTTGAATCATCCTCCTGGCTCTTCTCTGACCCCCTCCCCGATTGCTCAATCTCCTTTTGCTTTTACTACATTTACCGGGGCCGCTCTGTGATTTGTGATTTTAAAAAACGCCAGGGCATATCAGCAGCCCCAGTTATAATGCTCCCCCCAAGGGAGCGGCTCCGAGAAACGCAGGGTGAACTCAGGGGCGGGAATTGCAGGACCACTTACCTAC
This sequence comes from Natator depressus, assembly GCF_965152275.1. Classification (NCBI taxonomy): domain Eukaryota; kingdom Metazoa; phylum Chordata; order Testudines; family Cheloniidae; genus Natator; species Natator depressus. Next base: position 22,209,497 of record NC_134256.1, on the reverse strand, counting down.
AGCGGCTTCACGGTCAGTTACGGAGTAATTTTATTCCCACCCCTATTACTGCACCTGATATTACTGCAAGTGTAACTAGTCCCATTACAGGTGCTCCAGCTGCTGATGCTGCAAGAGATCCTAGAATTCCAGTTCCAGCTCCTATAAGTGCTAAACCTAGTTTTCCTTTTGTTTTTTTTTTCAATCCATGGTGGGTCGGTTTCAGGGCTGCAATAAATAATAAGATTTGAATGAGGCCACATCGCAGATGGGCTTCTCAATTGTCAAGCCTCTGACATGAAGCGGAAAGGGACCTTGTTCTCTTCTCTTGGTCTCGTGGTTCAGCTCAATAGCTGGAGCTGCTGGCGTCTCTCGCTCTTAAGCAGGTGCAGCTTCCTTGAGAAGCCGGCCTGAGGTGTCTTTAGGTGGGAAGCAGCCACACTGCAATGCTGCACAGGGAATGGGAGAGTTCGCCCAGCACTCAGATGCAACCAACTCTGGGGTTGGGCAGCTGGGGAACAGGTGCACATAATACTGAAGGGGATGGGTCTCCTGGCACTGAGATGCAGCCACCTCTGGGGTGTGGCAGCTGGAGAACAGCCACATAGCAATACCATACAAAAGCTCTGACCACTAGACCCCACTGCCCTCCCAGAGCTCAGGGTAGAACCCAGGAGTCATAAGAACGGCCAGATTGGGTCAGTCCAGTGGTCTGTCTAGCCCAGTGTCCTGTCTCCTGACAGTGGCCAATGCCAGGTGCCCCAGAGGGAATGAACAGCACAGGGCAATTATTGAGTGATCCATCCCCCTTTGTCCAGTCCCAGCTTCTCAGTCAAAGATTTAGGGACACTCAGGGCATGGGGTTGTGTCCCTGACCATCCCGGCTAATAGCCATTGATGGACTATCCTCCATGAACGTATCTAGTGCTTGTCTGGACCCAGTTACTTTTCCCATCCCTCTGATCCCAAGGAGAAATGTTTCTGAGGTTCAGAAAAACAAAGCTGACTTATTTCCCCTGATTTTCATGCTTCCTCTGAGCCTGGAAGCTGAAGTGCCAAACCACTGTGAGAAATTGCTTCTGGTGGTATGTGTGATTCGATCACTAATGGCACAAGCCAGCCCGTTCTCAGGAGCCTTTCAGCCTCCCTGGGTGGATCCAGCTCCACATTTGGATGCATCGGGGAACCGGGGTTGGCAATTTGTTCCCTGGATCTGTTTGCCGTCGCTGCTGATTTGCAGAGCAGCCGACAGCCTCTTGCACCAAAGCAGGCTCAAGATGCAACCCACCCACCTCTTTCAAATCCAACACCCCCTTCCCCTCCTGTTCTCCTCCTTGGCTGCATTTACCTTCTGCTTCTCTGCCGAGATCTTGAGCAAGTTCCCTTTGCGGTACCTTTTTCATCACTGTCGCAGCTGCCCTCAAGGCGTAAGTCCGGCCCAAATTCTGTATCAAAGCCTCGACAACCTCTTTCAGGCTGGCGTCCCTCTGGAACGTATTGGGTTCGTCGCAGTAATCAAGTTCACAGACAAGCTCATTCATGGGTGTCTCGCACAGCAAATGTTTGAACTTTTCAAATTGATCTGGGTTCAGTTTCTTGAGGCTAGTGGTGAGGATCTGTCGGACAATAGTCCCCTTGGCGTCTGAAGCCATCTTACTGAGTAGGCTGGGGATAAAGAGGACAGAGGGGATAAGGAACTGAGACTGGAAAAGAATAAATGGACACAAATCCGACGTCAAGAATTGTAACATTCAAAAACCAGACGGAGAACACTTCAGTCTCCCTGAACACTCAATAACAGACTTAAAGTGGCCATTCTTCAACAAAAAAACTTCAAAAACAGACTCCAACGAGAAACTGCAGAACTGGAATTAATTTGCAAACTGGACACTATCAAATTAGGCCTCACTAAAGACTGGAAGTGGCTGGGTCATTACAAAAACTAATTTCCCCCGTTGATACTCTCACCTTCTTGTCAACTGTTTGAAATGGGCCACCTTGATTACATTGGCCTCATTAGCACTACAAAAGTGATTTTTCCTCCCTTGGTATTCACCCCTTCTTGTCAACTGTTGAGACTAGCCCACTTCCATGTTAATTGGATTGGCTCGTTAGCACTGACCCCCCCACTTGGTAAGGCAACTCCCGTCTTTTCATGGGCTGTGTATTTATACCTTCTTACTGTATTTTCCACTCCATGCATCTGATGAAGTGGGTTTTAGCCCACGAAAGCTTATGCCCAAATAAATGTGTTAGTCTCTAAGGTGCCACAAGGACTCCTCGTTGTTTTTGCTGATACAGACTAACACGGCTACCCCTCCGAAACCTGAGACCTTTGGTGTCCGTCTTGACTTTACTGACATAAAATACAACTTTCTGCACAGGAGCGTGTCCAAAGGGGACGTTCCAACTGTCCTTTTTTAGCAGCAACCACCCAGGTGTTACATGGTCACAGCTGTTTCTAGGTCTGCTTGACACACAAAGTAATAACCCCGAGTTCTTCACTAGAGCTTTTCGCCAGGAGATCTCAAAGCGCTGTCCAAAGCAGGTCAGGCTCATCCGCTGCCCTTGTACAGTGACAAATAACAAGAAGAAGGAGTCACGTTGTTCTTCCCCCCGCCACTCGCTTGCTGAACAATTCGGAGGAAGCCACCACTTCCCACGGGCGTGTGGACGGAGCATCTCAGACGCCAAATCCAACCGGCAAGGCAGCTGCAAAAATGCCGGGATCCCAGCGGGCTGCGCAGTGACGTCTGCTCGGCCCAGCTCCGAACCACAGGGCTGGGCCCATCATTCCCGGCCTCCTTGCTTTCCCCTGGCTCCACCCTTCCACATCAGCTTTCCTGCCCTCTGCCCCGCACATTCCCCTGCCCCCACATTCCCCTGCCCCCCACATTCCCCTGTACCCCTCAGTCTGTGCCTTCTGCCCCGCACATTCCCCTGTACCCCTGTCTGCCTCCTGCCCCCCACATTCCCCTGTACCCCTCAGTCTGCCTCCTGCCCCCACATTCCCCTGCACCCACATTCCTCTGTACCGCTCAGTCTGCATCTGCCCTCCCCCCGCATTCTCCAGTAGCTACCTCCAGTGAGCGAGCGCTAGCCGGGGGAGCCATTTCAGATGGGGGGGGCAACTCCAACGGTGATTCCAGGGGCTACTCAGGCACCTGAGCAATCGTGGTTTTTTGCAGCTATAATGGGTGGGGAGGGCAAAAAATTAGAACTCACCCCCCTCAATCTCCACCCATGTTGGGGCACAGGTGCCCCCCCCCACTAAACGGCACCCCTGCTAGACCCCCAAATTTTCCTTGCTTCTCTTTCACCCTAGTGAACCATTGCATCACTCTGGTTAATTCCCCTTCTTCAACCATCAACCCCCTCCGGACCATGGTTCCCACCTGCCCTCCCTCAGCAACACCTCACTCCTCTCAAAGCCTTGAAAACTGATGGATTTGGGGCAATGGACTGACTTTCCGGGGCTAAAGTTTCCCTCTTCCAGGAGCCTGTGCCATGGCCCCTGTCCCTGCCCCTGCAGTCTCCTTACCTGTGCAGTGCGGCACGCTGCTCGGTGAGTTCAAAAGAGCAGCTTCTTCTTTTATATTTAGTGAAACTAGCATGCAAAGGCGCTGTTTAAAAAGCTTTGCGTTGTGTGTCGTGCTCTGCTCAAAAACAGGAAAGAGGCCGCGCTCAGTGCTATGTATGTGCAGAAGTCAGACTTCCTCTCGCAGGGAGAATGATCTGTGTCGACCTTTGTGTGTTTGCTTTGTCAGTCGGTTTCCGGTGCATAACTGTATCTGAGAAAGGCCAAGGACAGCCAAGCCCAGCCCGCAGATTTGTGAGGATCTGAATATAAACCAAGCTGGGTTTCTGGAAGGCAAAACCTAGGGCTCTGTAAGAAGTGTGTCAATTTCCTGGAAAGGTTCCTACGTAACACACAGATTGTGGAGTCCTTCCCTGCATATTTCACCCGAGGAGATTTACGGGCCCTAAGTCTGACCCTGATGCCTTTGAGATCCCGACCCACCTGTACTGCTTTCGTTTCTCCACGTCTTACCCCGATTGCCAAGACATTGGTCCTGCTGTAGCTTTAACCAAGCAAACATTCAGCTGCTGTTAATGATTTAATGCTTACAATACCCTACAAATGTACCCAGTGATGTTCAGAGACATGAGACAAGGATCTAGCCACACGGCCCTGACAATCTCACTTAGACAAACAAAACCAGGCAGCGTTACTGACCAAACACAAGCTGGTGAGGGATACCGCCAGCATGGGAGAGGGGTGTCAGGAAAGAAGTGAGCGTTAAGAAGGGACTGGAAGAAGAACAAGGCAACTGAGCAGAGAAAATGTGGGAAACTCAGAGGACAGCCTGGGAGTAAGTGTGACACTGAAGAGACAAAGGAGCACTCGGGAGGGAGCCGCACAGGGAGTGATAAAACTTGCACTGGTTTAAAGAAATCACGGGGACACTTATTTTGGCTTGAAGGCAGCTGCCTTGGTTTAATTTAAGTCAAGGGAAAGGGGGAGATTTTACTTTCCTCTGAGAGTGGCCACTGGAATGGTCAGAGACCAGATGAGACAGACGTCTGGTCTGGCCTTTCTTATAATGCCCTGAGCCACAGCTCAGCTCAGTGGAGATGCCCCGACTTCAGTTTTCAAAGCGTGGCGGCATAGGGAGTGTTATACTTAGAAAATGAAAACCAGCAGGCTCTTATTTAGGGGATAAGGCAATACGCCGTGTTTATTGTGAATACAGAAAGGATCATTTTTAAGCAATCAGTTATAGCTATAACATTCCATTCACTCACACATTCATTCACTCACACACACAAGTTCTGCAAGGTTGTTACAGTTACCAGCCTAGAAGTTGCTCATGACAAGTCACAGGCCAGGTAGCCTGAACACGAGGATGGAGCCAAGTCTTGTCAGATGCACATCCGATGCTCCTGGAGGTTGGCTGCAGAACCGGACTCAAAGTCCTCCATCTTTAGAGTCTGTCTTTACAGGAATCCATCTTCGTACAAGCCTACGAAGTTTGCTTTGTCATGCTACTCTCACGTTTGAAGGGATAATCAATCACGCAGATGGTACAACAGTGTCAATTTGTTGTTATCTGGTTCTTCAGACCCCCTGTCCTTGGGGCAGTTGGGGTGGATTCTGGTTTGCCCTCGGGGTTATCCAGTTATCTCACCCAACACATTCTTCGGCCCAACGATCCTGGAATTATAACTCTAAAGCTGGCACTTCCAACCTTTGATTACCCATTCAAACCAAACATATAGTCACGACCACACTCTATTTCACTTAACACGCTTCCGATCACATCTACCTTTTGTTATCTATCCATCCTTTACATAACCCTCTGTCATTGTTCAGGAAAAGTTAGCACATGTGACACCATTTTCGTTTGGGGCCCACCATTGTCTAAAAGCAAACACATCATGCACCAGGAGGCCTGTTCCTTAGACACTGCATTCCTGTGAAAATCCTCCCCCTTGTCTCCAGCCTGCCTTGACTCCCAGTATCTGTTCTTTGTCAGTCTGTAACTCCCTATCCTCTGGCCTTTGATGTGAGGCCTCCCATCCTGATAATAAAAGTTACTGATGCGTGGCTTTAGGACCATGCTGTGTAATTAACATACTGCACGAGGAATGCACCAAGCAGGGATAGGTGGTAGATAAGACAAGGGTTTGTTTATTGGCTAAGGTTTCCGATGCACGAGGGCAACATGCTTTGCTAAAAAGTATATAACCTTTGTATAATCTGTATTTGGGGTCCCCCCCCCCAGCTAGCAGGGGGGCACCACGCTGGAGCGTAATAAACTTAGTGTTTTTTGGGAACTCTGCAGTTGTGGGCTTTGTTTATGTGCCTCAGCCTAGATTCGAACGAAACTGTTACGAATTATACCTGAGAGGACACGCACACAACTGCTGCGAATTACACCGGGTAGGACACGCACACAAACGCTACGAATTACACCTGATAGTTCACGCACAGTTCGAATCTAGGCAAAAAAACAGATACCGGGAGTCAAGGCAGGCTGGAGACAAGGGGGAGGATTTTCACAGGAATGCAGTGTATAAGGAACACGCCTCCTGGTGCATGATGTTTGCTTTTAGGCAATGGTGGGCCCCAAACCAAAATGGAGTCACATGTGCTAACTTTTCCTTAACATCATAAATATAAAAGGAAGGGGAACCACCTTTCTGTGCACAGGGCTATAAAATCCCTCCTGGCCAGAGGCAAAACCCTTTCACCTGTAAAAGGTTAAGAAACTCAGGTAACCTGGCTGGCACCTGACCAATGAGGGGACAAGATACTTTCAAATCTGGAGCGGAGCGGGGGGGGGGAAGAAACAAAGGGCTGGTCTGTCTGTGTGATGCTTTTGCCAGGAACAGATCAGGAATGCAGTCTCATAACTCCTTAAATTAGTAAGTAATCTAGCTAGAAATGCCTTAGATTTCCTTTTGTTTAATGGCTGGTAAAATAAGCTGTGCTGGAGGGAATGTGTAGTCCTGCTTTTGTGTCTTTTTGTAACTTAAGGTTTTGCCTAGAGGGAGTCTCTACATTTTGAATCTGACTGCCTGTAAGGTATTTACCATCCTGATTTTACAGAGGTGATTCTTTTACCTTTTCTTTAATTAAAATTCTTCTTTTAAGAACCTGATTGCTTTTTCATTGTTCTTAAGATCCAAGGGTTTGGGTCTGTGTTTACCTGTACAAATTGGTGAGGCTTCTTATCAAGCCTTCCCCAGGAAAGGGGGTGTAGGGCTGGGGGGGGGGGAGATATTTTGGGGGAAGACATCTCCAAGTGGGCTCTTTCCCTGGTCTTTGTTTAAAATGCTTGGTGGTGGCACATAGGGTTCAAGGACAAGGCAAAGTTTGTACCTTGGGGAAGTTTTTAACCTAAGCTGGTAAGAATAAGCTTAGGGGGTCTTTCATGCGGGTCCCCACATCTGTACCCTAGAGTTCAGAGTGAGGAAGTGTTCAGGAAAAGTTAGCATATGTGACTCCATTTTGGTTTGGGGCCCACTGTTGTCTAAAAGCCAGCACATCATGCACCAGTGTAGGATTCATACGGGGTTCATGCACTTGGCAACATTCAGGGCACACCCGGAGTGTTGTGTAGGAGCAGAGCACACACGGCTCCTCTCAAGGGCATGAACCTTGGAATCTCGCCCAGATGACATGAACCGTGGGAAGCCTCCCAGGACTGGGCTCAAGGCCCGAGAGCAAGGAATGCGGTAGATAGAAATTGGTAAATAAGAATGTTAAACAAAGCCAGTGTATTCCTTTTTATCTGTTGGAGTATGTAATGCGCAGGGGGGAGAGAAATAAAGGAGAGGGTGGAAAAGCTGACAGGAGACCAGCCCGTCGGCAGACCAGCCTGCTTGCTTGCTTAGAGCCTTGTTCTGTCTTGTATTTGAACCGCCACAACTGGCGCCCAACATGGGGCCCTCAGCACTCACCTCGCCCGGCAAGGGTCTCAGACGCGTCACTCATCCGCCTCGCGGATCCCGGTGAGTATTTTTCGTCGTGCTAAGTATGGGAAGCTCCCTCTCTGCTTTGCAAGTGCAACACCGCAATGAGCTACAGTATTTGCTGCGTAAGGCTCAGCATGACTGCCCCGCTCGAGAGCTCACTCTCCTGCTACAGGAGGTGAGCGCCCAGTGCCCGTGGTACCCTGAAGCCGGAACCCTTAAGCTAGCGGACTGGGAGCGGTTGGGCCAGACATTGCACAAAGAGCCTTGGGCGCCCGTGCAGGCTTTACATGCCTGGCACCTCTGTCGCGACGCGATACAGCGTGTCGCCTCGGACAGGCCCTCCCTCGCGGGGCTGGTGATCTCGCCACGCCCGTCCGCTCCTGCAGCCATCCCCCCTCCTGGCGACGCGACACAGCGTGTCCCCTCGGAAAGACCCTCTCCCGCGCCACTAGAGGGGCTGCCGATCTCGCCACCCCCGTCCACTCCTGCAGCCATCCCTCCCCCTGCTTCGCCCCCAGTGCCTCTATTACCACCGCCTCCTTTGTCTTCCCCTCTGGAGCCGGTGAGTGGTCACCGTCCCCCCGTGGGGCCCCATGCTCCGGGGCCCCCCGGGGGGTCGTCCGCGTCTGCCCAGGGGCTTTCGCTGGTGCAACAAATGGTTCACGCAGCGAAGACTCGCCCAGATCTTACAGCAGAGGAATTAGCTGATCGGGTCTCAGTTTGCCCGGTGACCTGGCAGGATGATGGCCAGGGCAACCAGCTTGCAAACTGGGTCAGTTTGCCCTACTCGGTGATCCGAGAGGTAAAGAAAGCGATTCGCAAGTTCGGCCTGACTAGCACGTATGTGCGTGGTCTCATTGAAGGGCTAGGTAGTGGGTACACCCTGATCCCTGAAGATTGGAAGGCGCTGTTGGGCATGATGCTGACAGCCAGCCAGTACGTTATTTGGCTTAGTGAGTATCGGCAGATGGCGGAACGCCAGGCCCAGGTTTATAGAGAGCAAGGTGTCACTTATGAGCAGTTGGCAGGGGAGGGCCCGTTTGCTACTGTTCAGCTGCAGTCTCAACTCCCTCAGGCCGTCTTCCTCATTATTTCCGCCTGCGCCCAGCATGCTTTCCGGAAGGTCCCGGATTCGGGCAGGCCTACTAAAAGCTTTGCCAGTATCCGTCAGGGTGCATCAGAGTCCTTTCTGGGTTTTACCAACAGATTGCAGGAGGCTATCGTCCGACAGGTGGATAACCCTGCGGCAGCTCAGGAGATCCTGTTAAAAATGGCGGTTGAAAATGCGAACGAGGATTGCCGCCGTGCTCTCCAGGCTGCACAAGCTGCTGGCGTTCTAGAGCTGTCGGACACGCTGCGGGCGTGCCAAAACATCGGCACACAAGCCCATAAAGCTGGGGTTCTGGCCGCTGCCCTGCGGAAAAGCGGGAAGGAGGGGAAGCGTTGTTACCGCTGTGGTAAGGAGGGTCACTTTCAGCGGGAGTGCCGCTCATCGACGGCGCCCGCCCGCCCCTCAAAGAAGTGCCCCAAGTGTCGGAAGGGCTATCACTGGGCTAATCAGTGTCGTAGAGGGTCGGGAAACCGCACGACGGGTCCCCCCCCGAACCCAGGGCCAAACGGGGGTGTTTCCCACTCAGACAACTGTTCCTCGGCCTTACAATCCGTAGACTCCATGAGGGCGGCGACTGCCGGAAGGGCACGGCTTGATTTGATTATGCAGGAGGACGCTGATTTTCAGTTGCCGGGGGAGGTTTGCCCCATACCTACACAGGTGACGGGACCTCTCCCTGCCGGATTTGTGGGTCTGGTTCTCCCTCGCTCACACGCTGGGAAACGGTTTTTTTGTCATCCCAGGGGTCATTGACGCCGATTACACCGGCGTTATTAAGGTTCAGGTGTGGACCCATCTTCCGCAGTCACTCCCGTGTGGACGGTCAATTGCGCAATTGATTTTAGTCCCCTATCAGGTGCCAGCCGCAGAGGATCGGGCCCGGGGCGGGAGCGGCTTTGGGTCGACGCTGTCTCAGTCGCCGCCTCATGACACATCCTCTCAATTTGTTGCTCTAACAATGTCGCTCCGCCCCTCGAAACCTCAGTTAACACTTCTCTTAAATAATGTTCCTTTTACAGGGCTGGTGGACACTGGAGCTGACGTTCCGGTGATTCGTGATCAGGACTGGCTGGTCAGTTGGCCAACAGTTCCTTCTAAAGAGTTGTGGGGGATCGGGGGTAGCAAACCCGGGCGCCAAAGTTTGTCTTGGGTCACGGTCTCTAAACCAGGAGGCCGTGCCCTTGCTATGATCCGCCCTTTTGTACTCCCTGTCCACCTCAATATTTGGGGCCGTGACTTACTTGTAAAGCTGGACACCACCCTCGATATTAATATACAATGGCCCAAAACCCTCCCCCACCCACCTTGCCCTCCGCATTACCCTTGGTATGGCAATCCTTAGAGCCCGTCTGGATTGACCAGTGGCCGCTCCCTCTAGAAAAGCTGAAAGCGCTTCATTCACTTGTGCAGCAGCATTTGCAGGCACAGCGCTTGGAGAGCTCCACTAGTCCCTGGAACACCCCGGTGTTCGTTATTAAGAAAAAATCTGGTGCATGGAGGCTGTTACACGATTTAAGGGAAATAAATAAACGCATCCAACCCATGGGCCCCTTGCAGTTTGGGTTGCCAAACCCGAATTTAATTCCTCAAACCAATCAGCTTTGTGTGTTAGATTTAAAAGATTGTTTTTTCACCATCCCCCTTTGCCCACAAGATCGCGAAAAATTCGCGTTTACGGTGCCAGAATATAATAATCAGCGACCCTCTCAAAGGTATCAGTGGAAGGTCTTGCCCCAGGGAATGCAGAAAGTTCCAACCTTGTGTCAATTTTTTGTGGATCGGGCCCTCGCCCCTTTTCGTGCCCGATACCCCACACTAAAGGTCTACCATTATATGGATGATATTTTGCTTAGTGGTCCCCAGGTCACGGCACAACAGCTTGAATATTTGTCCCAGATTCTCAGCCAAAATGGCCTGTTAGTGGCACCAGAAAAAATCCAACGCTCTTATCCCTACCAATACCTCGTGCATAAGGTTTTACAAACCTATGCTGCCCCTGTTTGTCCGGAAGTGGTCCTACCCCTAACCCTTGTAAAGTTACAACAAATTTTGGGTCATTTAAATTGGATTCGACCCTACTTCCGTCTCCCCACATCGATGCTGCAGCCGTTGTTCGAGCTCCTCCGTGGAGCTCGGGCACCGGGCGCAGTTCTTGCCATCACTGAGGAGCACGTTGCCTGCATTCGACAGATCAATGCAGTGTCGAGTCAGCAGTTTGTGGATAGACTCACTGAGGTTCGTCCCTTGCGGTTAGTTCTCCTTGCCACCCCTCATACGCCCACTGCGGCTCTGTTTGTACCTCGTACAGACACAGCCGTCTCTATCATAGAGTGGATATATTTGTCTTCCACTCCTCCTCGGAACATTTATCCTTATTTAGACGCCCTGTCCGACCTTGTGCGTAAAGCCCGCCACCGTGCAGTGCAACTCACGGGCACTGATTTAGTTGCCATTGTTTTCCCCTTGTCATATAGTGAATTTGATTCCTTGTCCCACGCCTCCTTGGCCTGGCAGGTTGCTCTTTGTGATTATGTGGGAGAGATCTCTTATAATCCCCCAAAAGATCCTCGGTTGGTGATCACACAAAAGATGCCACTAATCGTCCATCGTCTTAGCCGCTCTCAACCCATTGTTTCAGCTGTCACTCTTTTTACTGATGGCTCCCCACGTTGCGGTGTTGTCACCTATCAATTGGGTGACCCCCCTGGTTGGCATTCTCGTTTTACGCTGCCCCAGCGTTCCGCGCAGCGCTCAGAACTGGCTGCTGTTATTTTGGCCTTTCAACTTTTTGCTGATTGTCCCTTTAATTTGATTGTGGACACGCATTATGTTTATCAGGTAACTGATCATTTACCCCTTGCCCTCATCACCCCTCAGGTCGATGCGGACCTCCTTCGCCTGTTTCTGTCCTTACAGTATCTCCTCACCACTCGTAATTTCCCTTATTTTGTTGCTCATATTCGCAGTCACACCCCTCTGCCTGGGTCACTCACTGAGGGCAATGCACACGCCGATCGCGCGTTACATGGTCAGGTAAATTCCCTCTTTTCTGACCCCATCGAAAGCCATGCCTTTTTTCATCGGTCTGCCTCTGTCTTGGCCCGGCAGTTTCACATTCCTGCTGATCATGCCCGTTCCATCGTTCGTTCCTGCCCCCACCGTGCCGCTGCTGCCCCCACCTTTTCTTACGCCGTTAACCCCAGAGGTGCCGCGGCGAATCAGCTGTGGCAAATGGATGTCACGCACGTGCCACAATTCCGCCCCTATTCGTTTTTATGTGTTTCCGTTGATACCTATTCGGGATTCCTCTGGGCAAGCCCGCAGCGTGGGGAAGCCACTCCCAAAGTTATTCACCATTTGCTAGCCTGTTTTGCTGTTACGGGTCGCCCGAGCCAGATAAAAACGGATAATGCCCCAGCCTATTGCTCCACAGCCCTCTCCACCTTTTGTGCCCAATGGGACGTCCGTCTCAAACACGGGATCCCTTATCATTCCACAGGCCAAGCCATTGTCGAACGTGCAAATTGCACGCTAAAAACCTTGCTCAACAAACAATTAAAACAAGGGGAGCTGCGTCTCCGAACCTTAGGAGACATTCAGCAACAAATGCATATCCTTTTGTTTACTTTGAATAATTTAACGCTGAACGCAGATCAGCAGACCCCCACGGATTGGCATTTTCACAAATCGGAGGTACTGGAAAGACCGCGTGTCTATTACCGTCAGCTGCCCGATCCGCAATGGCTGGGCCCAGTGCCTTTAATCACTTGGGGTCGGGGATATGCTGCTGTGTTTCTCCCTGCAGGACCGTTGTGGGTTCCAGCCGGTGTGCGCGACCGGCACTGAAACAGCATGGCGTGGCACCAGGGGCTGTTGAACCCCGTACCGGAGTTTCAGCTGACCTTGGAGGAGAACGCGGTGCCTCCCGGGTCGACAACGACGGGACGGAGACGGAGGAGACGTAGCGTCCTAAGCCAGCCCGTGACATGGGGAGCAGTAAAAGCATTGGTCGCCGCGGCTCAACGGAGACTGGCAGCAGATCAACAGCCAGAGACTCCTGAGACTCTGTTTGTGGCCATTCTCGCCCAAATTACTGCTAATTCTGTATTGATTGGATGCCTTTTGTGCCTGCTATTTCCTGGAGGGGTTGACTCAGGAGCGCTTCCTCCGTTATGGGCCCGAATGACATATAACCTATGGGAACGATTGGCTTCAATAGCAAATGTTACCCACTTTTGTTTATTTGATTTTGTAGCAGCTGAAGAATTGTTAGGTACGTGCCTTATTCCAGTATGTCATCACCCTGAGGAAATAGGGAATGAGATGATGCTCGCTGCTTACTCGAACCTCTCTTCCCAGTACTTTAGCATGGCTAATTGGGGCCCGGCCAACTACACTTTACCTTCTTAAGCTTATTTTTTGCTGTTGCTGTGTGCAATGTATTTCCTTTTTGTTAAGGCTTTGTCGAGACCCGCCCTGGCAGGCTCCACGAGTTATGACCTCGTCTGTCCGGGAGTTAATTGGCTTGCAAAAGCAAATTGATGGCTACCATGAGATGGCCGAGCACAAATAAACAAAAAAGGAGGGGATGTAGGATTCATACGGGGTTCATGCACTTGGCAACATTCAGGGCACACCCGGAGTGTTGTGTAGGAGCAGAGCACACATGGCTCCTCTCAAGGGCATGAACCTTGGAATCTCGCCCAGATGACATGAACCGTGGGAAGCCTCCCAGGACTGGGCTCAAGGCCCGAGAGCAAGGAATGCGGTAGATAGAAATTGGTAAATAAGAATGTTAAACAAAGCCAGTGTATTCCTTTTTATCTGTTGGAGTATGTAATGCGCAGGGGGGAGAGAAATAAAGGAGAGGGTGGAAAAGCTGACAGGAGACCAGCCCGTCGGCAGACCAGCCTGCTTGCTTGCTTAGAGCCTTGTTCTGTCTTGTATTTGAACCGCAACACACCAGGAGGAGTGTTCCTTCGATACTGCATTCCTGTGAAAACCCTCCCCCTTGTCTCCAGCTTGTCTCGACTCCCGGTTTCTGTTCTTTGTCTGTTTCTAACTCCCTGCCTCCTGGCCTTGTGATGTGGGCCTCCCGTCCTGATAAGAACGGTTACTGCTGCATTGCTTTGGGACCATGTTGTGTAGTTGAAGTAATGGTTTAGCACGAGGAATGTACCTAGCAGGGATAGGTGGTAGATAAGACAAGGGTTTGTTTATTGGCTAAGGTGTCCGATGCACGAGGGCAACATGCTTTGCTAAGAGGTATATAATCTCTGTATAACCTGCATTCGGGGTCCCCTCCTGGCTAGCAGGGGGGCACCACGCTCGAGCGTAATAAACTTAGTGTCTCTGGAAACTCTGCAGTTGTGGACTTTGTTCGTGTGCCTCAGCCTAGACTCGAACTGCGCGTGACCTAAGAGGTATAATTCGCAGCAGAAGGAACCTTGACACCTCCTATAATCACTGGAGCATGACAGGCTTCAATAACCCTGTTCATACCACTTGTTACGCATGAAAAGAAAACAAGCAGGATAAACTTGCAGGATGGGGGTGTAACGAGGCTGGTTCTGGCGGGACCCAACGGAGAGGTGCCAGTTCAGGACAAATTGCTTCAAGCAGGCCAGTCACAGCCCCAGGCTGGGGTTTTTCCACCTCTAAGGCACCAAACCAGCCAGACAGAGCAGACTTTGGTCTCACCCCGCTGGCTCACCGCAAGTCACACAAGCAATTCCCTCAGACACGCCAGGTTCCCAGTATCCCCACCAGCACCACTCGTTATGGGGACAGATGGTTATGAAAACCAACACCCCAGGAAAAGAAAAAAGATTCCCTCGATCCCAAAGGACCAAGCCCCAGAGCCAGGCAATAGACAAATCAGATCTCACCCACAAATCATGCTGTTGCCGATCCTTTAGCATCTAAAGTCTAAAGGTTTATTCATAAAAGGAAAGAAATACAGATGAGAGCTAGAATCGGTTCAATGGAATCAGTGACATACAGCGATGGCCAAGTTCTTGGTTCAGGCTTGCAGCAGCGATGAAATAAACGGCAGGTTCAAATCCAGTCTCTGGAGAACGTCCCCAGCTGGGATGGGTCCTTCAGTCCTTGGTTCAAAGCTTCCGTTTGTAGCAAAGTCCCTCCAGAGGTCAGAAGCAGGACTGAAGACAAGATGGAGGAGCTGCAGCAGCTTTGTATAGTCTCTTGCCATGTGGTCTCTGCTTTCTGTGTCCCAAAGACAAGCTGCCCCTCACACGGCCTGGAAACACCTCAGCGTTCTGTCCATAGGTAGGTCCCTGCCTACCTGGCTGAGTCCCCAGGCGTGTCTGCCTTCTCTCAATGGGTCAATTGTATCGCTGATGGTCCTTAATGGGCCATCAAGCAAGCTAGGCAGAGCTGACACCAACTTGTCTGGGGTGTCACTCAGAAGCACAGCATAAGTTTGAACTACAGACAGTACAGAGCCAATATTCATAACTTTAATTATAAAAATGGTACACACATGTACACAGCATAATCATAACCAGCAAACTGTAACCTTGTGTTAGACACCTCATTTGACCCCCTTTATACAAGATTTGGTGCCACTCCAGGACTTTGGTTGCAACAATGTTCTATACAGTCCCAGTTCAAGTCAATAACGTCACAGGGGGTTAACAAATCTTGTTCCTGAGTTTAAGAAAACATTTGTGACAGCAGCTGTAATCTTAGCACTTTAGGACAGACTTTTTGTCTCTCGGGACGTGCCGGTGTAATTAACACCGACCTGGTAAACTGACAGGCGTATTTCAATTAGCACAAACTCAGCAAGCTGAGAGGCATATTTCTAATGGTCGGGCCAACTCCAGGGTCTGTTCTGGGCCATACTTTCTCACATCTTCCCGGAACATAAATCTTCTAATTATTACTTTAATCCAACAGGAGTTCCTGAGCAAAGGTCTCAGACCTGAGCAGAGAGGCTACCTTGATAACAACAGCAACAGACACAATAGAAACAGAGAGAGAGAGAGAGAGAGAGAGAGGCCTCTTGCAAGTCAAAGGGAAGTTCACAGACCTCTATATTTGTCACACAAATATCCTAGTACTGCTGCTCCTAATGGTATAAGAGGAAACATTTCTAACGGCACTATCACCGCTGCTATCATTCCTAAACAGCCCAAGCCTAGCACAGTCACACCCGCAACCAGTCTTTCTTTTAGTTTTTGAGCTCCTCCTCCGCTGTCCCCTTGAGCTCCGCCTCCATTGTCCCCTTGAGCTCCTCCTCCGCTGTCCCCTTGAGCTCCTTCTCCGCTGTCCCCTTGAGCTCCTCCTCCGTTGTCCCCTTGAGCTCCTCCTCCGCTGTCCCCTTGAGCTCCTCCTCCATTGTCCCCTTGAGCTCCTCCTCCGCTGTCCCCTTGAGCTCCTCCTCCGTTGTCCCCTTGAACTCTTCCTCCGCTGTCCCCTTGAGCTCCTCCTCCGTTGTCCCCTTGAGCGCCTTCTCCGTCATCTCCTTCAGCTCCTCCTTTTTCCTCTGCCGAGCTTGTTTTCCAACCTTAAATAAATAAATAAATAATCTTAAATGATTTTAGTAATTAGTGTCCCAAAGATTAACCCAAGGGCTTGCTGGGCTGGTCACGTCGGGATCGTTCATCCAGCCGAGTCCATGAAGGTTGGGGGGCAGGTGTTGGGCCCGAGGTCTTTGCGGGTGGCAGCTACAGACAGGAATAGGGGTTGGGAACAGCCAGCAGGAGTCTACGAGGTCACAGGACCTGAAAGTTTTAGTCACCTTGACCAGCCCCCATCATTCAGCCTGAAGTCAAAGCGTTCCCGATGTCCATACATACCTGGCTAACTTGTGCCCCCAGTTGTTAGGTGGCTTCTGGGTTTGGGTCTGGCCTGGGACACAAGGACAGATCTGGGGTGGGGAAGGAAGTGCTAGTGGAGGCCCCAAAGAGGTGTGTCCACTGGGTTCTCAAAATCTCTGGTTAATGAGATTCCTGGCCCTGTTTTGCTCCTCCCCCTGCTCCGTTCCCTTTACCTGACTCTTTCTTCATGAACTTGTCAGCGAGATCTTTCCTCGGTATGGCTTCCAGGACCTTCCTGGCTTTTTTCAGGGCCTGATTGCTTCCGAAGTGGCTCACCATCTTGTCGATGGTCTCTTTCCGGTCGGCTCCATCCAAAGAGGAAACCCTCATTTTCTTCTCGTCAGCTTCATTCTTCAGATACCATTTGAAATTTTCAAAGTCTTTGTCACTCAGCTCTTCCAGGATTTCAACAAGTATGCGTTTGACGTTGTCCAACATGGTGCAGAGATAATTAACTCCTGAGGAATGGAGAGGAAGAACATCAAGTGGAGGATAAAGTGGGAATGTCCCCAATCACATAAGATGAAACCCCTGGGCCCATCTAGCCCAGAATCCATCACACCCCCACCCCAGCTCAGACCTATGATGGCTTGATCCTGGTCTATAAGTATCCAGACAGGGAGGAGATTTTAGAGATACGGGGTCTCTTTAATCTCACAGACAAAGGCAGAATGAGAACAAACAGTTTGGAGCTGACACTAGCGTTGACCAAGATATGCTGGGCTATCGATCTATCCCCATCCACCCCCTCTATCTATCTATCTATCTATCTATCTATCTATCCACATCCACCTCCTCTATCCCCCCAAATACACACTCACCCCCTTCCTGCCTCACAGAGCACCCCAAAAATCTGGCAACCCTGCCACCTCGGACCTGCTCTAAACCACGTCCAGCTGGCTCCTGTCTCAAGACCACACGACGCTCCCAGCCATAGCACTGGCAGTCCCGGGGCAGCCACCTAGGCTGACGACCCCCATCCAGGCGTTCCCCAAGGCCACCGCTGAGCGGCGGTGACAGCGTTCTGGCCCCTGTGCGCCACCGTCCCCCTGTCCTATTGCCAGTGATGAGCACCCAAAATCCTAACAACCGGTCCCCTCCTCACCCCACAAGGGGGTCGTTGCCCCCCCCGGACCCCTGCCCCATCCACCCCCTCCCCTGTCCCCTGGCTGCCCCCAGAACCGAGCAGGAGGGTCTGATGGGCCACCGTGGTGGGTGCCCATCCCACCCCTAAGACCCAAAAGCACCTGCCAGGGGGCGAGGTGGGGAGTCCCGGGGGTGCTTACCTGGGGCAGCTCCCAGGAAGCATCTGGCAGGTCCCTCTGGCTCCTAGGGGCAGGGGAGCGTAGCTGGCAGGGGGGAGCAGGGGGAGCGGCCGCTCCCCCCACTGATCACATCAAAAAACGATCTGGGTGCTCCGGGGCTGGAGCACCCACAGGGAAAACTTGGTGGGTGCAGAGCCCCCACCGGCAGCTCCCCACCCTGCGCCCGGCCCCAGCTCACCTCCGCTCCGCCTCCTCCCCGAACCCACCGCCCCACCCTGCTTCTCCGCCCCCCCCCGCCTCCTCCCTGAACCCACCGCCCCGCCCTGCTTCTCCGCCCCCCCTCCGCCTCCCCCCCTGAACCCAACGCCCCGCCCTGCTTCTCCGCCCCCCCTCCACCTCCTCCCTGAACCCACAGCCACACCCTGCTTCTCCGCCCCCCCTCCGCCTCCTCCCCTGAACCCAATGCCCCACCCTGCTTCTCTGCGCCCCCCTCCGCCTCCTCCCCTGAACCCACCGCCCCGCCCTGCTTCTCCGCCCCCCCTCCGCCTCCCCCCCTGAACCCAACGCCCCACCCTGCTTCTCCGCCCCCCCTCCACCTCCTCCCTGAACCCACAGCCACACCCTGCTTCTCTGCCCCCCCTCCGCCTCCTCCCCTGAACCCAACGCCCCGCCCTGCTTCTCCGCCCCCCCCTCCACCTCCTCCCCGAACCCACCGCCCCGCCCTGCTTCTCTGCCCCCCCTCCGCCTCCTCCCCTGAACCCACCGCCCCGCCTTGCTTCTCCGCCCCCCCCGCCTCCTCCCCTGAACCCAACGCCCCACCCTGCTTCTCTGCCCCCCCTCCACCTCCTCGCCTGAACCCACCGCCCCACACTGCTTCTCCGCAGTGTGGGGCGGTGGGTTCAGGGGAGGAGGTGGGGGGCGGAGAAGCAGGGTGGGGCGGTGGGTTCAGGGGAGGAGTCGGAGTGGGGGGCGGAGAAGCAGGGCGGGGAGGAGGGTTCGGGGGAGGAGGCGGGGGTGGGGTGGAGAAGCCGGGGGGGCGGTGGGTTCAGGGGAGGAGGCCGGGGGGGGGTGGAGAAGCAGGGCGGGGCGGTGGGTTCAGGGGAGGAGGTGGGGAGGGGGCGGAGAAGCCGAGGGGGGCAGTGGGTTCAGGGGAGGAATCATAGAATCATAGAATATCAGGGTTGGAAGGGACCCCAGAAGGTCATCTAGTCCAACCCCCTGCTCGAAGCAGGACCAATTCCCAGTTAAATCATCCCAGCCAGGGCTTTGTCAAGCCTGACCTTAAAAACTTCTAAGGAAGGAGATTCCACCACCTCCCTAGGTAACGCATTCCAGTGTTTCACCACCCTCCTAGTGAAAAAGTTTTTCCTAATATCCAATCTAAACCTCCCCCATTGCAACTTGAGACCATTACTCCTCGTTCTGTCATCTGCTACCATTGAGAACAGTCTAGAGCCATCCTCTTTGGAACCCCCTTTCAGGTAGTTGAAAGCAGCTATCAAATCCCCCCTCATTCTTCTCTTCTGCAGACTAAACAATCCCAGCTCCCTCAGCCTCTCCTCATAAGTCATGTGCTCTAGACCCCGAATCATTTTTGTTGCCCTTCGCTGGACTCTCTCCAATTTATCCACATCCTTCTTGTAGTGTGGGGCCCAAAACTGGACACAGTACTCCAGATGAGGCCTCACCAGTGTCGAATAGAGGGGAACGATCACATCCCTCGATCTTCTCCGCCCCCCCCTCCCCCTGCAGGAGGCGGGGGGGGCGGAGAAGCCGAGGGGGGGAGTGGGTTCAGGGGAGGAGGCGGGGGGGGCGGAGAAGCTGGGGGGGCGGCGGGTTCAGGGGAGGAGTCGGAGTGGGGGGCGGAGAAGCAGGGCGGGGCGGAGGGTTCGGGGGAGGAGGCGGGGGTGGGGCGGAGAAGCTGGGGGGGCGGTGGGTTCAGGGGAGGAGGCGGGGGGGGCGGAGATGCAGGGCAGGGCGGTGGGTTCAGGGGAGCTGCCGGTGGGGGCTCTGCACCCACCAAATTGTCCCCGTGGGGGGCTCCAGGGCTGGGGCACCCGTGGAGTCGGGGCCTAAGGCCCCACGTTGGGCCGGTTGTTGCATTTCGAAGCCCTTTTCGAGCCGGTTCTCCCCGCGGAACAGCCGGTTCTAAAAGGGCTTCGAAATTGAACCACCGGCTCCAGCTCCCCCCCGCCTATTGCCCTGCGAGCGTTTTACCCTCCCGTCGAGGAGCGAGTCGGTGGCGGGACCTTTCCGAGGTGCTGGAGGCCCCGGGGGGACGTGTGTCGAGGGATTCACAGTGGGAAATCCGCTTGCATTAGCTCTTAAATGGCTTTGCGGACCCTTCTGGGATGCATCAGGCAGCTGAAGGGATGATGCCGAATGAAACAGAAACCGCTGCAAAGGCTCAGCCTCTCCCTGACCTCCTGACGGGCATGCGCAAGCCGAGAGAAGGGGCAGGGCAGATGCACCTGCTGATTTCCTGCAAAAGGCCCCTCCAGGATGTGGGGCTGCAGCAAAGGGAGGGGACGTTGGCTTTTGGTCACAGGTCCCCTGCCTGCTGCAACAGGACTGTCGGTTACACTCCTGGGGCCAGCCGGGAGGGAGCTAGACAGCCAGACATAGAGGGAGCTGACAGACGCACAGCTAGGGCCTGTCCTCACTTGATTGATCTAGCTCAGGGGTGGGCAAACTTTTTGGCTTGAGGGCCACATCTGGGTGGGGAAATTGCATGCAGGGCCATGAATGTAGGGCTGGGGCAGGGGGTTGGAGTGCGGGAGGGAGTGCAGGGGGTGGGAGGGGGTGCAGTGTGCAGGAAGGGGCTCAGGGCAAGGGGTTGGGGTGCAGAAGGGTGCAGGAGGGGTGCAACGGGGGTGTCACAGAGTGTGGGGGAGTCAGGGCCCTGCACCCCCCACTTCCTGCTATTCACCGTGACTCACAGCCAGCCAGTAAAACAGAAGGTTTATTAGCCGACAGAAACATGGTCTAAACCAGAGCAGGTGCAGAGAACAGGACCCCTCAATCAGGTCCATCTTGCGGGACGGGGAGCCCAGACCCCGGTGCTGGGCCTCCCTCCGTTTCCCCAGCCAGCTCCAAACTGAAACCCCCTCCAGCCATCTCCCCCAGCCACACCCTCCGGCTCCTCCTCCAGCCTTTGTCCAGGTTCCTGGACAGAAGGTGCCAGCTGGCCCCAGCCCCCTCCTGGCTCAGGTTACATGCTCAAGTATCATCCCTCAGGTGAAGTCACCCGCTGATATCCCATCCCCAATGCAGACAGTCCCAGTACAACTCCCACCCAACCTTCCCAGGTCCATCCGCCCCACTCCCTGCTCCATCACATTGCTCCCCCCTTCGAGACTGAACGGAGCGGGGTCACTCTGGCCAGTGACCTGGGGAAGTTCAGGGCCCCCTCTCCGGGACAGCGCGTCCGCTATCAGGTTGGCCCTTCCCGTCACGTGGACCACGTCCATGTCGTGATCCTGCAGGAGCAGGCTCCACCTCAGGAGCTTGGCGTTGGCTCCTTTCATCTGGTGCAGCCCGGTCGGGGGCAGCGGTCGGTGCAGACGGTGAAGTGTCGCCCGAAGAGATAGGGCTCTAGTTTCTTGGGGGCCCACACCATGGCCAGGCACTCCTTCTCGATGGCCGCGTAGTGTCGCTCCCCGGGTAGCAACTTCTTGCTCGGGTACACGGTGGGGTGTCTCTCCCCCTTTCCATCCTCCTGCATTAACACCGTGTCGGAGGCGTCGGTGAACACCATAAAGGGCTTGTCAGAGTCTGGGTTTACCAGAACTGGGCTGCTGACCAGAGCCTCCTTCAGTGCGCGGAGAGCCCTCTGGCACTGCTGGGTCCAGACCACCTTGTCCGGTTTCCCCTTCTTGCCTAGCTCAGTGATGGGGGTGGCTACGGAGCTAAGGTGGGGCACAAACCTTCGATAACACCCCGCCATCCCAATAAAGGCCTGGACCTGCTTTGTGGTCTGGGGAGCGGGCCAGTCTCTGATCCCCTCCACCTTGGCTGGTTCCGGCTTTAGGCGGCCGCTCCCCACCTGGTGGCCCAGGTAGGACACTTCCGCCATCCCCACCTTGCATTTCTCAGCTTTTACAGTCAGCCCAGCCCCCTGGAGTCGGTCCAGCACTTGTCTAACCTGGGACATGTGGTCCTCCCAGGTCTGGCTAAAGACACAGGTGTCCACAATGTACACGCCACGGCCAAACCCTCCACCCCCCTCAGTAGCTGGTCCACCAGGCGCTGGAAGGTGGCTGGCGCTCCCTTGAGGCCGAAAGGCAGGGTCAGGAACTCATAGAGCCCCACAGGGGTGGTAAAGGCCGATTTCAGCCGGGCATCTGCATCCAGCGGCACTTGCCAACTCCAGTTGATGCTGCTGCTGTTTTTCCCAATTCTCCCGCTCCTTCACTCGATCCTCCAGCTCTTTCAGTTTTCGCTCCCTCTCCCATTCCAGCCGCCTCAGCTCCAGCAATGGGGAGCTCCGCCGGGAGGATGCCCAGCTGGCCGCGGGGGTCACGGTGCCCTCGGTGTTTGCCGGGCTCCTTCCAGCCCCTCCCCTAGCCATAGGTAGGAGGGGCCTCGAGATGCCCTCGGCAGCAGTCTGACCCCTCCCTTCTGGGACAGACACCGGTGCCCGCCCTGCATCTGCTGGGCTGCTTCTCTCAGAGACAGGGATCCGCTCCTCTGAGCGATCCTCCTCCTCCTCCTCCAGCTGGGCAATCAGCTGTTCTTTGGTGGGTTTTCCAATGCACAGGCCCCTCTGCTTGCACAGCTCGACCAGGTCCCTCTTAAGGCGGTGGTTATACATCTCCCAAGTTGCTGTGGACTCGCAGGCCTGGGTGCTCTCAGCTCCCCAGGGTTTCCAGGAAGAACCCCGACTGTGCAGCCCTTCTCCAGGTCAAGCCACAGACTCCCAGGGTCAAGCCGCAGACTCCTCTACCCCGGGAATCGCTCACCGCGGTTCCCAGGGGGACCCCGTTACTGCAACAGTCCTTCTCACTGGTCACACCCTCCCAGGGGTTAAGCGTAGCTTCTCTGCCCCCCGAAACCGCTCCTCTCTGAGCCTTCAGTATGCCTGGTCCTCATCAGTCCCCCTTCGTTTTACTGTCCCCGGTCACTTACTGCAGAAACCGCCATCCCCGGGGTGCGTACATCCCACTGCTGACACCAGTTGTCACGAAGTGTGGGGGAGTCAGGGCCCTGCACCCCCCCTTCCTGCTTTTCACCGTGACTCTCAGCCAGCCAGTAAAACAGAAGGTTTATTAGATGACAGGAACACAGTCCATCTTGGGGGGTAGGGAGCCAGACCCTGGTTCTGGGCCTCCCTCCGTTTCCCCAGCCAGCTCCAAACTGAAACCCCCTCCAGCCGTCTCAGCCAGCCACACTCCCAGCTCCTCCTCCAGCCTTTGTCCAGTTTCCCGGGCAGAAGGTGTCACCTGGCCCCAGCCCCCTCCTGGGCTCAGGTTATCATCCCCCAAGTGAAGTCACCCCCTGATATCCCACCCCATCCAGCACCAATGCAGACAGTCCCAGTAAAACTCCCATGCAACATCCCCAGGTCAATACTCCCCATGCCCTACTCCGGCACAGTGAGGACAAGTGTGTCTCTTGATAGATCAATAAACTTGTTTTATTCTTTAATGAAAACGAATTCAATGCTGTGCATTGTGCGGGTAACTCCATTTAAGGTAGCAGCAGAGTGTTATATGTGGCAACAGACCTAATATAGCTGTCTGGCAGGTGTTTGCTAACAGGCCGCTGGGCTCAGAGACGGCAGCCCAAGGCCCATGGCTAGATAAAGATGCTCAGGGTGCGACCCAGGGACCCCAAGTTGCAGGGCAGATGGTGACACGGCCCCTCTCTGGTCTGGATTGCACCCCTGACTTGGTCCCCAATGGTATATTTCCAAAGCCAGCAGAGACGGAGCTAGACAGACAGACACAGAGGGAGCTGATGGACACACGGCTGTTGTAGCATTTATTGTTCTGCTGCAAACCTGAAACCCAGCAGAAATGGATGCTCTTCACTGGGGAAGGAGCAGTGCTCAGATATTTAAAGGACCCCTAGCCCCTTCCCCAATTTGAGTCTCACTCACCTGATACAGGATCCAGTCACCTTCCCTCCTTCCCCTTGGGTCTGTACCGGGAACCTGAACCCATGACGAGTTGTCAGGAATGAACAAGTCCCGGTCTACACCCAAAAGTGGCCCCATCTGAACAAAGAATGGTTTGTAAATCGAGCCGTTTGGTAAATGCCCCGGATGAGTTCCATCGATAGAAAGCCAGCTGCCCACCGGGGTCAAAATCGGGGTCATGCAATCATTTTTAAAACTGATTCCATTACAGAGGGGGAAAATGTTGGACGTAGACTGGACCATGCAGCATAGCCAGCTCCAAGCACTCAAAAATCGTGAGTAAGGCCTCCAGAATTCAGGAGATCGGCATCAAAATCATAAGATTTTTTAAAATACACTCAGGGATTTTTGTTTCTCTGTTTCTTAAGATCCATGTTTTCAAGCTTCTCCCTGTAACCAGACAGGCTAGAAACCTTTTTTAATTGAAATTTGAATTTCCCCTTTAATCCCATGACTCCAGCAGCTGGGACTTAAAGAAAAACACCAGATATCACTGGTAAAGCTGACACTGGTGTTGGCATTACTTTCACTAAATTGATTTAAACAACAATTTTAGTTTAACCAGTGCAACTTCTAGGAGGAGAGTCCACAACCCTCCCAAATGCCGACAAACCTTTGGCTCGTTAAAAATAATTAAGGAAAAGAAATAGCCAAGAGGTCAATGGATAGAGACTTGTGGAGGGTTTAACACAGCAAGGAAATGCCAGCAAACTAGCCTTGGCTGAGACTAGCTATCTTGGGCAATGTGGCAGCGGGGCCAGTGGCGAGGGCCAGGGTACTTCTTGTGACCTTGTGCAAATCATTATGTGCCTCAGTTTCCCCTCCCTCCTTGTAATACACCCCCAATGCAATGGGGTCATGAGGACCTGTAGACTCAGCTGCAATAATAATGAAGGGAGTTTTCTGGTTGATTAAATGCTAGTGCAAGGGACTGGACGCAAAGCATGTTAGGAACTGGCTGTTTCTCAGAGCCATCCAGAGCTGGGGAGGGAACCCAGGAGTCCTGGCTCTCATTCCCCACTGCTCTAATCCACTAGACCCCACCCCCCTCCCAGAGCCAGGGAGAGAACCCAGGCGTTCTGGCTCCCAGCCCCCGCCCCCTGCTCAAACCCACTAGCCCCCTCTTCCCTCCCAGAGCTGCCATTTCACTACTGTTGGGATGCAGGGTCTTTTGTCCCCTGCTGTGGGACAGAGAGACCTTTTCACTTGGGATTTGGGGGTCAGATGCCCCCTTCTCTGCCCCACTGAGTCGCCAGCAGCTTTGGAACCTGGGACTCTCAGCACCACAACACAGACCTCCGTGCCTTCAGCTCATGGAGTAACTTCATCAGCCAGCAGCAGTAGAAGGCTGTTATCCTCTAGGCAGCTCAGCACCTTCACTCTCTTGTTGCGGGACTGAGGGGAAGTGGGACGGGGTGTGTGTGTGTGGGGTGGGGTGAGGGTTTACACAGGGAAGGGGCTTTTCTCTCAAGCCCTGACAAATTATGACTTGGGTGAGGCCTGTTTTATTTCACAGGCCACTCCCAGCCTCGCTAGCTGCCCCTAGCTTATTTTGTGGGGTCACCGATCCCCAGGACAGGTTCTACGCCCCAGCTTTTAAACAGCCCCTTGGAGGGACCCTGTCAGTGGGCCAGCCCCCGAAGGGCGTCCCCCTCTTCCTCAGTGCCTCCGAGGCAGAATCCCTGGCTCCAGCCCTCCTGCTTCACC
Organism: Natator depressus; assembly: GCF_965152275.1. Taxonomy (NCBI): domain Eukaryota; kingdom Metazoa; phylum Chordata; order Testudines; family Cheloniidae; genus Natator; species Natator depressus. Next base: position 22,183,970 of record NC_134256.1, on the reverse strand, counting down.
CCGTGAGCTCTGCAGCTTTCAGGTTTCTGCTTTTTTCCCCCATCAGCTAAAAGAAGTGGCTTGGTGCCGCCTCCTGGTTATTCTAGGTATTGCAGATCTCCGGGTGGGTTTTAGAGTAGCAGCCGTGTTAGTCTGTATTCTCAAAAAGAAAAGGAGGACTTGTGGCACCTTAGAGACTAACCAATTTATTTGAGCATGAGCTTTCGTGAGCTACAGCTCACTTCATCGGATGCATTCTGTGGAAAGTGTAGAAGATCTTATTATATACACACAAAAAGCATGAAAAAATACCTCCCCCCACCCCACTCTCCTGCTGGTAATAGCTTATCTAAAGTGACCACTCTCCTTACAATGTGTATGATAATCAAGGTGGGCCATTTCCAGCACAAATCCAGGTTTTCTCACCCCCCCCCCCCCACCACCACACACACACACAAAAACTCACTCTCCTGCTGGTAATAGCTTATCTAAAGTGACCACTCTCCTTACATTGTGTATGATAATCAAGGTGGGCCATTTCCAGCACAAATCCAGGGTTTAACAAGAACGTCTGGGGGTGGGGGGGGGTAGGAAAAAACAAGGGGAAATAGGCTACCTTGCATAATGACTAAGCCACTCCCAGTCTCTATTCAAGCCTAAGTTAATTGTATCCAATTTGCAAATGAATTCCAATTCAGCAGTTTCTCGCTGGAGTCTGGATTTGAAGTTTTTTTGTTGTAAAATAGCGACTTTCATGTCTGTAATCGCGTGACCAGAGAGATTGAAGTGTTCTCCGACTGGTTTATGAATGTTATAATTCTTGACATCTGATTTGTGTCCATTTACTCTTTTACGTAGAGACTGTCCAGTTTGGCCAATGTACATGGCAGAGGGGCATTGCTGGCACATGATGGCATATATCACATTGGTGGATGTGCAGGTGAACGAGCCTCTGATAGTGTGGCTGATGTTATTAGGCCCTGTGATGGTGTCCCCTGAATAGATATGTGGGCACAGTTGGCAACGGGCTTTGTTGCAAGGATAGGTTCCTGGGTTAGTGGTTCTGTTGTGTGGTATGTGGTTGCTGGTGAGTATTTGCTTCAGGTTGGGGGGCTGTCTGTAGGCAAGGACTGGCCTGTCTCCCAAGATTTGTGAGAGTGTTGGGTCATCCTTCAGGATAGGTTGTAGATCCTTAATAATGCGTTGGAGGGGTTTTAGTTGGGGGCTGAAGGTGACGGCTAGTGGCGTTCTGTTATTTTCTTTGTTAGGCCTGGGTTTTGTGGCACGTTCTTCTTGTGCCCAATGGTCCCTTTGTTTCGGCAGATCTTGTGGATGAAGAAGCAGCTGGTCATAATCTTCATTGCAGACCCTCGAGAGGTTGGTGTGGGGCACAATGGAAAGCAAGGAGGTTGGAGGTAACTCTGGTGGGAGGCGTTTCCTCGATGGGTCCCCCTGGCTGATTCTAGATCAGGGGTATTGGCATGAACAGACTCTTGGGTGGGATCCACAGAGGTGCTCAGACGTTGTGAGCCTAGTGCCTGAGCTTGGTGGTGCCTGACCTTCAGGTGCCTAGAAAATCACTGGCCCAACACTACAATCCACAAAACTTGAGTGCGGGACCCCGGCTCTTAAGTAATGAATGGGGGGAGAGTGGGGTGTCCAAAAGCCAGGTCACAAGGCAAGGAGCCACCTAACCTAGCCCATAGGAGCTGCTCTGTCCAGTGAGTCCAACTAAGCCAGAAGCCCGGTCTGAGGCATGCAGCTTCTTCAGGGACCCAGTCACCGCAGCCAAGATTTGCAGGGACATCCAGCTGCCTTTTCCAACCAGACCAGGGTTTATTTGTCCCCTGACACACGGCCTGGGGAGTCCTTAGGTGAACAGAGCGAGAAATCAAGGTCAAGACGCAGGCCAGTCTGGCCAGGCCAGCCCTCCACGCTGTCCTGAAGGCCATTTTTGCCACTCTGTCCCCGAATCTTTGTCAGTGCCAGGCCTGACAGCTGCTAAGTCACCCCAAAAGCCCCCACTCAGCCCATTCGTCTTCCTGCAGAGCCCTGCTGGGTTCTCCCACGCCCGCTGGTCAGAGTCGCCCAAGGTTAGATCTCAGTCGATCTGCGCTTGGCATGCCATTGTCTCTCTGCCTCCTCCGTTGATACGGGGCAGATTTAGCCTTTAACGTGTAATCCGGACAGGGATCAGAAGCTAAAGATCATCAGAAACCCAGCAACCCAAGAAGAATAGAGTAAGCCGGGTCACCAACCCTCCTGGGGTCGCCAGGAATTGAAGATGAATCTTGAACTAAAGATCATGCCGTGTGACGAAACCTCCCACAAGATGGCCCACCAAAATTGGCGCCCCCTACACGAAAGCTGTTAGCAGCAGTGCAAGGCCTTGCTGCTCAGTAAATTAGCGTGAGTAAGTAATGAACAGCGGCCGTAAGGCACAAGATGGGCTAACGCTTTGTTTCGTATTTGGTAGGCACGCATCTCAAATGTTAGTGGAAGGCAACCACAAGAAGGCCATTGGTACCATTTTGATGAACCTTTGATTTTTCTTAGTACTCTCTGCTGGGCTCATTCCAATTCGCCTTCATCTTTCCTGAAGCACGGGGCACTCAGGTCTGGAGCCATCCTCCCCGGCACGGGATGACGCCCTCCCTCAGCTTCTCATGCGACCCTCCTGTTTGTACACCCCGGACTGAGATTCGCCTTGTTCACGGCTGCATTGTTCTAACCCCCAGGTCCTTTCTAGCCAGCTGGCCAGCCGGCTGATTCCCCATTGTGGGCTTGCACGTTTGATTTGTTGTGGCGTGGTTTGAATCAGTGGCGGTGTCTGTGTAGGGGACAGAGTTTTGGCATGGGCGGGTGGCTGTCTCCTGGCCTCTCACCAACAGCTGTCAATCATAGAATCGTAGGACTGGAAGGGACCTCGAGAGGTCATCTAGTCCTGTCCTCTGCTCTCATGGCAGGACTAAGTATTATCTAGACCATCCCTGACAGGTGTTTGTCTAACCTGCTCTTAAAAACCCCCAATGATGGAGATTCCACAACCTCCCTGGGCAATTTATTCCAGTGCTTAACCACCCGGACAGGTAGGAAGTTTTTCCTAATGTCCAACCTAAACCCCCCTTGCTGCAATTTAAGCCCACTGCTTCTTGTCTTGTCCTCAGAGGTTAAGAAGAACGATTCTTCTCCCTCCTCCTTGTAACTGCGTTTTACATACTTGAAAACTGTTCTCATTTCCCCTCTGTCTCCTCTTTTCCAGACCATACAAACCCAGTTTTTATAATCTCCCCTCATAGCTCATGTTTTCTAGACTTTTCATCATTTTGTTGCTCGTCTCTGGACTTTCTCCAGTTTGTCCACATCCTTCCTGAAATGTGGCGCCCGAACTGAACACAATCCTCCAGTTGAGGCCTAATCAGCGCAGAGTAGAGCGGAAGAATCACTTCTCGTGTCTTGCTTACAACACTCCTGCTAATCCTGCCCTGTGGCGGTTCAATGACAAGACAGAACACAGCTTTTTGCAAGCAAGCAGGCTGGTCAGCTGAAATGGGCTGCCGCCCCCAGCTTTCCACCTTTCCCTTTTATTATATTTCTCCCCCCTACGCATTACATACTTCTACCACAAAAAGACACAACAAAGGAATGTATGACGTTGATTCATATTCTTATTTATCAACTTTTATCTACTACAATCCTGGTTCTCAGGCCTTGAGCCCAGGCTAAGGAAGCTTCCCACGGTCACTGTCTTTTAATCAACTTCTCATGGTTCATATCTAGTCCTTGTCCTTGGATAGAGCAATGTGTGCATTGCTTCTACAAAACAGTCAGGGTGTGCTCTGACTGTTTCCAGGTGGAATAACTAAACATGAACCCTTCACAGCCTAGAAGGATGTTCGCTTTCTTTGCAACAGCGTCACACTGTTGACTCATATTTAGCTTGTGACCCACTCTGACCCCCAGATCCCTTTCCACGGTACTCCTTCCTCGGCGGTCATTTCCCATTGTGTGTGTGCGACTGATTGTTCCTTCCAAAGTGGAGTACTTTGGATTTGTCCTTATTGAATTTCATACTATTTACTTCCGACCATTTCTCCAGTTTGTCCAGATCATTTTGAATTTTAATCCTCTCCTCCAAAGCACTTGCAACCCTCCCAGCTTGGTATTGTCTGCAAACTCTATCAGTATACTCTCTCTGCATTAATTGTGCCCTCGTTTTGAGCTGGAAATCCCCAAGGTTACGTCCACACTGCAACGTAAGCTCCATGTTTGAACTCCGGCGTGGCCCTAACCCCCCCTTCCGTCTACACACAAATCGCACCAACCCAGGCTTCCATGGGGATGGAGGGTCCTAGCTGAGTGAAGCCGGGAGCCAGGATTCAAGGCCTATTGCTTTGCCATGTGGACACGGCCCCTCTGGATGCGCACTCTGGGAGGCCGCTAAAAGTATCCCATGATCCCTCTGGGCTGTTGAGTTTTCCCACGCTGCCCCATGAGCGGCCGCATTCTTGGGAGGACACTAGGATGTCTGGATGTCACCAGGATGTCCACACAGCAGTACAAGGGGGCCAAGCCTGGGTGGTTGGGCTTGGCCCCCTGTACTGCCGTGTGGACGCTGGGGTTCCAGGGTCCAACTGTTCCTAACCCTGGGTTTCAAATGACCCTCAAGCCCTGGGTCTGCGGCTTACATGTAGCCAGGAACCAAAGGGAGTTGGGCACCTAACTTCATCGCAAGAGCGGGATGCTTTGATTCCTATTAAGTCCGGTCTTCTTTTTCTCTCATGGACCCCTTTTGGGGCCCCCCACCCTCCCGTGAACAGGTCTGAGGCCTGACAATTCATCTCACGTCAGCGAAGGTCCCGGCATCACACCACAGAGCCCGCTCAGCTACAGAGATGAGCATCGCCCAGAGCTGGGAAGCAGCAGAGATAGCGTCTTTAGCACTGCGGACACCTTTGCATGCCCCCGCCTCCAAACTATTTGTTTTAGGGGTGTCTCAGGCCTCCATCACCTTGGTATCTAGGCGCCTGGATGGCCTCTTGATCTGCTTTCCCTTAAGGACTTTGATTAGGCTAACGGTACGGAGCTGCAATTTGCAGCGACGGATCTATTCAGCAGGAAATTTTTGCTGACGAGCGAACGAGCGGAGGGTACTTTTAATGGCTCCCGCTGGGCATCGTTAAAAAGTCTTTGCCCAGATCGTGAAGCAAAGTTTCAACTTCCAAGCGGGGCGCAGAGGGGATTGGGCAAATCCAGAGGGCTCCGCCAGCCTGGCACCATCGTGCGCCGTGAGGAATTCAGCCCAGGGCGCAAAATGCCTAGAGACAGCCAGCGGTCATGGATGTCTCCACGGTGGTGGAGGCTAAAAACAAAAGGAGTGGCAACTAAATGAGTAGCGCGGGGAGGAGCCGTCGCTGGGGAACTGGGAGATTGCAGTGGAGACAGACCAATTATTAGTTATGGAGCAACATTACCACGGAGAGTTTCAAGGGGAATCCAGCCAGTTCCCTGTAAACAGCTGGGGCGGTAAACTCGTCCACTGTGATGCATCCTGGTGTGGCCTCTTTGCTCTCACCTGCCCTTAGCCTCGTCTATGCTTGCTGCGGGTCAGCTCCCCAATTTCCCTGGCCACAGGGGATGCAAGAATTGTCTTCCGAGTCCCCCGCAGGCCCTGCTGTCATGCCGCAGGTTGGCGATCAGCCCTTCGAGTAGCCCCTCTGGAGCGTCCGGTCCGCTGAACCCTCACAAAATTCGCAGATCAGTGGCTCCCGAAGAGATAGTCCCGTCCCGTTTACCGGTTTCCCTCTCTGATCCCTGCGCCGCTTAACTCACAGCACTGAGATAGGTTTATAGTGAAATCACACGTGAGTTTATTTAGCCGGGGGGCATTCAAGTGACAGCGCAGGGTAATAGCGGGGACAGGTGGTGGTTTAGAAAAATAAAACCAGAAGACGGAAAATATCATCTTGACGCTATGTAAATTCTACAGGACACCCACCCCTTGACTCCTGTGGGCAGTGCCGGTCGCCCGCCAGCTCAGACAAGCTATATTAGAATTGGACAAGGTGCAGAGAAGGGCAACGAAACTGATGAGGGGGCTGGAACAGCTTTTGTGTGAGGCGAGATTTAGAAGATCGGGACTGTTTAGCTTGGAAAAGAAAAGACAAAATGGGGATGTGAGCGAGGGCTATAAAACCACGAATGGTGTGGCAAAAATGACTAGGGAAGTGCTGTTTACCCCTTCATATAACACACGAACCAGGGATGAAGTTAACAGGCATGTTTAAATAGCATTAATAACATGTTTAAAATGAACAAAGGGAAGTATTTCTTTACACAGCATACGGCTAACCTGTGCAACTCCTTGCCAGAGGATGTTGTGAAGGCCAGAAGTAGAACTGGGTTCAAAACAGAACTGAAGAAGTCCCTGGAGGGTGAGTCCCTCAATATTAGCCAAGATGGTGAGGGACGCAACCCCATGAGCCAGGTGTCCCTAAATCTCCAGGTGCCGGAAGCTGGTAGTGGACGGGCGATGGATCACTCAGTAATTGCCCTGTTCTGTTCATTTCCTCTGAAGTACCTGGACCCGGCCGGTGTCGGAGACAAGCTACTGGGCTAACTGAACTCAGTATGGCCGTTCTTACGTTCCTAAAACCGTAACACGCCTTCTCGAACCTGGACTTCATTAATCCTCCGCCATGAGCCAGGCCTAATGTTGGTTTGCCTCCTCGGTGAAGGATTCAGGCTACGCGGCATCAGGGGCAATGCACAGAACAGGGCAATTTTGGAGAGATTCCCCCCATCTTCCACTCCTGGCTTGTGGCCGTCAGAGGTTTAGGGTCACCCTGAGCATGGGATTGCTCCCTGACCATCTTGGCTAATGGCCATTGCTGGACCTAGCCTCCAGGAACTCACCCAGTTCTGTTCTGACCCCAGTTACACTTTCGGCCCTCACGACATTCCCCTGGCAGTGAGTTCCACAGGTTAACTGTGTGTTTTGGGGAAAAGTGCTTGTTTGTTTTAAAGCCTGCTGACTATTGATTTTGGGGGCACACTCATGGGCCGAGAACTGTCCCCTCCTCAGGGCCCAACACACTCCACCGGGATTTGCAGGGATGCCCGGCCACCTTGTCCAAACAGAGGGGGGTTTGGTGAGCCCCCGGCACGCACCATCTCTCTCTCTTAGCAGAGAGGAAGCAAGTTTAAAAGCACAGGCTGGTCTCCCTTGAGCCGTGCTGCAGAAAGAAAACATCTTGGCTTCTTCTCTCTCTCTCTGTCCCTTGGTCGCCTGGTCCAGGTGAGTTCCTGAGTCCCGCCAAAGGCCGGCTCTTGCCCCAGCTAGCCGATACATCCCAGACCGTTGTCCGACCCCTGCTGGGCTAATGCGGCCCACCTGCCAGAGATCCCCAAGGATTGGGGTCAGTTGCCCGCTCCTTGGGCCTCCCGTTGTCTTTGCGGTCCCCTTGGCTGATACGGGCCCATTTCAGCCAGGTCTTTAACGACCCGTTCAATCCTCCCCAGACCATTCGGTGATGCAGCCCAGCCCTGCTCTGCCCCAGGAGCAGGGCTTGAACCCCGTTTCCCCCACCCAGTAGCCATGCAAAGTTACAGAGGGAAACTGAGGCAGACATGACAGAAAATTCCCAGGCGGTGACCTCATAGAGCCCTGGCCAGCTCCTGGGGAGACGCGGCAGTGACCTCATAGAGCCCTGAGATGGGGAGCCACCCGGGAGGCCCAGAGGCTGCTGGAGGACTGCGACCTGCCTGGGAAGGTGAGTGTGTTTTCAGTGTCAGAAGAGCGGCCGTAGTAGGGCAGAGCAATGGGCCATCTTGCCCAGTGTCCAGGCTCTGACAGCGGCTCTTACCAGAGTTTCAGGGGGAGTGCACAGAACGGGGCAATTCTGGAGAGATCCCCCCATATCTTCCACCCCCTGGCCATCAGAGATTTAGCCCCCACCCCACCCCCCGAGCATGGGGGTTGCTTCCTTGACCATCTAATAGCCATTCCTGGACCTGCCCTCCAGGAATGGACCCAGTGCTGCTCTAAACCCAGTTACGCCTTTGGCCCTCCGACATTCCTGTCGCTGGGAGTTCCACTGATTAGCCGGACGCTGCGTGAACAAAGGACGTCCTTCTGTTTGGTTTAAACCTGCCACCTATTCATTTCAGAGGGCGACCCCCCCCACACACACACTGCTTGCGTGATGCGAAGGGGTAAATAATGCTTCTCTGTTCCCTTTCGCCGCACCAGTCACGATTTTATAGCCCTGTAGCCCATCCCCCGTGTAGTCGTCTTTCCAGTCTGTTCACGCTCTCCTCATACGACGCCGTTCCAAGCCCTTGGTCGCCCTTCTCTGAACTCTTTCCCAGCCTGGAGCTGCAGGCAGAATGTCATGGGGGGGCGCACCACGGATTTATGGAGTGGAACCATGACATCGTCTGGCATTCAAACCCCAGCAGGGTGCGGGGCTCCCGTTCCCGAGTGCAGGCCAATAGCTGTGGCGGCCCGGGCCTGGACCCGCTCCCCTTCCCCCGGGAGACGAGCGTGCTGGGGCGCGGGTCTCACGGATGGAGGGGTCAGCAGGTTGTAAATCAATGGGGGAAAGGCCTTTCGGGCACGCGAAATGCTACAGGACCGGGAAGTCTTAGCTCTAGGAAGTGTGTTATGATGTTATTTTACGTGTAACCGGGTGTTTCCTTTTGTTCTCCTGGCTTCTTCTGGGATCCCTCTGCCCCACACTCCGTCGGCCCCGCGCTCACCCGCCTTAGCCCCCCCCCCGTTGTTATTTGTCACCACCAGGGCACCATGGACCCGGACGACCTGAAACTGGCGCTGGAGCGGCAGAGGGGGGAGAACAAGGAGCTGGTGGAAGCCTTGATGCAGCTGGAGGCCGACTACGCCCAGCTGCAGCAGGAGCGAGCGGAGGCGCAGGAGGAGGTGGGCAGGTGAGGGGCATGCAGCGCCGGGCGGGAGCCAGGGTGAGGCGCTGGCTCGGCACGTCTTGGCCGATGACCCGGGAGAACAGATCGGCTCGCCGTCGCTGAAGTTTTGCAGGCAGCAGGAAGGTTGAGGGGGGGCGCAGTAATTAACGCGGGGGACGGGTGGCTGGTTCAGCATGATTGGGATGGGTAATTAACCAGTGGGATGACTGACCCAGGGTCGTGGTGGATCCTCCATCGCGGGCAATGTTTCAATCAGGATGGGATTTGTTTCTCCCATCTAGGAATTCTCTGGCCTGTATGATACAGGAGGTGGAGTTAGAATATCCCGTCGGGCCTGGGGATCTCTGGATCAAGCCCAGTTCACGCCTGAAATCCTTTCTCCTTCTTTCGGGGTCCTCAGGCTGCGGAGAGCCACGGTGGCTGTGGAGGAGACGGACGGGGCTTGGGAGGAGCTGGACGCCACCAAATCCAGCCTGCTGCACATCCAGCAGGAATTAAAGCTCCTGAAACGCCAGCGGGAGAGTTTGGTAAGGAGAAGGGGAGGCCAATTCGAAGCTCCTACCCTGGTTGGCTTCCTTTACCCTGCTCCCCCCAGGGCCTGTCTCCACCCTATCTAGCGCAGCGTGCCAGCCTCCCATCTGAACTGCTTGTTGGGATCCCACTTCTGCCACCAGCTTCAGCCAAGCCGAACTTTCCCGATGACATGACGGTTGGGAGATAGACTGGAGCTGGGCAGAGCCATTTTTGGTCCCCCTGCTCTATCCCAGATGCTGTGTGACTGTAGGCAAGTTGCTCTGTGCCTCAGTTTCCCGCTCTGTGACACAGCTGCTGGTACGCCTGGTCCAGCTCATTCTATGATGGCAAACTGGGTTTCTGAGAAAACTAGAAGTGTCTGACCACTCTGTCTATCCTAAGGTTGCTACCCATCTGGGTTTTACCTGGACAATCCAGTTTTTGGCTTCTGTGTCTGGGTACCGTTTAGGGTTGCTCAATGCCCGGTTTTCAACTGGAAAGTCTGGTATAAAAGTCTGGTTACCATGGGCTGGGGGAGAAGGCGGAGAAGGGGCTTGGCCTCAGGGGAAGAGGCAGAGCAGGGGTGGAGCCTCAGGGGAAGAGGCGGAGTGGAGGCGGGGCTTTGGGGAAAGAGGCAGGGCAGGGGGCGGGACCTCGGGGGTCCGGTTGCCAGCAATTAGAAAGGTGGCGACCTTAGTCTGTCCCCACAGGAGGAGGAGAAGCAGGAGATGCGGGGCACCATCCAGGAGCTGACGACGGAGGTAGGGCCACGGTGGGCGTGGAGGGGAAAGCTGGGGCACCCAGCTGAGGCGGGGGCCGTGGGCCCGTTCGCTCTCACAGCCCCGCCTGTTTTCACCTGCAGAATCTCACCCTGACCAAGGGGAGCTTCCGAAGCCACCAGCAGCTCATGGAGGTGCAGCAAGCCATGAAGCAGTTAAAGGTGGGTGGCCCCCAGTCTCTCCACTCCCCCAGGGCCGTGCAAAGCGACCTCTCAGCATGGGAGCTCCAGAGAGGGACGCCGGAGACCTGGGTTCTGTTCTCAGCTCTTCCCCAGCCCTGCTGTGCGACTTGGGGCAACTCACTGCTCCTCTCGGTGCCTTGGTTTCTCCTCCCACCCCAGGCACGTTCTTTGGCACAGGAAATTTCATTCACGGTGTGTCTGGGCAGCGCCCAGCACGACAAGACCCTGATCTCAGGCGGGGTCCATGCAGCACCCAGTGTGACAGGGCCCTGATCTCGGTCAGAGTCCGGGCAGCGCCTGGCACGAGGGGGCCCTGATCTCAGTCGGGGTCCGGGCAGCGCCTAGCACGAGGGGGCCCTGATCTCAGTCGGGGTCCGGGCAGTGCCTGGCACGAGGGGGCCCTGATCTCAGTCGGGGTCTGGGCAGCGCCCGGCAAGATGGGGCCGTGATCTGGGTCGGGCTCCTCTAGGCACACCTGTTACACACCACGCCAACCCTGCCTGGCCCTCTCTATCCAGGCTGGTGTTCAGTGCACCCCAGAGCTCCCCGCTTCCATGCACAAACCCCATGCCGCTGGCTGTTACTGACCAGAAGGCCGGACCCGCCGCCATCCAGAGTCACTGCCCTGAGATTGCTCCCACGGCAGGAAAGACGTTCCCCACAGGGATGGGTGTTTGCCAGGCGCGGGGCCCCAGGTGGGGGTTTGGGCGGGGAGGTTTCATTGCACCGAGAGGTGGGGCTGAGCCAGCAGGAGACGCCCATGTTCTGCGTAATTAATTGGGGCAGGGTGAGGCGAGAACGTGCGTGACCTCCAAATGGTTCTGGTGACCCCCCAGCCTCCCTCCCCCCCGGCCCTGCCTCTCTTAAAGCGCTCTCCCTGTCACTAGATGGATCTGCAGCGAGTCAAGGAGGCGAGAGACGCCCAGGGGAAGGAGCTGGCCAAGGTAAATGGGCCAAGATGTAAATTTCTCGCTTACACGCTGCTTTCTGCCAAAGAATGGCTGCTTTAACCAGGTGATCATCTGTTCGATTTTGTTGACCGCTGGCTGAGGCGTCAGTTTGCCTTTTGTCTCTGAGGAACGGGTTTGAAACTGTTTCCCCAGAGTTGAAACATGTCTTATACAGTTGGATTTTATAACTTTACCTACAATGTTGCCACTCATATTTTACCAGGACAATAATGTTCAGCAGATTATGTATTTTCAAATGATATCTCACAAGGTGTACATAGTATAAAATTTATCATAGTCTTGTAAACATGGTGAACATAAGAGTACAGAGTGTCACAGGGAGTGTCACCAGCAGGGGCATTGCAGCACAGTGGATAGGGTGCTGGGCTGGAATGTAGGACACCTGGGTTCTGTTCCTGGCTGCCATCGTTCTGCCTCAGTTTCCCCTCCCACCTCTGTCTGTTTGGATTGCCCCCTCGCTCCATGTCTGTGCAATGCCTGGCACAACGCGGCTGTTATCTCCATCAGGGTCTCTTATCATCCTCCATCTCTCTCGCTTATGGTATCTGCAGCGCAATGTTCTCCCGATGAAGTTGTAGGCCCATAAGCAGTTTCAAGGCCTCCTCTGTGACCCTGCGGTGTGTCAGCTGTTCCACCGTTGAATCCATATTTGAGGCACCACGTTACAAGGTGTCTGATGCTTTGGATCTTCTGGCCACAGCCACGGGAAGATGCGCCTTTGGTTTTTCCACTTGCGCATCAAGTAGCCATGTCTTCCATGGTTTATTTGGACGCGGTGGCCCAAAATCTGTGTGGAGGGTCGAAACCGGGAGGATGGCTTGTCGGGTCAGTGATAACGTGTTTGTTTGGAACGGGGGATGAGGTCCAGACGTTTTGCCATTCCCTAGCTGGATCGAGAGATGCTCATGTGTAGCTTTTGCCATTTCAGGCGTGCTGGTTTATGTTGTCCATAACCTACCAGATGGGAAGTTCTGGGTAGTCTTTGGTGTGTTATTTTGTTGCTAATACAGAAAGCCACAGTAGAAGCATTGATTTTAAAGTTCCCGTGATAATTGGCATGGTCTGATTCAGCTGTTCATCCATAAATTGGGTAAGATCCACATCACTCTAGCTGCGTACACCGGGGTCAAGGCTGAGGTGCGTAGCACCGGGGCCGTTGATCCAGATGTTGTTCCTTCTACCTTTCGGATAATGTTGATGCGAGTCTTCGCTTTGGAGGCTACTTTCTTGAGGTGGCCATGGAAGGTGAGAGCACGCGATCAAAAATGACCCCACGCCAGGTCGGCGTTGGGTCATAATGCCCCGTTTCACCCCAAAACTTGAGCGTCGGAGAGTTTCATGTGGTTCTGTTCTCACGGTGGAAAGTAGAGACTCCCGATGTGCTTGGATTTGATTTTGGCCACACTTTTGGAAGTGCCCCTCCGTGAGCTGAAGGTCAGATGTAAGGGTTCCTTCAAGGTCCTGAACGCTACAGGCCTCCATTGCGCATGTCAGATCATTTCAGGCACATCGCTTACATAGACGTTGAAGAGTGTTGGAGCAAGTAGAGTTCTCCATGGGGTATTGTTCTCCATGGGGTAACATTCCTCCATGGGATATTGTTCCTGCATGTGGGTATTGTTCCTCCATGGGTCATTGTTCTCCATGGGGTATTGTTCCTCCACAGCGTATTGTTCTCCATGGGGTATCGTTCCTCCACGGGGTATTGTTCCTGCATGGGGAATTGTCCTTTATGGGGTGCTGTTCCTCCATAGGGTATTGCTCTCCATGGGGTATTGTTCCTCCACAGGATATTGTTCTCCATGAGTTATTGCTCCTCCATGAGGTAGTCTCCATGGCATATCATTCCTTTGCCTCTCCCCTGATGCCCGCTTGTTTGGCATTGTTCCACAGGATACCCCCAAACATTCGCCTGTGCGTCTTTTTCAGGAGAAGCTCCACGCCTCCGAGCTGGCGGAGACGATTCGGGAGCAACGGGAGATCCAGGAGGTACCGGATTTTATGGCCGTACAGACGGTGACGCTCCGGAGCAGCCCAGCTTGATGCACGGTACCGCGGGTGGTGTACAAGGGCGGTGGGACCTCTGACTGCAGGGGGCCTGTGACAATGACGCCGGCTGGGACCACCCATGGGGCTGCTGTAGTGTGGGGCAGGAGACACAGTCAGCACTCTGTGTTCTTACTTCCTGAACTTTTATTTGAAGGTCCTTCAGAGCAAAATAAACCAACTGAAAGAAGAGCTGGAGGACTCAGAGCAGCAGAACGCGCTGTAAGTCAAAGGGTGGGGGCCGGACCCCAGCGGGGGTCAATGGGCCGTAGTTCCACAGAGTCAATGGGGCCAATCCCCAGCTGGGGTCACTCGGCCATAGCTCCATGGAGTCAATGGGGCAGATCCCAGCTGGGGTCAATGGGCCGTAGCTCCATGGAGTCAATGGGGCAGATCCCAGCTGGGGTCAATGGGCCGTAGCTCCATGGAGTCAATGGGCCAGATCCCAGCTGGGGTGAATGGGCCGTAGCTCCATGGAGTCAATGGGGCCAATCCCCAGCTGGGGTGAATGGGCCGTAGCTCCGTTGGACTCAATGGGGACAGACCCCAGCTGGGGTCAATGGGCCGTAGCTCCATTGGACTCAATGGGGACAGACCCCAGCGGGGGTCAATGGGCCGTAGCTCCATGGAGTCAATGGGGCCAATCCCCAGCTGGGGTGAATGGGCCGTAGCTCCGTTGGACTCAATGGGGACAGACCCCAGCTGGGGTCAATGGGCCGTAGCTCCATTGGACTCAATGGGGACAGACCCCAGCTGGGGTCAATGGGCCGTAGCTCCATGGAGTCAATGGGGACAGACCCCAGCTGGGGTCAATGGGCCGTAGCTCCATGGAGTCAATGGGGACAGACCCCAGCTGGGGTCAATGGGCCGTAGCTCCATTGGAGTCAGTGGGGCAGGCCCCCAGCTGGTGGGAATTGGACTCCAGTGTGGGGGATGGGACAGGGACATAGCTGGTTCCCACGACCTTTTCACCTTTAATTGTGACTCCTGATGTCTGAACCCTTAGGAAAAAAAATTCTCCCCAGTCCCAGGGTCATTGTCAGGCTGTAGCTAGTTTGATCAGCCCGTGGTCCCGCTGGGTGTGTGGTCAAGGCTCCGGGCAGCCAGTCTGGGGACCTGGGCCTGGGTCCCAACTCTGCTATAGACTTACTACAACAGCCACTCTCATTATGTATCTGGGCAGCGCCTGGCATGACAGGACCTTGATCTCGGTTGGGGTCCAAGCAGCTCCCAGTGCAAGGGGGCCTCAAATATGCGTTAGGGTCTCCAATAACCCAAATTCCCCATGATCCTTTGTGCACGAACCCAAGTGTTTTGCATCCCTAATTCTAGCTTTGGGCTCTGGCACTTTGGGGCCCTGCTTTGAGCAGGGGGTGGGACTAGATGACCTCCTGAGGTCCCTTCCAACCCTGATATTCTATGATTCTATGACGTGGCTGAAATGTAGCATGTGGCCAAATGATGGAATATGTGTCCTATTTTCACCTGACCCCATTGACCCGGGCCAGATGTCCAGTAAGGGCACCCGTGTGCTTGACGAGGGATCCTGGCTATCGCAAATGTCTATGGCGATGGAAGAGATAGTGACCCGCTGAGAGAGGTTTTTAGCTTATTAGGAATGACACATTGTCCGAGGGGTTTTCTAGAAGAAGGACTTAGTCCTGGAGATCTTCGGCTCGTTGAGCAGGGGAGCTGAGATACCCTAAAAGGAAAGCCACCTGCAGATCAGTTATGGTGAAGGAATCATCTTTGGCCCAAGCATGACATATAAACAGGGTCTTTTCTAGGAGTGACTCCGACCTTTGGGATGGGCTCCCACTAAAAGTGAGGACGCCCCAGCTGGGTTGCTCAGGGGTGGGAAAAATTCACCAAACAGAAGTTGGTCCAATAAAAGATCTGATCTTGTTCTGAGAGATGTAGTTAAGCCAGTCTAAGTCTCGTGGAGAGGTGGGTTTAGATAGAGATGGGAGAACCCATCCCCCCGTTGGAGTAAGTGGGAGCCCAGCAGCGTAGCCGTCAGGTGGATTGGGGACCATGTCACTTAGCCGTCCACGTTCGTCTTTGCTCACCGATCTTTGAGGAATACATTTCCAACGGCGCCCAATCCTTTCACCTCTTCTGAAGACCAGATCCGAGTGCGAACCCGACGCCATGGCCCTCCGACGTCTCCCTCTTGCTTTTCACAGCCAGAAGCTGGAACAGGGAGAGGACCTCTCTGGGTCGTTGCTGTGCGAGATAGTGGAAGCCAAGCTGGTAAGGAACAGGGCCCCCAAAATGCCGGAGAGCTGGGCTCGGCAGCGAGAGCCAGGCTGTGATGCTGGCAGAGATTCTGCCCCGCAATGAGGCACCACGTTCCCCTGGGAGGAGAGCCCAGGTTCAGCCTGGGGGAGGATTCGGGAGCCTGGTAGTTCGTGAACTGGGTCCAGTGGCCAATTCTCAGCTGTGCCCAGTGATGTCATGGATCATCCTGGGCCAAGCTGGGGACATGGGCCTCATCTGTGTAAATGGGGAGAGAAAAGCCTTCCATTGTTGGTCTTGTCTGTTTAGACTGTGAGTTTTTCGGGGCAGGGACTGTCTCTCACTCTGGGTCTGGGCAGCGCCCAGCACAATGGGGGGCCCTGATCTTCTTTGGGGTCTGGGCAGCGCCTGGCATGATGGGGCATCGATCAGGGTCAATTTCTCTGCAGCGCCCAGGGTGTAATGGGTGGCCCGTGTCTCCGCGGAGGTGTAGGCCCTGCTGCAATACAAACACTAATAAATCTTCCCGCTGGGGGTTATTCTGCAGGAGACTCGTCTGGTGGCGAAGAGACGTGGCATCGCCTACTGGCTATGGTGAGAGCAGTGTTTGCATCTCTGGGGGTCAGGACACCTGGGCTCTTGCCATCAGTTAATGCCCTGTACAGTGGCCGGACTGCATCACTCTTTCTTTCTTTCTTTCTTTCTTTCTTTCTTTCTTTCTTTCTTTCTTTCTTTCTTTCTTCAGTCCATTCGGGGCAGGTCCCAGCCATGGCTCAGTTATGTTTATTACTGGTGCAGTCATTTCCCTAATTGCTGATTAATTATTTAATGTATTTATGCCTTGCTGGATTTATGCCAGGGCATTCCCCCAGTGGCAGCCATTAATCAGCTAGTCCATAGGGATCTGGCTGAAAGGAATCAACCCATCTAGCCCGGTATCCTGTCTCCAACAGAGGTGCAAGACACCTCCTAGTAGCCGGTGCTGGGATAACCCGCCCCTCGGGGCCCATGCCATCTCGCCCCCATTGGTTTGAGGTCAGCTCCTGCCCTGGGTCAGGAGGGTTTTGACACCCTCCACAGCTCTGGGGCCAGATCCCCAGATGGGGCTCTTTGGTGTCACGCCGCTGACGCCAGAGACTGGCACCTGCTGGGGTTCTGGCCCGAGGTCTCCATCCCGCCGGGTCTGTCAGTCTGAAAGTGACGCTGCAGCTTGACCACACGTCATGAGGCTGGGTGCAGAACTAGCTGCGGGTGGGGGTGGGATCTCCGGCCAGGGTTGTGTGGTGAGATCCAAATGAGATCCAAATGGCCCCTTGTGGCCTTAAAACCCAGGAGCATCACACCAACGTTCAGTCCCGGTTTGGATCCCGCGGCACTTTGGGCCCCACTGAATGGGGACTTCCGTGGGATCCAGTGGTGGGGAGTTCCACAGTCTCTCTGATCGCTCTTTCCCCGCAGGACGCTGGCCTCCCTCTACGTCTGGCTGCAGCTCCTCGCCGGCTCCCTCGTGGCCATGGCCATCCTCTATACGTACGTCTTCGACGAGGAGTTCATCTACCGCACGCTGCCGCTGGTGCTTTCGGAGCACGGCTACGACCAGCTGGCCTCCGGCCTGGGCGGCCACCTCACCCTGCACAGCCAGGGGCTCCTGCCCTTCTGAGCCCTGCCCACGGCCACGGCTGGCTGCGGTGCCGCGGGCTATTAGTGGGCGTGTGTGCGTCTGGAGGAAAACCCAGTAGAGGCCCCTGGGTGATTAAACTATTTAACCGCTGCGTGTTCACTACTGTGACTCCCACACCTTGGTCAGGTCACTGTCCCACCCTGTCTCGCTTTACTGATTGTCAAAGGTGGTGGTGTGGGAGCCATGTCGGTCCCTCTTTGTCTTTCTTTGCCGACTGTAGGCAGCGTTGTTGGAGCCATGTCTTTCCCACCATCTTTCTCTATCTTTGCCCAAGCAGTTCCCTGTCTTATACCAAGTTCCCAGCGTCTCCAGCTCTCTAGGTGAGGGGACCCAACAGCCCCACAGGGTGCTGGCCCCTACATCCATATCACTGAGGGGACACCTACAGGGTCGTTTTGCTCCCCACGTATCCCCCAAAGTTCATTGCCTCTGCCTCCAGAACCAGGAAGGATTCCTGGGGGCTGGACAATGTCCCCCCGGCCTGCTCCCCATTTCACTCAAGGGCTGTAAACGTACGTTTCTTTCTCCTCTGCCGGGCATCCAGCCGACCGGCCGAGTAAATCCACACTCCGGTGTCCAGGGCAGGCTGGGTTTCCACTCGGCCTCCCCAACCCAGTGTGAGACCCTGCTTCCAGCCCACATCTAGGACTCACTGAACCCAACCCGGACATGCCCCATGCAGCGCCAGGTTACATGCGAGACCTTACAAGACAACTCCCAGGAGAGCGGATAAAGGCCGGGGCACGGCCCAGACCCTGCAAATCTTTGGCAGGGCCTGAGCAGGGAGTGCTCCCCTCTAGGGGTGTGAAAGGTTCCCGGGCACTTTCTCAAAATGTGCCCTTTAACCCTGATTTCGGGGCCAGTTCCCCCAGCCCCACGGAGCACAGGCCGGTGCCATGAAACTGTGGCCATCCCCGGCTGGTACGGTCCGGGCAGCTCTAGTTATTATCAGACTCCTCTGTTAGCTGATCTGCAGTGTGACTGGCAGGGAACATAGACCCCGCTCCCGGCCAAGAGGTGCGGAGAGAACCCAGGAGTCCTGGCTCCCAGCCCTGACACAATGATTCAAATGCCCCTTCCCCCAGACATGGTGCCCCTGTCAACCTCTTGGTGCAGGGGTTCAGTGTTTATTGGGGATGGGGGAGGGGTCGCAGCCCCCCACATCTGGGCGCTTTGGGGGGTGCAACCCCTGTGAGGCCAAGACAGGGCTGGAGTCAACCAGGCCTCTAGGGCAGCTTCTGCAGTGGGGCCTGAGACCACCACCAGGCCTTTGCTGTTCAGCCCCCTTGAGCCAATGTGCGTCCGTCCCCACGCAGGCCTCGCTGGCTGTGGTCTGCCGGCCCCCCTGCCATGTCCCGCCCCTTTGCCAGCTCCCTGGCCCCCTGCCTTGCCCCTCTGGCCCCTGAGCCCGCAATCTGCCATTAATCCCTGTACTTAGCTATCCCTCCATCCTCATATGCACCCCAATATCTATCCATCCCCACACACCCCTTTATCCCCATCTGCACCCCGCTGTCTATCCCTCCATCCCATACTCCCCCTCAGCTGTCGGTGCGGCTGGCTCTGGTCTCTAGCATCCCCTGACGTATGGCTTCAAATCCTTTCCCCTGAAGCGTTTCTTCCACGCAACCCTGCCCGAAAAGAGCAGAGAGCGAGTCAGGGGGAGAAGGGGCCAGCGGGCCGGTGCCCTGGCCCTGCCCGTGGCCAGCTGGGCATGAGACTCTATGGTCTGGTACCAGTGTCGGGGGCCTGGGAGGGGAGTGAGGTCTGCTGGTTAGAGCAGGGGGGCTGGGAGCCAGGACTCCTGGGTTCTCTCCCTAGCTCTGGGAGGGAAGTGGGGTCTAGTAGTTAGAACAGGGGGGCTGGGAGCCAGACTCCTGGTGTCTACACCTGGCTCTCCCCACTTGCTGCTTCCCTCCTGGGACCCACCCAGGCCATTCCCCATCCCGCCCCGGCACCAGCGAGTCTCACCAGGGCATGAGGCCGCGCACTTTCCTTGCGTTGAGCTTAGCACATCTGATGTCGTCCGCGATGTTGTTATCCAAGAGCTCTGTGGGGCAAAGAGAGGAGCGGGGTGAGCCGCAGGACCAGAGGAGGGTGTGGGGACCCAGGGACGGGGAGAGAGATGTGTGGGGGCGAGTGGATGGCTGGAGGAACAGGACGGGTGTAGGGATGGGTTTGATGATGGGTGGAGGTTGGATATTAGGAAACACTATTTCACGAGGAGGGTGGTGAAGCCCTGGAATGGGCTCCCTAGGGTGGCAGTGGAATCTCCATCCTTAGAGGTTTTTAAGGCCTGGCTTGACAAAGCCCTGGCTGGGATGATTTAGTTGGGGTTGGTCCTTCTTTCAGCAGGGGTTTGGACTAGGTGACCTCCTGAGGTCCCTTCCAACTCTATTCTTCTATGAGGAGCGGTAGAAGTAGATGGACGTGAGTGGATGGATGGATGGACGATAGGTGGATGGCCAGATAGAGGGAGAGGTGGATGGATAGAGGTGTGTGATGGGTGGACGGGTGGGTGGAGCTGCATGAGGGACGGACAGGTGGAGAGATGGACAGGCGGACGTCTGGATGGATGGAGAGCGAGAGGTAGAGGGGGTGGCATGGCCATGTTGGGTGGGTCCCTGCCCCCCTTCCCTGGCCCTCTTACTGCTGCAGGGCATGTGGCACCCGTTGCTGGCCCCCGGCGTTCGCCCGTCGTAACACCAGTACTTGCTGTTGATCTGGAAGATCCCATAGTCTGAGCTGCCATCCTTGTTGCAGTTGATGGCCTTGGTGTTGTAACAACTCTTGTGCCTTGCCAGGCAGACCCCTGCGTGCGGGGAGAGGTAGGATGGGGGGGGGCCCTTCCTGGCCGGCTTCCTGGAGGCTAGATCCACAACCCGCCGCTCAGCGGCTGCCTAACCCTGGAGGTGCCTAAGTCCCCTGGACCCCCTGCACTTCAATCCGCCTCCCCAGTTCTAGATTGGGCCCGGCGCGTGGTCGCTGGGGGCAGCCTTGTGCTTAGCAGCTGGCACATAGGAAATCTAGGGTCCTTCCCCCCTCCCATGCCTGCTGCGGAGAAGGGATTTCAAATGCGTGGGGGGGGAAGAAAGCCCTGGCCACTGAGCCACACGGGGTGGCCTCCATCTCCCGTATAGCAGAGGGGGCCCCGGGGCAGGGGGACTGCACCCTGGTCCCCCCAAACAGCTGGCTGGAAGCAAGAGTCGGGCCTTTAATTCTTTGCAAGGAGTTGGGCGGAGGAGCCCTTCGGGGAGCCAGCCCTGGCAGTGGTGGGTGGCTGGGGGCAGCTACTCACAATCAGCCCCCGATCTCCTGCCGAAGCCCTCCAGCCCGTGCTGCCGGAGGATCCGCACCAGCTGGCACTGGGGAACGACGAGGCCCCGGCAGCCGGGGGGGCGCCGCAGCCAGCAGGACCAGGAGAAGCGGGAGCCCGAGGAGCAGCAGCAGCTTCATGGTGGCTGAGGCTGCATCCGGCTGGGGGTCAGAGCAGCTGCTGCGGGGCCCCCCCTTTCATCCCGGCTCTGGGGCAGGGAGCCCAGCCCCCCAAGCACATCCTTCTGGGAACAGCGCCAGGGGCAGCCGCCCAGACGTGTCTGTTCCCAGCAGCCGCCTCCTGCACAGTAATTCAGGTTGCGTCAGGGACTCTTGGTTAAAGGCCGCCTGTTTTGAAGGCCTCCGAAATCCCCCCGCTTTGGTGGAGCCCTTTGAAATGTGGGGGCCCTCAGCAGGGTGTGGAGGCGGGTTAGAGACCCTGAATTGGGAGCGTTTGAGCCTCGGGTGCCGGAGATATCGCCTGCCCCAGAAGAGCCATTTTTCAAAAGGTTTCTGAGCACGTGTTTTGCCCAGAGCGAGAGAAAGCAAATGACTGACATGCTGCAGATCAAAATGACCTCGGTGTGCTGAGTTTTAGCCAACGGAGTGAGTGGCACCCACAAAATCTTTGGGGGAGCCCAAACCGAGAACAGGATGTAAGAAAACGGCCTGTGGTTTTTTAACACGGTGGCTGCGCCTATGCCGGAAAAGGGCGAGCGGGTTTCCACGCACGCTCAAAGCCGAATGGTTACTCGGCTTCCTTGAAATTTGGTGTGGCTCAAGGGGACGCGGGACAGCACTGGCGAACCAAATTTGGGGTCATTAGACCAAGGGGTTCCTGAGTTACAGCCTCCTCTCCACCCCGAAACCGGATGCCATCTGCTGCCAGGTGCTGTTAAACTGAGAGGGCGTCATGCCTGGGTGCATCGCAGCCCCCACTGAGATGGAGAGCCGGGAGCTCGCCCTGCAGTTAACTTAAGGATCAATTAAGTGCAAGGCTCCACCCAAGATAAAGGCATTTTGGACTGAGGCCTTGTCTACACTTAAAATGTAGGTGGATACAACTACCTGGGTGAGCGGTATGAAAAAATCCACTGCCCCCCTAACGACGTAGTGCAGCCGCGGCTAGGTTGACGGCCGGCTGCTTCCGTTGACTAAGCGGCTGCCACTTGGGGAGGTGATTTCACCTTCCACCAGCATCTGCATGGCTGCAATTGGTGAATTTGGAGGTGTCGGGGTTCCCTCCCCACTCTGAACTCTAGGGTACCACATGAGAGACCCCCAAGCTTATTCTTACCAGCTTAGGTTAAAACTTTCCCAAGGCGCAAATTCCGCCTTGTTCTTGAACAGTACGCTGCTACCACAAGTGATTTCGACAAAGAACAGGGAAAGGACCACTCGGAGTCCTAGTCCCCCAAAATATTCCCCCAAGCCCTACACCCCCTTTCCTGGGGAAGGCTTGATAATAATATCCTCACCAATGGGTACAGGTGAAAACAGACCCAAACCCTTGGATCTTAAGAACAATGAAAAATCAATCAGGTTCTTAAAAGAAGAATTTTATTTAAAGAAAAGGTAAAAGAATCACCTCTGTAAAATCAGGATGGTAGATACCTTACAGGATAATCCGATTCAAAACATAGAGAATCCCTCTAGGCAAAACCTTCAGTTACAAAAAGACACAAAAGCAGGACTACACATTCCCTCCAGCACAGTGAATTTCACAAGCCAAAAACAAAAGAAAACCTAACGCATGTTCCAGCTAGATTACTTACTGACTCGATAGCAGTTGAATTGCTTGTTTCCTTGATCGGTCCCCGGGCAGAGGCATCACACAGACAGACAAAGCCTTTCCCCCTCCCCGCCGCCAGATTTGAAAGTGTCTTGTCCCCCCATTGGTCATTTCTTGGTCAGGTACCAGCCAGGTTACCCGAGCGTCTTAATCCTTTACAGGAAAGAGGATTTTATACTGTATCAGAGCTTCTGAACCCCTTCCCTTTATATTTCTGACAGGAGCGTTCGCGGCTGACCAGCAAATGCACCCTGGATGACACAGAAACTTCACAAGTTCTGACCGGCTGCCATGTGGCAGAGACAGGTCCGGCCCAATGGAAAGACCCCTTCTCTCAGACATCTCTTGACATTTCACAATGGGAACCAGCTGTGACCCCTCTGCTGGCCCCGCCGCAAACTCCGCCCTCCGCCCGTCTGTCAAGGTGCCACTGCAGCTTTTGGACAGGCGAGAAAATGTGCCTTTGAAGCTTGTGACCTCAAGACTCAACCCAGGCTCCTTGCCTGCCACGCCTCTGGTCTCCCTGCAATCTGGTCCGTTGCCCGAGTCTGGGTCACGTAGAGTAGATGTAACCCGCACACCTGCTGGGGGTGGTGTTCTGTCCCGTCTAGTGGCACCGAGACCATTTAAAGAGAGAGTGGAATGAGTCTGCTCTACGACCTTCGCTAACGGCCAGTTGACTTTTAGCTCATGCAGTAGAGGCTCATGCACTAAGCCCCAGAGGTCCCCGGTTCGATCCCGCCTGCCGACGAGCGGGGTCTGTTGGCGTTACACAGACACCTGAAGGTTCTTGAATGCTACCGTCAATGGTGCTGCCGCAGGACCTGCCGAATCAAGCAGGGTGATCGACATACCAACCAAGCCAAAACCTCCATCCTTGACGCTCTGATCATCCCCCGCCAACACCGTTGGGCTGGGTGTGTTCTTCAAAGGCCAGAAGACTGACTCCTGAAGCCAGTCACATTCTCCCAACTGAGCCGCGGCCGGCAGATGAAGGATGGACAAAAAGAACGTTTCAAAGACACCCTCAAAGCCAACCTGAGGAAGTGCAATATTGACCCAAACTCATGGGAGACCCGAGCCCTCAACCAATAAAAATGAAAAAGGACCTTGTGGGGAGGATCCCAGGATTTCAAGATCCAACAGAGACAATCATAAATGGGGAAAGGAGGAAAGAACCCAATGCCTCCTGACTTGACGATCCAGATCCGCCCCTTTCACTGGGAGACTTCTGCCCCCTTCATGACAAGATCCATGGATCCTGGCTCAGGCTTGCTAGCCACCTGAAGATCTGCCAGCGATAACCCACTATTGTTTTATGGAAAGCAATCATCCTTGAACACCGAGGGATCCCCGCCCATGGGGAACAGTTGTGGAGAGGGGGCCAGGTTGGAGGGAGAACGCAGCTACATCAGGGCTGGCTCGGGATGCGAATTGCTGGATGGGACATGTGCAACGATATCCTGTTGACCTGTGCATTTTGTCATAGCTTTGTAAGGACGCTATAGGGTATAATGCTGACAAGTCTGACACTCTAATTAGCTTGGAATCTGCTGGAGGGCAAATGGGAGAATATAAATATTCAAAATATGGTCCTGAATTCAAGGGCAGGGTGTGTGAAGGAAGGGCAGAAAAGATCTGGAAACATGCCCTGGAATTTGGGTATGGCCGGTTTCCTGTAACGAGGTCAACTGGCTTGTGATCTTTGTTTTCCACAAATCATAGGTGCCGGTGACTGTGCCGATAGCCAGAGCCTAAGAGCTCTCTTGCTGTTTGTATCCGTATGTTTAGTTATTTTAACAAGAAACCTAAGAAAAGCTGCTCTCTCTCTCTCTCTCTCCCTCTCTCTCTCTCTCTCTGTCGTGTGTGACCAACCAACGAGAATCAGCTGCCTGAAAGAAGCTGTAGTAGTAATAAATAGCATAAGGGTAAGGAATAATTTGCTCAAATGCCATAAGGGATCCAGCTACACCACTAATTCCTGCCAGCAGCGTTCGACAAGGCAGGAAAATCAATGGCAAAGCCCCGATGTTAGCACAGAGTCAGGGTTGATTGGGGGTGGGTCGTGCCCTTGCAGAACAGCTGAGTGGAGCATAATGCAAATCTCTGAAAGCTGGGAAATGCACAGTTAAGGCTGCCCCTGTCACCTTAACTCTGCCCTCTTTCAGCACACCCCGTTAACACGCATACCTTAGGTCTGCCAGCCCCACAGTGGCTGAAAAGTACATGCTCCTCACCTCCTTTTACAACCTGTTTGCATTGCCTGGTTGTCAGCTGTTTGGGTTTTGTTCAATTCCCTGTTCTGCAAGGGGATGACATACCTTCGAGCAACCTCACCTCTACGTTAGGTAGACATGAGCGGGATCAGGGGAGGGGGCTGGGAGCTGGCTCTGTATGACCTTGGGTAAGTCTTCCCCCTGCCCTGTTTCTCCTCCTGTCTCCCCTGCGAAATGGGGAATGATGAAATTTCATTTCCTTTTAAAGCTTTTTTAGCCCGAAACCCAAATCAGAACTGAGCTGAGGCTCCCTGGATTGTTGGCCCCCACCCATGCCCTCCCACCCCACATCCCCGGTGCATGAGTTGGCAGTGGGGACCCACCCAGTGCCATCCCCACACCGAGGGGGGGAGAGACTGGCATGGCTTCTGTGGCAGCCAGAAGTGAGCAGGCTGGTCTGTGGGTGCTGCCCTCTTCTGCCCTGGATAACCAGCCAGGGCTGCCCAGTCAGATGGGAAAACCATGATCTTGGAAGGTGAGAATGTCCACTGCCAGGGATATCTGCCTTCTTCCTCCATCACCCCTCTGCCCCTTCCTCCATCACCCGTGTGGCACAGCTGCTGCTCATGCCAAGAGGAAAGGCGCTGATCCGGTAAAGGGTGGCACCCAGATGCCCCGATTGTCTCAGCAGATGCCAGAGGACAGCAAAAAACCCAGCATGGTCCCTGACTCGCTGACATGGGGCGAGCCAGAGCTGAGCACGGGAGCGGGCCCACCGGCTGGGCCTGTTTCTGAACCGTCTCAAAGCTCCCAGCCCATCTCTGATGATTCAGAGCAGAGTGTGTGGGGGGAACCCAGCATGCATCTGGCTCATTGTGCATCTGAGAGTCAGAGTGCAGGACCTTCCTGACCCTGCAAGCCAAGCCCTGAAGCATGAGGCTGGATTGGAAAAGGACAGGAATGAATGGGGGAGGGTGGGGGCTTCCTAGATTCAAAGGTTCCCCAGGCCAGAGGGGACCCCATGCCTACCCCGCTCAGGCCAGATTGTAGCACATCTCCCAGCATCAGCCTCAAAGCATGCCTTTTAGAGAGACTGCTCATTTCACTGCCGCCACGGCCGGCGGGGACCATGGTGGTCAGCCAATCTGACCTCCGCAGCCCAGAGCCCGGCCCCCAAATAATTCCCTGGGCAGATCTTTTAGGGAAACTTCCCAGGATGGCAGGAAAATAGCCCAGGCTGGAGAAGCCGCTCCCCCCCTTGGACAATTGTTTGGTGGTTAATTTCCTTGCGGGGGGGGGGTGGTTAAAAATTTCCACTCTAAGTCCCAGGTTGAATGTGTCCCGCTGCAACTTCCTGTCCGCCCAAGGAGACTGGGCGAATGTCCCTCCCAGCCCCCAGCCACAAGTAGGAGCAACGCTGGGCTGGCATGGGAATCGGCTGTAATATTTTGTACCAAGCTCGCGTGTGCCTCAGTTTCCCCCCCATGGGCTGCACTGCCACCTAGAGGGGTGGGAGAGGGCATTCGACTCCATGCAGCAGCCCAGAAATGGAGGTGAGACTGGCCCCGTGCTGTCTCAGGGTCCGGGTCAATGACTCTCTCGCTCCCAATCTCTGTGCATGGTAATCCGGAGGGTGTTAACAACGCTGAGCATTTCACAGAGCTCTGCACTCACGTCGGGTCAGGGAGGTGAATCTATCAACAGCTTCCCCTAGCTTGGGACAAACGTCCTGTTAATTACTACGAACTCCCACTGCAAGCCATCAGCCGCTCCTCCTCCACCTCTGGCTCCCGTCCCCAGTGGCCATGGCTGCTAACGATGCCCCAAGCGGCAGGGAACCATGACCGGTAATTAAGACGCTGGGGATGGATCAAAGCGGGGAGCAGAGGTGTAGCCCAGGGGAGGGCCATGCTGCCTTCCCCGTCTCTGTCTGCTCCCATGAGACCTGCGCCTAATGCTTGAGCTTCCCCCTGCGCTCTTAGCTCAACAGGCCTTGGCCGAAAGTCCTTGGGACAAACCAAACTGACAAACTCACCACACCAAGGCTGGCAGGATGTTGAGTCACCAAGAAGGAGGTAGGGGGGGAACATATGAGATTGTGTCCAAGTGGGAATTTTGGTAATGGTTTTTGTAGGAGGCCCACGTGTGCCTCAGTTTCCTCCTTTTTGTGCATTGCTACCCAGTGTGTCTGTGGGAGGGACTGGGACTGAGTTTTCTCTCAGGACAGGCGAAGAGCCAGCGGGGTATATTCGCATCACCATGAAGGGTCTGTTTACCCAGCAGGGTTAGCCCAGGGTGAGTAGAACTGGAGTGAGCTGATGCTGGGTTTGTTAACCCAGGGCTTGAGCGTCTACACTCATGGGTGAGCCCAGGAATTGTGGAACGTGGGGGCCCCAATCTACAGCCACAGCGTCCACGCTGCATTATGCCGGCCTGCGTCCAACCACCCTTAATCCAGGTTTCCCAGCCCACTCCCAAAACCTGACCGTCTCCCAGACTCGACGGGCCAGAGGACAAAGGAAGTTGGGATCATGAGATGCTTTTGGTGGACTCCCCAGCAGGGTTGTGTCTACATGGCAATGCAATAAGGCTTGAACCCTGGCTCCCGGCTTGATTCACACACACACACCCCCGCCCCGTGGGGTCCTGGGACCCTGGGCCAATGGACAGCGGGGACCCCTCAGTTCTCCAGCCTGTGATACTTTTCACACCGCTTTGCTGTGCGAGACACGGCTCCTGGTCTGCTCACATGCAGCCTCCAAAGTGTAAATCATGCCCCAGCTATACTGCCAGCCACCCAGGAATAACACTGTAGAGTGACACCAGCAAATTCACAGCCCCCCCAGCACTGTACGTCGTTTACTGCCCAGCATCCCCTTAGACAACACAAGCTCATCAACAGCCCGTCATTTCATTAACAGAAAATGAGGCACAAGGAGCCCACTGGACACTTCCATCCAAACCCACAAAGGTCTAACGAAAACAAGAAAAGTTTCTTAACTCCAGACCGATAGAGTTTAAATTGAGTAGAAGTAAGGAGGCATAAAAGTCAGAGTTGGTTACAAAGCCATAAAAGGTAAAAACACAAACTAGTCCCTAAATTAACAAGTGACATGACCTTAAAGTGAAAGGGTCTCTCTCTCTCTCTCACCACATGTTCTTTTGCGGGCTTACCAGCTGGATCTTTCAGCCAGGATCACGCCCCAATCCAACGTCTTTTAAGTCGATGCCATGAGTAAAGTTGAAGGGAGAGAGAATTTGTGGCCTCTGTTCCTCAATTTTATCCTTTTCCTCTTTGAGACTCATCCACAGCTGGGGTTCAGCAGTCAGGAACTTCCAGATGTTCTTTTGCCAGGATGTAACTTTCCTGCTCACACATTTCTTTCTGCCAAAGAATGGCCACTTAACCAGGCGATGGCCCATTTGATTACGTTGACACCTCGCCAAGGCATCAGTTTACATTTTGTCTCTGAGGAACTGGTTTGAGCCTGCTTTTCTAAACTTGGATTACAGTTCAGAAATGTCATACAGCAGAATCGTATAACTTTACATGCAGTGTTGTTACACATATTTTATGAGGCCACTAATGTTCAGCAGATTATGAGTTTTCAAATGATATCGCACAAGGCATACTTGGTACAAAATATATCATAGTCTTGAAAAAAGGATGAATGCACTGAGGGCGATTTGTGTGTCAACTGAAAGAGGTTAGGTTTGCCCTTGACTTTGAGCCCTGGGCTTTCCCTGCAGTGCAGACATTCCCTAAGGAATTGGTTGAAATCGACCTGGACCAACAAGATGACTAGACCATGATTATGTCTAAGATTTCCAAAGGGGTATGCACCTCCATCTGAAATTTTGTAGGGGTCCACAAATGAAAAATAGGTTAAAGAACCTCTGGGCTAGACTGCCAAAGCCCCCCCCCCCCCCCCGTCTGAGGACACGGGGCTAGAGGGTGTGAGGTGGTGAAACTGCAGGGCCTGACCTAAAGGAAGAGTGAGACCCCCCTCCTTTGCAGTCTGGAACATGGAAGGGCTTCCCCTGAGAGACTGTCCCAAAGCTGGTCCCGATCCTGGCAGGAAGCTCAGACCTTGTTAAGAGGCATAAGCACAGTAAGACGTATTACAGGTTATACCTACAGCGTAATGGATTAATATTGACAGTCGCATCCCTGATCATCTTGCCTAATACCCATCCCTGGATTTATCCTCCACAAACATCTCATTCTGTTTCGAGCCTGATTTTTCTCTTGGTTTCCACAACATCCCCTGGCAGCGAGTTCCACAGGTTAACTGCGTGTCCACAGAGTCTAAACCGCTGGGAAAAGGGACATTACCATGGGCAGCAGCTAGTCCTGGCTACGAATAATGACAAAAATTTGCGGTCAGCATCATAGAGTGTTAGGAAAGGCTCCATTTCCTGAGGAAAACCCCTTAGCGAGGGAGCTTTTGTGAACGTTTGGATCCTGGTCCTTGTGGACCCAGCCAACTGATGCTGAGCTGGCCAGGCCCAGAAGAACCAGGATCCAACTGTTTGCTCTTCGAGAGAAGGGGAAACCTACTTTATTAGCTAGGGAAGTAACTATATGAAGACTAGCCTTGTGTTGTGTGATTCTTGTTTTGTCTTGTAACCGTTCTCTCTTGAGGCTCATGGAAATTCTTGTTCTTTCTTAAATGAGCCATCTTTGGTTTTATTAGAAGTGCTCATGGGTGGTGTCCAGGAGCTGGGGGGATAAGGGAAAACTGGTAAACTGAGGCATGCTGCACCTTCTGGGGGGAGAGGAAGTGGAATTTCTGTGAGTTGCCAGTTTCCAGGGACTGGAGAGTGCAGGGGAGCGAGTCAGCAGACTTGGCAACTGGCTGCCCTATGATGTTCCATGGGGAGACCTCCCAAGATGACAGGAGTTCATGGAGTCCCCCCATGCCTGCCAGCTTTGGGGGCAGCTCGGTTGAGCATTAATGACTGTTTTCTCAGTCACTGTCTCCCAGGGGCTAATTAAGGCCGGCTCTGCTCCCCCCAGGGCCCGGTTTCTGGGGTTTATCTTTATGGATGGGTGGCCGTTCCTATGCAGATGTTGGGGGAAGGCAGGCGCCAGGCATCCTTGTCCAAGGTGAGGCTGTGTATCGGGGATGGGGGGAAGGCAGGGGAGAGTCTGGGAAAGCAATGCAGGCTGGATGGGGGGTTGGGCAGGGGAGCTGGGGGGGTCAGGGACCAGGACGGATGCGGGAGCAGGACAGCAGGGAAAAACCCATGTCCTGTGCGTCCATCTGTCCTTCCCTCCCCTGGTATCTGGACTCTGAACAGAAAGACGTTCCCCACTCAGAATTGCCTCCGGCAGTCCCTGACCCAGCCCCGGCCCCTCCATCTCCACCCTCATGTGTCCCTCTGTCTAGTCAAGTGCTTTGATGGTGCCAGGGGAAGGACCCTACGTGCTGGTGGGTCCCTGCTCAGCAGACCCTTGCTTGCCGTATGGAGCGCTGTCTCCAGTCTTTGTCCATCCCCTCGGGATGGGGGCTCTCAGGACACCCGGAGCTGTCTCTGCCGTGCCACCTTCAGCATGAGCTTCGATTTCCTGCGGAGACTGCTTCTCCACGTAGTGACAGGCTCAAACTGAGAGCTCAAAGGGGGGACTTGTTTCATACCCAGCCCCCTGAAAAAGATCTGCGAAAAAAGGAGCATTTTCATCAGACCTTTCCCAAGCTTTTCATGGACAGAAGGGGCCATTTCCCGCAATACCCTTGGGTGACCATATTGAATTCAGTTGAATTCTCTTTGGGGTCCTTTGCATTAATTGAAAAGGTTCTGCATTACTGGGGCCCGGGATGACATGAAACCTTTCTTAGGGGGCAGGTGGGATGGGACGTGTTATGGCCAGAAGCTGAAGCTAGACAAAATCGGCCTGTTAACAAAAGTGTAAATGTATAATGGCGAGCATAGTTAAAGACGGGAACAATCTTCTGACAGGCGTGGTGGATTCTCCACCATGGACAACTTTTCAGCCGAGACGAGATGTTTTTCTAAAAGATCTGTGCTAGAAATTCAATGAGGGAAGAGCTCTAGATGTGTCTCTCTAGATGTGTCTCTTTCCAGACGATTGAACCCCTTTCAGGAGTCTGATTTGTCTTGCCTCCCGCCAAGTTTCACCTCACTTCAAAACGACTTGCTTCTGAAATCAGACGTAAAATACAGACGTGTCACCTCCCGCTATTACTGACAAATGGCTGACGTTCTCATTTTTACCACGTAATTATAAAAGAAATTCACTGGAATATAAATATTGTAATTGCATTTCAGTGAATAGGACGTAGAGCAGCATAAAAAAGTCACTGTCTGTATGAAATTTTAGTTTGGACGGAGTTCTGTGACGATGTGACGCAGCAGGGAGGGGGGAGTGTTGACCTGGGAATGTGCCCTGGGGATGGGAGACCTGAGAGCCTGTCACCTGAGACAGGAGGGGGAGGGGGAGGTGACACCTCTGCCCAGGAATGTGGACGGAGGCTGCAGCAGGGAACCTGCTCGGTGGGTTTAGTTTCAGTTTGGGGCTGGGTGGAGGAACACAGGGAACCCCAGGGCTGGGGTCTAAGCTCCCTGCTCCCCCAGAAGGACTTCACTGAGGGGTCCTGGGTGTACCCACAAGCTCTGTTTTGGACTGTGTTCCTGTTGTCCAATAAACCTTCTGTTTTACTGGCTGGCTGAGAGTCTCAGTGAATCCCAGGAAGAGGGGTGCAGGGCCTGGACTCCCCCACACTCCGTGACAAGTTCCCTCATGACTTTTCTGTAGCCTGTTGTAAAACTAGGCAAATATCTAGATGAGCTGCTGCACCCCCCTGGAAGATCTCTGTGTACCCCCAGGGGTGCGTGTCCCCCTGGTTGAGAACCACTGCGCTAGAGGGTCTCCATGAACCCACCCACCTACATCTATGAGAAAACACTTCAAAAGACCAGATGGAATGATGAGTCAGATAAGAACAGAAACGTGGCCAAGCAGCATCAGGAGGCTTGTGTGGGGGATGTCTAAGAAGATGTCAATTCCAGTTACGCATAAAACCCACTCCAGCCTTTTGAAGCTATGCCCTGAAGCTACGTCCTGCTGATAGGTTTGTGGTCATGGTCTGCTATGAACTTGTGAAGTTTCAAGGACAGACCCCAACCAGGGCCCTGGGGCGATCTCTGGGAAGCTTCTTAGCATCCGTGTTGTTGTCTTAAGGTGTTTTCTCTGTCCTGCTTTCACCTTACGACTCAAATCACAGAAATGTAGGACTGGAAGGGCCCTTGATCTATCCAGTCTCCTGAGGCAGGACTAAATATTATCTAGACCATCCCTGACTGGGGTTTGACTAACCCGTTCTTAAAAACTTCCCACACAGAGATTCCACCAACTGCCCTGGGTCATTTCTCCCAGGGCTTCGCTAGCCTGTTAGAAAGTGTCTCTTAACATCTAATCTAAACCTCCATTGCTGCAATTTAATAAAGGTGCTTGCTTCATTAAAGCTGTATATGCTCATTTATACATGTGGGCAACTCTGCAGTTAATAGCCCCTGGAAAGAAAGCACAAATTCCAGATGAAGTGAGCTGTAGCTCACGAAAGCTTATGCTCAAATAAATTGGTTAGTCTCTAAGGTGCCACCAGTACTCCTCTTCTTTTTGTGAATACAGACTAACACGGCTGCTACTCTGAAACCTGAAAATCCAAAGATATTTTTTTTATGATTTTAGCCTAAAATTTTAGGGTTTTGCTGGCCCCGAACTGAGAAAAACATAGGGCTTTTTTGAGGGAAAGCTGGGGATTTTCCATAAAGGTGGGACATTTCCCATTTTGCTGAAAAAAAAAAAGTTTTCCACCTACAGAGGGGAGGGAGAAAGCCATCTGGTGGGAAATTTCTGACTTGTGCAGGTGGACATTTTTTGAGGGAAAGTTTGGGTAGGAGGAGGCAAAATCAGAGCCCTTTGCTGGCCATCAAAGATTTATCATGAACGATGGTCCTTGTGTGTGAGTTGAAAGGGGCAGATCTGGTGTAGAAATGGCCAGACTGGGTCAGAATAATTCCCCTCTCATACAGAATCCATCCCCGGCCCGGGCCAATATCACAAGCTGAGATCCTGCAGAAGAAGGTGGGGGATCTGCAACTGTCCACCCTGCATGAAATTCCCTCCTGACCACTTGTAGCTAGAGATTTCAAACCTCCCTGAAGCATGAGGTTTAAGATCCTTTCCACAATGTTTAGTTAGTTTGAGAGAATCTAACTTTGGATGTTCCTCTTCCCTTTGGAAATGTCCAGTCCCTCTTTGAATCATGCTAGGTTTTAGCCTCAATGCCATCCTGTGGCAACGAGTTCCACAGACCCTATGTGCATGAGTATGTCTTTTGAATTTCTCACTGTAAGTTCATGGGCTGTCTCCTTGTTCCTGTGCTATGTGACAGGGAGGACAGAATCCCCCAAGCTCTTTTCTCTGTCCCATTTTCATCGTGTCATGCTCCCTCTTACACTTTACACAACCCTGATCTTTCTCATCTCTCGTCACAGGAGAGTTTTCCCAGAGCCTGGCCTGTCCCCAAGCCTCTGGTCATTCTGCATTTCCTGTGTGGTGCTGGGGGGGCCCAGGGCTGCAGGCAGGATCCAGATGCAGGTGAAGGGTTGCGAGCATGTTTCCAAACTGGTACCAAGTCTTGTCTTCACTGGCTCTTCGATGAACTAAGCAGACTGAGCCCCTCTCAGGTAGGTTTTCCAGACATCCTGTGTAGCACCTGTGCATGCTTGGAAATATTCAGTGGCGTACTCGCCACGGTGTGACTCTCATAAACTTTAACTCGAATCTTGTGGTATCTAGGGCTTTCCTACAGGCCCCCTCCTGAGTCATGGACTCAAGTCCAGGCTATCACAGCCACCATGGCTAACTTCAACTTCCAGCCACTGGATTGGGTTAGACCATTCTCTGCTAGATCAAAGAGCCCATTATTCAAATTATTGTTCCCCATCTCGACACTTCTAGATTGGCATCAAGTCGCCCTTTAAACTTCTCTTTGTTAAACTAAATAGCTTGTGCTCCTTGCATCTCTCACTATCAGGCAGGTTTTCCAATCCTTCAGTCATTTCTGGGGCTCTTCTCTGAACCCTCTCCAGGTGATCAACCTCCTTTATGAATTGCGGGCCCCATTAACACCAGTTAGGCTGTTTTCCAAGTGGAAGGTTATTTCAGAACCTCCCTCCTTTCTCACCTTGGACTCTATGGATCCTCTTTTCACTCCTTCATGGGTCTTGCAGAGAAAAGAATTACCTGCATTTCCCTCAGCATGTCTGTAACGCTTGGAGCTTGGTATTATAACAATGACTAGAATCCAACCTCATGCTTCAGGGCTTCATTTGATCATCTGAAGCGGTCAGGAAGTTATTTCCCCCCCAGTGTAGTCTAGATGAAATTACTAAAAGGTGGGTGTACAACTGGCCAAAAGAGTAGTTTTCACGGTTCTTGGTCAAACTGGGAAGGCATATCTAGCAGGGTTCTGCAGGGGACAGTCCAGGGTCCGGGACTAGCCAGTATTTTCATTAATGACTTGGATAATGGAGTGGAGGGCTCACTTATGAAATGTACAGCTGATCCCAAGCTGGGAGGGGTTGCAAGCACTTTGGAGGCCAGGGTGTGAATTCAAAGCCACCTCAACAAATCAGAGAATCAGTCTGAATACAACAAGGTGGCACTGAAAAAATGAGAAGAGCAAAGTACTTCACTTAGGGCAGGGACAGGCGAAGGCGCAGCTAGAAAATGGGAAATAACTGGTGAGTCAACAAATTGAAACAGTTGTGAAAAAAGGCTAATATTCTGGGGTGTGTTACTAGGAATGTTGTATATCAGACACAGGATGTAACTGTCCCGCCCTACTTGGCACTGGTGAGGTCTCAGCTGGAATATTGTGTCCGGTTCTGGGCACCACACTTCAAAAAAGATGTGGTCAAACTGGAGAGAGTCCAGAGGAGAGCAACAGGAATGAGGAAAGGTTTAGAAAACTGACCTAGAAGAGAGGGTTAAAAACACAGAGCATGTTTAGTCCTGAGAAAAGAAGAACAGTCTTTACACTTGTTACGGGCTGTTATAATGAGGACGGGACTCCATTGTTCTCTATGTCCACATAATCTGCAGCAAGGGAGGTTTAGGTTAGAGGTTAGGAAAAACTTTCTAACTCTGAGGGTAGTTAAACTTTGGAGCCGGCTTCCAATAGTGGGATCTCTAGTCATTGGAGGTTTCTAAGAAGAGGCCAGACAAACACCTGGTCTAGGTTTACTAGGCCCCAGCATTGGAGGCTGGACTTAATGACATCTTGAGGTCTGTAGTGATCAATGGTCACTTCCACCAAAAATCCTGCCACATTCAGGTTGCTTCCAGTCCCCAAAGACAACACCTGTAACCACCCTGGAATAAAGGTTTATTAACTGGGAAAAAGAGAGAAGAGAGTTGTTCACAGGTTAAAGTGAGCAAATACATACACATCAATGAGTTGTCATTGAAATCCTGTGAGTGACCGACCTACAGAGTTCTGTCCCGTCAAAGTGTCTTTCAGGGCAGACCCAAGAGGTAACCCCTGGGGATCTCTGGCTTCAGTTTGGTGTCTGGCCCTGTCGGAGTTCAAACGACAAAGAGATGGATGATTTTCCTGTGACTGTTTTATTTCCTTCATTCAGCTTCCGAGACCCCAGGATGAACCTTCTTGCACATAGCATTTCACAGGTGTGACAGGGTCATTAACCAATCCGTTGCATTGTGATGATCCTTGGTGGCCCATCTGATCTGGATAGTCCTTCTGGATGGGTGGCGGGGAGGGTTCCCAAGTTCAGAGCAAACAATTTCTAAGTTATAAAGCAAAACATACATATTTTCTTATAGCTTGGAATACCGACATTGTCAGTGAGATTAATGCTGGCAGCAATTTACAAGCATTACATAGAATCAAAACGCTAAATACATTCTTATGAGACTAATCCCTGTTTTGAGCAAAACTACCATACAGGTGAACCGCTCTGGCCTCCAGCTATGAATTTGTTAGTCCTTAGCTTTTGCCTGCTGTCTTGGCAAGAGCAGGCGCTTGGTTTGCCAGTGTCATAGAGCATCAGTCTGGTAGACAAAGGAATACTGAGTGCCGGTGTCTGGAAGTTGAAGCTAGACAAATTCAGACAAGACGTAAGGTGTAAATTTTTAACAGCAAGGGTCAGTAACCATGAGCAGAACTCAGTGAGGGTTGGGTTGGTGTCTCCAACGTGGAACAGTTTTAAAACAAAATTGAGCTGTTAAACTGTTATCCAAAGAGGGCTGGCATAATTCGTCAGCACGTTACATCACTAGTGATTCTGTTCTCCTCTCCACTCAGGTGCCACCACGGTCCCTCGCCATGGACTATGCCAACTGGACATCTGTCTCTGAGTTCGTGCTCCTGGGTCTGTCCGAACGCCGGGACCTGAAGCCGCTGATCTTCGCAGGGCTCCTGACCACATACCTGGTGAACCTAGCTGGCAACTCTCTGCTGCTTGGGGCAGTGTGGGCTGACCCCCAGCTCCGCAGCCCCATGTACTTCCTCCTCAGCCAGCTGGCTGTGCTGGACATGAGCTTCGCCTCCATCACCCTGCCCCAGGCCCTGGTGCATGCCCTGACCCAGCATCGGGCCATCCCC
The DNA here is from genome assembly GCF_965152275.1 of Natator depressus. NCBI lineage: Eukaryota > Metazoa > Chordata > Testudines > Cheloniidae > Natator > Natator depressus. The sequence goes on along the minus strand of NC_134256.1, from coordinate 22,147,655 downwards.
TTTGCCAGCTGCATGGCCCAGCTCTTCCTCTTCATGGCTGTGGGCAACATGGAGGGCTACCTGCTGGCTGCCATGGCCTATGACCGCTATGTGGCCATCTGCAACCCACTGCGCTATGCTGCCGTGGTGACGCGGCCTCTGTGCCTCAAGATGGCTGCCGCCTCCTGGGCCGTGGTGATCCCCCACTCCCTGCTGCACACCATCATGGCCACCCAGCTGCGCTACTGCAGCCACTACCTGCAACACTTCTTCTGCGACCTGCCACCCCTGCTGCACCTTTCCTGCACCCGGCCCTTCTCCAATGAGTTGGCAGCCTTCACCGAAGGTGTCCTGGTGGTGCTGGCCCCTTTCATCTTCATTCTGGCCTCCTATGCCTGCATAGGGGTCACTGTGGGCCGCCTGCGCTCTGCCCACGGCCTGCGCAAGGCCCTCTCCACCTGCAGCTCCCACCTGACCGTGGTGACGCTCTTTTATGGCTCTGTGGCCTGGATATACTTCCGGCCAGCATCCAGCTATGTCCAGGAGCGTGACCAGCAGGTGGCCATCGTCTACACAGCGGTGGCACCTGCCCTGAACCCCCTCATCTACAGCCTGAGGAACAAGGACGTGGCTGCAGCCCTGAGGAGGGCAAGGAGGAAGGTACTGGCTCGGGGCACGTGAGTCCAGCCTGCGGCTCCATCAGTGCACTGGGTATGGACTTTCCACCCAAGATGTGTCCAGGGAACCTTTCCCCCTTAGGTCCACCAGGATACCTGGGTTCTTTTCTCCTCAGACATAAGGCTGGTGGAACTAACACATATGCAGGGTCACACCCACCTACACACACACACTTACATGCAACCCAAGTCTTTCCATAGAAAAGGGGGTAAATTAAGGCATGTTCTCAAGGGCATGGCCAGACTGGATCAACCACAAGATCTGTTGTATTAATTTAGATAGTATAAATGGGCCCAAAGAGTCAAGGTTGTGAACATAAGACCGGCCATACTGGGTCAGACCAATGGTCCATCTAGCCCAGTGTCCTGTCTGCTAACAGTGACCAATGCCAGGTTCCCCAGAGAGAATAAACAGAACAAGAATCATTAAGTGTCCGTCTCCTGTTGCCCGTTTCCAGCTTCTGACAAACAGAGGCTAGGAACACCATCCCTGCCCATCCTGGCTAATAGCCATTGATGGACCTATCCTCCATGAACTTATCTAGTTCTTCTGTCAACCCTGTTATAGTCTTGGCCTTCACAACATCCTCTGGCAAGGAGTTCCACAGGATGACTGTGTGTTGTGTGAAAAAAAATACTTCCTTTTGTTTGTTTTAAACCTGCTGCCTATTCATTTCATTGGGTGGCTGTAGCGGGGTGGTTACCCCGCTCTGGCCCTGAAGTGGTTAAAGCAGCCCTGGGGAGGGCTGCAGCTAGGGAAAAGCTTGGCTGATTGGGGGAAGCAGCCACAGATGGGGCCATGCCCCAATCACGCCACAACTGGCCCTATAAGAAGGCTGAAGGCCAGAAGCTGGGGAGTCTCACTCTAGCCTTGGAGCGGGAAGGGTTGAGCTGCCTGAAAGTGAGGTACCTTAAGTGGAGCAATGCTGGGGAAGGGCAAAGGGAGTGGGAGAGCTCCAGCCTGGTAAACCCCCGGGCTGCAGGCCTTGCTAAAGGCCAGGAAAGGTACTGGGGCTGCAGAGGGCCAGCCTGGGAATAGGCAGAGGCAGCTGGTCCTAACCCCTTGCCAATGATGAGTGGCCATTACACTGCAGTCTTCCCCAGTGAGCAGGGGTTAGATGATGACTGGCAGTAGCCACTGAGGCAAGGTGGGTTTAGAGGGTTGGGGTTCCCCAGGGAGGGGAGACCCAGAGTGGGTGTACTGCTGGGGCAGAACCCCAGGGTAAAGGGCACTGGGGTCCAGGAGGGACACGGGGGCCAGTGGCAGGCAAGACATGGGTCTGCTCCGGGCTGGAAGAGCTAATTCCCGAGACAACCAGCAGGAGGTGCCATGCCGGTGAATCATCGCATCATTACAGTGACCCTTAGTTCTTGTGTTATGTGGAGTAAATAACACTTCCTTATTTACTTTCTCCACACCCGTCATGATTTTATAGACCTCTCTCATATCCCCCCTTAGCTGTCTCTTTTCCAAGCTTAAAAGTTCCAGTCTTCTTCATCTGTCCTCAAGTGGAAGCTGTTCCATGCCCCTAACCATTTTTGTTGCCCTTTTCTGAATCTTTTCCAGGGCAATCTATCTTTTTTGAGATGGGGCAACCAGATCTGCACACAGTATTCAATATGTGGGCAGACCGTGGATTTATATAGGGGCACTATGATATTTTCTGTCTTATTATCTATCCCTTTCCTAATGATTCCTAACACTCTGAGAATCCATGAAAAAGCCACAGCCCCTGAGAGGGAATCATACCTAGGACCTTTGGCTAGAACTGCAGGATCTGGTACAACCTCATACAGCCCCATTGGTGGCTTAGCCACTGGGTAAGAAGCAGTGATAGAGGTGCCTTGGTGCCTTGGTGAAGGGTCCCCAGGTCTTTGCAACTCAGTCCTGACAAACTCACTCCACCAAACACCTGTCTTAGGGGATCTTTAGCCATAAAGAGGAAACTGTGAGGTATCTCCAGAAAGCTTGTGACTTATCACGACTGTGAGATGTGTGTCCAGGTAACATTTAAGGAATAAAGTAACTCTACTGAAAGTCCACTTGTGGTGGGTTGCCTTTGTATTAAATGAATTGAAAAATACCACTACTCCTGTTTCTTTTTTACAGTGCAAATATTTGTAATAAAAAGAAATATAAAGTGAGCACGGTACACTTTTTGTACTCTGTGTTGTAAATGAAATCAACATATTTGAAAATGGAGAATTTTTAAACAGAAATGGTATTCTATTATTGTTTAACAGTGTGATTAATCGTGCAATTAATGACAATTAATGTTTTTAATCTCTTGACAGCCCTAAATATATATATAACGAGGTGGTGCTTTTTATATTCACTATCTTGCTTCATGCACACGCACATACTGTTCCGTCTGTAGCCTTGGAAGGATTCATTTTTTTATGCGTAAGCATCGACCTCCCCCAATGCACGCAACCTGGCGACGAAATATTTCTGCTCACAATCATCGAAACCGGCAGCAGGGCAAAGTGGGAAATCTGCTGCTTGAGAACATCTTAGCATGGGATCCAAAGATATTTACCATGTCAATTTTGCTGGACCTTGTGATGCTGACAATTTGTGTTGACACAAAAACAACAAGGAGTCTGGCAGCACCTTAAAGACTAACAGATTTATTTGGGCATAAGTTTTCATGGGTAAAAAACCCACTTCTTCAGATGCATCAGGTGCCACCAGACTCCTTGTTGTTTGTGTGGATACAGACTAACACAGCTACCCCCTGTGTTGACACGGGTAGCAAGCTTTATCTTTTTGAATCGCAACGTCGGTTGTCATGAAGCAATGATTCGCCGACCTCTCCCGTCATTTCTTGCAACTGTGAAATAAATAAATAAATAAAATTAAAAATGCTTCAGTCACATCCTCTTGCACCGGTGTGAAAATGTAACCGGGCTTAGACGCTTTGTGAATAAACGCCAATGGGTTTGTATATGCAGCACTATCACTGGAGGGAGTGGCTAGTTCTGGGGGACAGGGAATCGGGTAAACGGGTCTTTTCCCTCTCGGGGGCACCGGCTCTAATTTGGCATCAGGGTAGTGCACTGGCCAGCTCCGGTGGGCAGGGAAGGAGAGAAAGGCCTTCCTCCCATAGGGGGCGCCAGCTCCCATCCAGTCCAAAATCCAACAGCTGATCCTGGACCCCGTGTGACACGAGGGGTGTTCTCAGTCTGTCACCGACAATGTGAGACCCTAATGGCCAGTGGCCCCGTCCAGTCTCTGCACTTCACAGCCCCTTAAATGCTCAGCCCCTCGTAAGGGGGCTCTGGACGGGACGCAGCCCATCCGCACCTTCTCCTAACCTTTTGAAATCAGCTGGTCTCCTCCACATGTCTTTTGGACACAGGGATCTGGGGCGCCATAATTGCGGGGTGCTTAACGACTTCAAGCATCTCGCAGAGCTCTGCGCTAGCAGCCGGGGGAGAATCTCTGAACTCCGTCCCTTGGAGAGATTGTGGGACAAAGGTCCTGTTAATTACCACAAACTCCCACCGCAACCCATCAGCCGCTCCTCCTTCACCCCCAGCTGGTGGGGGCTGCAGGGGGCAAAATTCATGGGGGGCTGGAGGGGCCTGGATTGCAGTGGGGGCTTGGAACAGCAGCATTCTTGGGGGCACAATTGATGGGATGCTGGAGGGGGCAGAATTGGGGGGGCAGGTTTGGTTTTGGGGCTGAGAAGCAGAACAAATTGCTGGGTAGGAGAATGGGCTTCTGTGGGAGCAACAGGAGCCCCCCACTTCTGTTCCTACCGCTTTCAGTGTCAGGACATTCCCTTCAGGGAGTCCAGGGACGTAAACCGCCATGTCGCCCCTCTGCCTCCTCATTCCCCCATCCCCTCCTGATCTAACCACTGGATACTACCCTCCTCACATGCACAAGGCAACGGGGCCCTTTCTGAGACTAGAAAATTCACACCCTAGGTGAAAGCCCAGTTCCGGGAGGGGAGTCGAGGCTAGTGATTAGAGCAGGGGGGGCCTGGGAGCCAGGACTCCTGGGTTCTCTCCCCGGGTCTGGGAGGGGAGTGGGGTCTCAAAAAACACAGATGCCCAGCCTCGGAAGCACATGGGATGGCATCTCCCTCCCACCATGCTGGGTGCAAAGGGCCGATGCCCTTGGTGCCACGCAGGGACTGGCAGCAGGGCAGAAGATCCGAGGCTGTCCCTGCTAGAACGTGGGTTACTGGGAGCACTTGGGGGTGGCGGTGGGGGTGGGGGAGGGAAGCTGTGGCCCAGCTGCCCTGGGCGCCAATTTCCCATGCAATTAGCCACCTGCGTCTGAATCCCTGCAGACAGGAGCTGGGGGTGACGTGCTTGCCCAGCCCCTCTGTCTGCGGGGCCTGGCTGGCACGGTGGGGATTGGCTCAGGCAGAAGCCCTGGGAGTCAGTACCAGGGGAGGACTCGTGGATGCCAGGGAAGGGGGCCATAAAAGCCTCAGCACCACCCGGGTGGAAAGCAGCGGGCACCAGCCCCGAGAAAGACGCAGACCCTGCCGCTGACCAGGTAGGGCAGGTGGCCTGGGGCAGGGACGGGACCAGGGGCCTTTCCTGGGTTGGGACACCCTCTCCGCACTGACCCCCATCTCCTCCTCGCTGGCTGAGTCCATCTCTGCTCAGGGAGCTGTCCATCCACAGTCACTGGGAGCCAGGATGCCTGGGTCCCGTCCCTGGCTCCAGGAGGGGAGCGGGGTCTGGTGGGTTAGAGCAGAGGTGGCTGGGACCCAGGACTCCTGGGTTCTCAGTGGTGAATCCCTCTATGCTTTGCCCATAAAGGGCTCCCAGTCCCTCTATCTCTCATCAGGAGGCAATTTTCCTTCTTTCTCTTTAACAGTCCTCCTGTCTAATCCCTGCCCTGCTTGGGGGAATCCCCTTAGCGATTACTCCACCCCCCTCGGTACCTCTCAGCCTCGGCCCCCCCCGTGTGAGTCCTTATCTCTTCTGTCAGGCCTGGGGCCCCTCTCTGAACCCCCCACCCCAGCCCTGTGTGTCCAGTTCAGTCTGGGATGGGAATCACTGTTCAGGGCTGGGGGGGGTCTCCCCAAAGCTGTCTGCACCATCCCCCTCTCTCCTCTGTTCCGACTGTGCACCCCCAATCACACCAGGGCCTTGGGGCTCTCAGCCACCAACCCCGACCAGGTTTTCCTCTCCTGTCAAAGAGCCTGGCTGGGAACTGTGTCCCTCCACGCTTTACGGGGATGTGTATTATGGTACCGCGAAGAGGCTGCAGATGACTGCGGTCGGGGGCGGGGGCGGGTTGCACTAAGCAGCGCACAGATCAGGGCTCCCTCATGCCAGGCGCTGCCCAGACCCCGACAGAGATCAGGGCCCCATCGTGCCGGGTGCTGCCCAGGCACACACTGAGAGACCGGCTCTGCCCTGGAGAGCTCCCAGTCTAAATGCACCAGGGGAAGCAAAGCCCTAGAGTTGTGAAGTAACTTGCCCAGCGTAACCCAGCTGGTCAGTAGCGGAGCTGCGAAAAGAACCCAGGAGTCCCGAGTGCCCGTCCTGCTGTCTGCCCACGCCACATTCCCACGCTGCCTCCGGGTCCCTCGATCTTATCTCCCTGCCCCAGGCATCTTTGCAGCTCCCTGCAGCTCAGTAGCGCCTGCAGGTTTAAATCACCGCCCCCTCTTTCCAAAGGGAACACCGTGAACCCCGCTTTCCTCACCAACGCCTTTCACCTGCCAACATCCCCAAAGAGTGTTTGGATGTTGGCTTATTCTTTGCTTCGTAGCCTAAACTGTTGTGTGGCGTTATGTGTGTCTGTTCCCCAACTGCTCCGCCCCAGAGGTGGCTGCATCTCCGTGCCAGGCCAGCCCTCCCCGAACACCAGACCCTTGACACTAGGAGCAGTGCCATCCCCACCCTGAGCTGAGAGCACTGGCAGAGGGGCAGGCTCTCACCCACGCTCTCTCCCCACAGATCTGTGCCCCCCCATGGCCGGGCCAAACCGGACGGTGGTGACCGACTTCCTCCTCGTGGGCTTCTCCTCCCACCGAGACCTAAGTCTGCTGCTCTTCTCGCTGGCATTGCCTGTCGTCCTGCTGGGCCTGGCAGGGAACCTGGGCCTGGCGGTTCTGATCCGGGCCGAGCGCTCCCTCCACACCCCCATGTACCACTTTCTCAGCCACTTGGCGCTGCTGGACCTCTGCTCCTGCTGCGCCGTGGGCCCCGTCATGCTGTGGGGCCCGCTGGCCGGCTGGGCCGCCCGCCCTGGCCCGGCCTGCGCCCTCCAGATGTTTCTCTTCGCCACCGCGGGGGATGCCGAGTGCTGCCTGCTGGCCGCCATGGCCTACGACCGCTATGCTGCCGTCTGCCGCCCGCTGCACTACCAGGCCGCCGTGCCGCCCCGCCTCTGCCGCGGGCTGGTGCTGGGCTCCTACGCGGCCGGGGCGGCCAGTGCGGCTGTGCACTCCGGCCTGGCCTTCCGCCTTCCCTTCTGCCGCAGCCGCGCCCTCGACAGCTTCTTCTGCGACATCCCACCCGTGCTGGAGCTGGCCTGCGCCGACACCAGCCTCAACCAGGCCCTGCTGCTGGCCATCTGCGGCGCCATCCAGAGCGTCACCCTGCTGGCCATCCTGGCCTCCTACGGGCTCATCCTCGGGGCCGTGGGGCGGGCGGGCTTGCGCCGGGCTGCCTCCACCTGCGGCTCCCACCTGGCAGCTGTGGCCGTGCTCTACGGGACCCTCATCTTCATGTACCTGCAGCCTGAAGGCAGCTACGCCGCACAGGCTGACAAGATGGCTGCTGCCTTCTACACCGTGGTCATCCCCACCCTCAACCCCGCCATCTACAGCCTGCGCAATGATGACGTCAAGGGGGCCCCAGCGAGGCGGCTCCTGGGCGGGCGCCGCGTCTGAGGGGGCTGAGGAAGGGGCTGGAGGAGGGGGGGCCGAGGGAAGGGGAGATGGGGCAAGATGGCTGCTTAGAGTTGGCACCGGCATTGGTGTAGTGCCTCAGTGTAGATGAGTGGGCGTAGGTAATGCACCTCCCAAGGAGGCGGTAGCCAGGTCTTACGGAGTAATTCTTCCATCGACCCAGTGCTGTGTACACTGGGGGTTAGCTGGGTTTAGCTACATCTCACCTGGGTGCGGATTTTTCACATCCTGGAGTGACGTCGTTGGGTCGACCAACTTCTTAGCATAGCCCCGGCCTGAGAAAAATGATCAAAATCTGGCCGACAGCCCTTCTGGCTCCCCACTCTAGCTGTGAGCACTTTTCCTGTAGACCGTATCCCGATCTCACTCGGACAAATGCCCGCTGGAAACCAACGGCGCCGTTTGCCTGAATCCAACCACCGCCCCCAGTCCCCATGGGACACCAGGGTTGTTCTCAGGCCGTCATTGACAACATGAAACCCTAATGGCCAATGGCCCCATCCTGTCTCTGCATTTCACCAACCCTTACACGCTCAGCCCCTAGGAGCAGGCTTTGGACAGGACAGCGCCCATCCACACCTTCTCCTCACCCTTTGGAATCAGATAGTCTCCTGCAGCCATTGCTGGGGGGTGGAATCCCTCTAGAATTGGACACAGCAATCTGGGGTTGCAGCCCAGCCTCTGTGCACCATAGTCAGGGGGTCTTACTGACTCCAAGCATCTCACAGAGATCTGCGCTTGCACCAGGGGACGAAGATCTGAACTCTGTCACCTGGACAATGCCAGTTTGGAAACAAACATCCTGTTAATTACCACAAACTCCACCACAGCTCATCAGGCGCTCTGCCTCCACCCCCCACTCCCATTCCCGAGGGCACCAGGGCCTTAACGATGCCCAGAGCGGTGTGGATTCATTATCAGTAATGAACACACTGGGGAGGAGTTGGACATGGGCGCACAGGGAGACCCGGGTGGGGACGGGTGTGCCTATGCCGTGTATTCCTATGTTAAATGGATAAACAGGGGACTCTTGACTAGATTGGAGATTGGTTCTAGTTCCTCTGTATTTGACCCTGGTGCGACCGCAGTCCTGGTTAGGGTGAGTTGACGTCCCGATAACACCAGGATTGAACCGATATCAGGGGCTTTGTCTTATATATGCAACTATACTCCCGCAAAACACAAGTCTCCGGATTTAGAAACCCTGCCGTGTAGTGAGAGACGCCAGGAGATCAATCTGTTTAGCCGAACAAAGAGAAGGTGAAAGGGTGTCTCGAGCCCAGTCTAAAAGTACCAACATGAGGGATAAATATTTAATAACAGGCTCTTTAGTCTAGCAGAGGAAGGTCTAACCCGATCCAGTGGCTGGATGTTGAAGCTAGACAAATTCAGGCTGGAAGTAAGGTGTACATTTTTAATGATGAGGGGAATTAATCGTCGGGACAAATGACCAAGGGTCATGGTGGTTTTTCCATCCCTGACAATTTTTCAATCAAGCTGGGGTGTTTCCCTAGGAGATCTGCTCTATGAATTGTCTTGGGGCCGTTCTCTGGCCTGTGTGATGCGGGGGTCCCAGGAGATGATCCCAGTTTGGAATCGATCGATAATCTCGAAACTCTCCCAACTCCGAGTGCGACAGAAAGGCGAGGGCAAGACGTGGTGCCGGCCGACGGCTCGGATCTCCCAATCCTCTGGGCCAAATGTGTTTGTCTAAAAGATCGGCTCTGGTTCAAACAGGAGTGAACCCAGGACCGACCTAGGACCTGGGCCATATAGTGTGGGAGGTGGTGGGGGGGAGGTTAGACAGGATGATCCCAACGGGCCTTTCTGGCCTTGGCATTTATGAACCCATCTTAACAGTAGGGGGCACCTTTCCTACAAGCTACCTCGCTTCACCGCCACATGTAGACTCATCTTGTGGGAGCCATTTCCCCTTGTTCTCCTGCCATCTAGGGCTGCAAGTGCGCCCCTCCCCCACCATATAGGGCTGTGTTTACTCCCCCTCCCCCACCATATAGGGCTGTGTTTACTGCCCCCTCTCCCTCCCTATGGGGGTGGAGGAGCAACCAACTGCCACTCTGGGCTTGGGACAGACCATTTTTCCCCTGCAGGGGAGATAGAGAATTATCCCGGACTCAGGTATTTTAACCCCCCAGACTGAAAAGGAGTCATTCACACGACAAATGTGTGCGTGTGTGTGGCGGGGGCGGTTATTATTTATACATTTCCTGACAGGGAAAAGTACATCCAATGCATTCACCAAAAAATCTCAACCCCTGCACCGTCCTGCTTGTGAAATGGTCCCTTCCAAGGGAGCGAGAAGCTCCAAAGCTCGCAACTGATGGAACGAACCATTTCACTGGGGGGGACGACAGGAGACGGGAGATGAAATGTCAAAGAGTCATAACTGCCACTTTGGAAGGTCCCATTTTCATTGGTGGGGAGGGGTCTGGCCAACTGCCATAACTGCCACTCTGTAAAGTCCCATGGACATTGATGGGGAGAGGTCTGGCCAACTGCCATAACTGCCACTTTGGAAGGTCCATGATCACTGGAGAGAGGATTCGGACACAATCACTGGAAATCCCTTTCAACAGGGCAATGGGGCACAATTGCACCCCCAGGAGCAGCCATTTAAAGGCTCATTCATTCACTGATTCAGTCATGCAAGATGGCTCCTTTTTCATGGCACCATTCTCATCGCTTCCCCAGAAACCAAACCACCTGGGACACATAAGCCTTAGTAAGGCATTTGACCCAGTCCCCCAGGACATGCGGGCCAGAGGAAATTACTATAAGGCTGGTGCACAACCAGTTGAAAGACCGTACTCAAAGAGTAGCCATCAATGGTTCACTATCCAACTGGGAAGGCGTATCAAGACTCATAGACTTTAAGGTCAGAAGGGATCATCATGATCATCTAGTCTGACCTGCACTTCACAGGCCACAGAACCTCACCCACTCCTGTAATAGACCCCTACCCTCCATCTGAGTCACTGACATCCTCAAATCATGATTTAAAGGCTTCAAGTTACAGAGAATCCACCATTTACATTAGTTTAAACCTGCAAGTGACCCATGACCATGCTGCAGAGGAAGGCAAAAACCCCCAGGGTCTCTGCCAATCTGACCTAGGGGAATATTCCTTCCTGACCCCAAATACGGTGATCAGTTAGACCCTGAGCATGTGAGAAAGACCCACAAGCCAGACACCTGGGAAAGAATTTGCTGTGGTAACTCAGAGCCCTCCCCATTTAGTGTCCCATCACCAGCCATTGGACATATTTGCTGCAAGCAGTCGCAGATGGGCTACAGGCCATCATAGGCAGTCTCATCGTACCATCCTATCCATCAACTTATCAAGCTCAGTCTTGAAGCCAGTTTTGTTTTTTGCCCCCACTGTTCCAGAACTTCACTCCTCTGATGGTTAGAAACCTTCATCTAATTTCAAGCCTAAACTTGTTGCTGGCCAATTTATATCCATTTGTTCTTGTGCCCACATTGGCCCTTAACTTAATTAACAACTTTCCCTCCCTGGTATTTATCCCGCTGATGTATTTACAGAGAGCAATCACATCTCCCCCCAGTCTTTGTTTGGTTAGGCTAAACAAGCCAGGCTCTTTGAGTCTCCTCTCGTAGGGTAGGTTTTCCATTCCTCAGATCATCCTAGTAACCCTTCTCTGCACCTGTTCCAGTTTGAGTTCATCTTTCATAAACATGGGAGCCCAGCATTGCACACAGTATTCCAGGGGGGTGTCTCACTAACGCTCTCTTGTCTCTACCAGAAATATCTTGCCTGACGCAGTAGGACTGCATTAGCCTTCTTCACAGCCACATCACATTGTCAGCTCATAGTCTCTAGTGAGGTCAGTCCTGGGTTCAGAGCTATCCAATATGTTCATTAATGACTTGGATAACAGACTGGAGTGGATGCTTATAAAATGTGCAGGTGACATCAAGCTGGGAGGGATTGAAAGCACTTCCAAGGACAGAATTAGGATTCAAAAAGACCTCGCCAAATTAGAGAATTGGTCTGAAATCAACAAGATGAAATTCCATAAAGACAAGTGTGGTTCATGCTACCGAGCATTGGAGATGTGGCAGAATTGTTAAGGCTGCCAGTGCTGCTATTCTTGGAGCTCCAGTGTTACCTGGATTAGCAGAGAGTGCTGTGTGCCGGTTCAGCAGACCTCAATGTTATTCATAAAAAAACCACAGGCTCGGGTTGGTGGCAAAGGCACTCGGCCATGTTTATTGTCAGCAAAGCACAGTCCTAGCGCCCTGTCCAATGCCCTGGCCCAGGGACACTAACATATGTATGTCTGTGACAAAGTAAAGGCTCGCTCACCATAACAGGATGCTGTCCCCTTGGCTGCTACAAAGATGCCCCTCCTATGACTTCTTCTTCTATACATCAATACAAACGAGTTCCGTATTACACTCCAGATGTTGTTTGTTACCACCCTCATACCTGCTAATTCAAATAAACCATCCTCATCCATTATCCTGCCATCCCATCCTTATCTTACGAGGGCTTGGTGTATTCCTGTACAATCTCTTGGGAATTTGTTTACATAGTTACTTGAGAACTCTGGGTGTTATTGTACCATCCTCTCTGGTCAGAAACGGGCTTACTTGGTTAGCCAAGCCAATACCTGGTGTGTTACCATACTGCCAAGGCCTACTCTGGTTTCCCATAGTTCAGATGGCAGGAGAGACAGCAAGAGACAGCCCAGCTCAGAAAGGCAGCAGAGTGCCCCACCCAAAAAAAGGAGAGGAAGTAAATCTACTCCCCAAAACAAGAGAGTGAGAAATCCTCAAAATCCTTCTGTGACTTAAACCTGGCCCCAGAACAGAGGGTCAGAAAAGCTTAAATCAGAGCCTAGAAACAGCAAAGGGAGCAGCCAGGAGAAGGAGAAAGACCCTGTCAGTGTCCTAAATGCGGGGAAATGTTTGGCTGGAGCTCAGACTTGATTACATACCAAAGGATCCACCAGGAGAGAAACCCTATAGATATCCTGAATGTGGGAGAGGATTCAATGGGAACTCAAAGCTTAGTGTCCATCAGAGAATCAACTCAGGGGAGTGCCCCTGAGTGCTGTGAATGTGGGAAAAGATTTGGTGGGAATTCAACGCCCACTAAGCACCTGAGAATCCACACAGGAGACCCCATCAGTGTGGTGAGTGTGGGAGAGGATCCTGGGAGACGTCAAACCTCATCGTCCATCAGAGAGTCCACAGAGGAACATAAGAATATAAGGAAGACCATAGTGGTTCAGACCTTGGGGCACTGGAACAAGGGAGGCCCAGGAGCCATAGCCCCATCACTTTTTACCGGAGGTAAGGGTGAGCAATGCGGGGTGAGGGGGCAGAGAAGAGTGAGCTGGGGGGGTTGGGGAGAAGAGGTGGCATGGAAGTGGGTTCTCAGGGGAAGGGGCAATGTGAGGGTGGGGCCTTGGGGAAAAGGGCAGTGCGAGGGCGGGTCCTCAGGGGCAATGGGTAGCGTGAGGGTGGGGCCTGGGAGAGAAGGGGTGGGGCCTCAGGGAGAAGGGGCAGTGCAGGGGCAGAGCAACAATTCGGTCACCAGTGTTCCCCACACTTTTTGGGAGTTTCCACCGAGCCTGATCAAACCAATGGTCCATCTAGCCCAGTTTGCTGTCTTCTGACAATAGCCAGTGCCAGATGCTTCAGAGGGAATGAATAGAACAGGGAAATGATCAAGTAATCCATTCTTTGTCATCCAGTCCCAACTTCTGGCAGTCAGAGGTTTAGGGACACCTGGAACATGGCCTTGTATCCCTAACCATCTTGGCTAATAGTCAATGATGGACCTATCCTCCATGAAGAGAGACCCCCAACAATCCCCTGAATGTGGGAGAGGTCAGACCATGGTAACCAAGGATAAAAGACATCAGGTGTATTTAGGGCATAGAGGTGAAATCCAAGTATTAATTCATGCTGTAACAGGGCCTACAGGCCTTAGGTTTGTAAGATATTTATCTTAGAGAAACAAGGCTTAAATCCTAAAGATGTGACATAAGCTACTACCCAGTAAGCAGGGCTTAATTTTTGCCAGGGCTTGCCAGAGCTGAGCCGCAGTGCCTTTGCATTTGCTGCAACAGTTATTAATGTAAAAAAATTGCTGGAGCCCTGGCACCTCTTTCATTACAAGTTAAGCACCGCCAATTAGTGACCCTAGATCATAAGTTGTCGCAAAATAGCAATGACCCTAGATCACAGGATGTCATATGGTAGAATACTACATTCAGTAAGTGTTCAACGGCTGATATTTAGGAAACTTATATTGCAATGTACCCACTAAAGATGGTTAGAGTATTTGGGGGATTTTTGCAGACTCAGGGGGCCAGCAGCAATCTGCAAAGCACAAGTTGTTATGGTGATTGAGTGACATAAACCTCAGTGGGTATAAGAGGAACCAACAAATTAGTAGCCTATGAAAAATAGAGCAGCCTGAAAGTCGTGGGGTGGGGAAGCTCAAAAAAGAAAAAGGGGTCAAAAACCTTCATAAATGTGTGCGAACTCCAGTGAGCACAGTATAGAAGTGGTGTTCCAGCCTTTGTGCCTTGAGAGACACCAGGATGACGACCGCTGGTGCTGATGGTGGTGGTGAGGATGAAGATGAGGAATACACACTTTGGGCTTTTCTGCAAGGAATAACATGAAGAATGCAAAGGGGGGGGGGGGTTCCACTGCAGCCAACCAAATCACAATACGCACACTACAGTGTCTTCTGACTGACTGATAAAACTCCGGATTACAGAAAGACCGCTGTGGACTATCAACATCCTCTCTACTGTAGTGAATCTTGGGGCTGAATGCTCCAAGATTAAAGCAGGTGCAAACCCTCCCCCGGGGGTGGGTAATTAGTTAAAGCAGCAGTTCTCAAGCTCTGGGACAGGCCTACTAAGGGAGGTGTGGGAATGTGTCAAGGGAGGTGTGAGCTGTGTGCCTTTTTTTTTATTTGATAAGCTCTGGCTGTCAGCCCCGGGTGGCTGGGGCTCATACAGAAGGGCCGTGCACACTCAAAAGGCAGGATAAAGGCGACAGCTGGAGCCCCACCACCAGGGCTTGGGCTTTCCTTCCCTCCCTCCAGCCAATCCTTCATTGGGAGGTGGCTTGGGCTTAGGGTCTCCTTCCCCCCTCCCCACTGGGATGCGTCCCGGGCTTGGGCTCTCCTTCCCACCCGCCCTCCCCCATCACCTGCAGGCAGCGGGGCTCTGGCTGTCAGCCTCAGGGTGGCAGCAACTGCACAGAAGTAAGGGTGGCCATCGGGCACTAAGTCTGCTGTAAAAAGTGATGCTGACAAATATAACTTTTCACACGGTTTCCCTTTCTTCTGCTCTCAGAGCTGGGCAGGCGGCCAGCAGCCGCTGCTCTCTGCTCTGTCTTCAGAGTTGGGTAGTGGTATATATACTTGGGGGAAGTGCATAAATGACTACAGACACAAAGAAGGGGGGACCTGATCAAATAAGTTTGAGAACCACTGAGTTAAAGTAACCCATGACTATGGATAAGGCTGCCCCTTATCATCCATCAGAGAGTCCATGCACGAGAGAGACCCTATCAATGTGCTGAGTGTGGGAAAGGGTTCATTCCATGCTTGAAGCTTATCTCCCATCAGTGAGTCCACCCAGGAGATAAATCCCACCCTGGAGCTCAAATCTAGCAAGACCCAGAGGCTCCATGTCGGCTAGAGACCGAGGCAAACCAGACATGTTTGTCAACCTTTTCACGCTTCAGACTGTCTTTCATTATATGCATTTCACTTTTTACATGGCCTCTGTACGTAGATATGCTGGTATGACCACCATGAGCCCAGCTTTTACTGAAGCCTTCACATCACATTATTGATGAATAAATGCTATGAAAGCAGTGCTAGGTGTAATGAGTTTGACAGGCCTCTTGGGAGTTAACAGTGAACTCTTGGCAGTTGGCATCAAGAGGTTCTTAGAGTTACTTAAGTAAGGTTTTCATTTTCATTTTCATTTAATTTCATTGTTCCCTGTCTCTTTAGCTGGAGAGTGTTTCTTAGAGAGGAACTCCCCCTTTCTGACTCTCTCTTGGGTAATAATTTGCCAATATTTAAGAGGGAGGGGGGTTAACCATAGGAACAGCTTGCCGAGGGGTGTGATGACTTCTCCATCACTTGGAGTCCATCACATTGAGACTGGAAGTCTCATTCTAAGAGAGAAACTTTAGCTCACTCCTCAGCTCTTGGCTGGATGTAGGAAGGGCTCCGGGCGTCTGGCCTAGAGTGTGCAGGAAGTGAGGTGAGATGGGTCAGAATTGTCCCCTTCTGGGTGTAGAATGTGTGACCGTTGGCTTGGTTCATCGTGAGTCTCCATCGCCCTTGGAGCCCATTCCCAGCGGAGCATTCCACCTTGGCATTGCTGGGCCACTTCATGGCTCAAATCTCCTCTCTGCGGGGACCCTGGAGCCATGAAGCGGGGGGACAAGACCAGCATCTCCGGGTTCATGCTGCTGGGTCTCTTAGACCTCCCGGAGCTTTGGCACCTCCTCTTCCTCTCCATGTGCCCGCTTATGCTGCGGGGAACCTGCATATTTCCCTGCTGATCCACTCTGACTCCTGCCTGCACTGTGCCCCCATGGACTTCTTCCTTGCCCACCTTTCCCTGGCGGACACCTGTGTGATCTTGGCTGTGGTACTGCAGGTGCTGGGGACCCTGGCATCCAGGAGCAGGGCATCTCCTACACCAGCTGCCTGGACCAGATGCATTTCTTCATCACCTTCGGCAACACTGACAGCCTCCTGCTGGCCTCCATGACCTAAGACCACCATGTGGTCATCTGCCATCTGCTGAGCTACGCCGTACTTATGAGCCGTGACCAGTGCTGGTACCTGGTGGGTGTCTCCTGGCTGATCGCCAGCCTCCACTCCCTGCTCATGGCCCATCTGTCCTTCTGCCCTCCTGGGAGGTCCCTCACTTCTTCTGCAACATCCAGGAGCTGCTGGCACTCTCCTGCTCTGACACCTCCATGCAGCACCTGCTGATCCTCACCAAAGGTGCCAGCGTGAGCCTCATCCCTTTGGCCTGTATTCTGCTCTCCTATGCCTGCATTATTGGAGCCATACTCAGGGTCCTGTCTGTCCAATGCAAGCACAAAGCCTTTTCCACTTACAGCTCCCACCTGGCCACAGTCTCCTTGTACTTTGGGACCATCATGGGGGGGAGGGGTCACAAAGCCCCTACTACATGGGGTTCTGTGGCCTCAGCTGTGGTCTTCACGGTGGTGGCCCCAATGCTGAACCCGTGGATCTACAGGCTGAGGAATGGCAAAGTGAAGGGGGCCCTGGAGAGAACTGAGGGTGGGTTGGGAGCGGTGTGTCGGCTCTTGGGGCATGACAGAGAATGATAGCAGGAGATCCAGGAGTCTCTCTGAGTGGTGGATACCTGGCTGGGGGCTGGTTAACAACAGCATTCCTCCAGTGTGAAGGGAGTCTGTCTGGAGCAAAGTGGTGGGGAATCAAGCCCTCGTGTGGGGAGGCTGCTGTTAAGTGGGAGAATTTGGGTGTCAGAGACCGGGATTGGGCAGTCGCGCCTAACGGTTGGAGCAGGAGTTAATAGCCAGGAATAGGAGCTGAGGGTCAGAGCCGGAGCCGGAAGTCCACAATCGGAGCCGATGGCCAGAACCAGGTTTTGACAATGAGGCACGACCAGCTGCTGGGCTGGATCCAAGGTAGGAGCAGGGCTGGGAACAAGCAGGGTCTATCACAGCCAAGGGCGAATGGTTTGAGCAGACACTGAACTGCTGCTGGTCTTTAGAGCTGGTCTGTTGACTCTTCTGACCAAGCAGGAAGCCTCCTACCAGCCAGCTCTGCTCACTAGGTTGCCCAGAGATTGACTCTGCTGCAGGACCTGACTCCTGACTCTCGGGTGTGCAAAGGGGTGGAAGGATTTGGGGTGCACTACCCCTCACACTTGGGGGGAGCCCCCCACTAGTATCTGAAAAGGCCACCTCATTGTCCTTCCAGTCTCTCCTGGAATCCCCTTGCAGTGATGCCTACAAAAATCTTACAGCTGCCTTGGTGTTTACTTGGGCTCCCCCCGTCCGTCTGTCTGGATTCACCTGTCGTCTTTTGTCTTAGACTGAGACTGTAGCTCTTGGGGCAGGGACTGTCTTTTTGTTCTGTCTGTCCAGCACTTAGTGCTATGGGTTCCTGGCCCAGGACTGGGGCTCCTACATGTGATGGTAACGCAAATAAATCAAAAAGTGAGAGATGGGCGCCATGGGCAGTAGCTGCCGTTGTGCATCAGGATGTTGGACGCAGGACGAGCCCCGTGTTTGGTAGCTGCCGTTGTGTGTCAGGACATGAGGTGCGGGACAGAAGGAGCCGGTGAAGATTCAGGACAAGGATCCTGCTCTGGCCCGAGCAGTGCCGCGCTCTGCGGCTGAGAACGGGCTGATCTTCATCCCTGTCAATGAGTTTCCTAGGTGTTGAATTGCGGCAATTTAATCATGGCAGCCATTGTGTCCCCCGTAAAGCCTGGTGATTCTCCTCTCTCCCAGGCTGCTTTCTCGGGGACAGGGGTGGGAGTGACGCCTGCGGGGAAGGAGCCGTTTCCCATAATTAATGAATGAATGAGGTTTAAACGGCAGCCCCCCGGGGGCGATTGTGCTCCATTGTCCTGTCGAAAGGGGGATCCCTCCCCCAACTGCTCCCTAACCCATCCCCCCTCCGTCCGCTCCAATGGAGACAGGACAGACAGATCCCATCAGCCCCACTCCCACCACACGTGGAGGGGTGAATGTGCCCCCTGGTCAGGGCTGCGAAGCCCCCCGCCCGGGACCTGAAGGGCAGTAGGGGATGGGGGAGGGGCCTGGTCAGAGGCCATAACTGCCACTTTGGAAGGTTCCATTCTCACTGGAGGGAGGGGCGGGGCCAACAGCCATAATTGCCTCTTTGGAAGGTCCCATTCCGTCCGGGGGGGAGGGGCCTAGCCAACTGCCATAACTGCCATTTTGGAAGGTTCCATGCTCATTTTGGCTGGCACCATCTGTACTGCAAAAATTGTAATTTTTTTCCAGAGACCAAGGAAAATTTATCGAATTTAAGAAGTGGATATTTCCGCCCCCCCCTCCCATAGTGAAATGGTTCATCCTGGTCATTGTGAGCTTTGGTGCTTTTACTGCCCCTGGAAGGAACCATTTTGTTGGCGGGGGAGTTCTTTTAATATCTGGGGGAGGCTGTTGGATTTATTTTCTCTGCCAGGAAATTTACAATAAAGCCCCCCTCCCCTCACATGATTGGCTCCTTTTCCATCTGTGGGGGTTAAAAATCCTAAATCTGGAGGCCTAGATGTGCTTGTTACCCTCCCCCGCAGATAGAGAGAGGGAGAAGGAGCGGGAGTAAACGCACCCTATATGGCGGGGGAGGGGGAGTAAATCCAGCCCCATATGGCAGGGGATGGGGAGTAAATCCAGCCCCAAATGGCGGGGGAATGACTCCCACAAGATCAGGCTACGTGCGTCCAGGAAGCGAGGTAGCTAGGAGAAAACCAGCTACCTATAGCATTGCAAATCTTGGTTGGCCGTATTCCTGGAGGTTTCATCACATGACATCATCTTTAATTAAAGATCCATCTTTAATTATTGGAGACTCCGGGGCAATCCTGGATGGTTGGTGTGACGAAGTGGGACTGTTCTTAATGGTTCCTCCGAATATTGTGGGGGTGCCTCAATTTCCCTTATGCAGTTCTTAAGTATCTAGGTGGTGGGGTAAGGGTGTATGATCACTGCAGAGCCCTAGAGGGCAGGTGTGTGCAGGGGTCTGGACACAGAGAATGGCCGACACCCTGTTTCCTGGCAACTGATGGCCTGGACCCTTCCCCCCTGCAAGGTGAGAGCTAAAGGGTTGGAGAACAAAGGAATCAGGGGACCTCCTGGCCTGGGAAAGGAACAAAGCCCAGAGGAGGAGGGGCTGGAGGGAGTTTCAGTTTGGGGCTGGCTAGGACATGGAGTGAAGGGCAGACGTGGTTGTCTGGCTCACTGCCCTCCAAAATGGACCCAGCTGAGGGGTCCTGTTCTCTGCACCTGCAAGCTCTGTTTTAGACCATGTTCCTGTCGTCTAATAAACCTTCTGTTTTACTGGCTGGCTGAGAGTCCCGTCTGACTGCGAAGTTGGGGTGCAGGACCCTCTGGCTTCCCCAGGAGCCCCGCCTGAGCGGTCTCGCTGTGGGAAGCACACGGAGGGGCAGAGGATGCTGAATGCTCCGAGGTCAGACCCAGGAAGGTGGAAGCCGTGTGAGCTGTTTGCCCTGCGGACAGGCTGCTCACCGGAAGGCGACTGCCCCAGAGTCCTGACTGGCTTCATGGGGAGCAGTTCCAGAGCATCGCCCGGGCACTCCGTGACAGTTGGCCACCCTTGCCACCTGCTGTTAAAATAGATACCGAAGCCAGAAGAGCCCATTGGGATCATCCAATCTGAACCAACCTGTACAACCCAGGCCCTAGGACAGCCCTGGAGTCTTTGGAGTTGGGAGAGTTTCGAGATTAACCAGTGACTCCACACTGGGATCATCTACTGGGACCCCCCGTCACACAGGCCAGAGAATGGCCCCGAGACAATTCCTAGAGCAGCTCTCCTAGAGAAACACCCCCAGCTTGATTGAAAAATTGTCAGGAATGGAAAATCCTCCGTGACCCTTGGCCAATTGTCCTGACGGTTAATTTCCCTCATCGTTAAAAATGTACGACTCATTTCCTGTCTGAACATGTCTAGTTTCACTGTCCAGCCATCGGATTAGGTTAGACCGTCCTCTGCTGGACTGAAGAGACTATTATTAAATATTTATTCCCCATGTTGGTACTTATAGACTGTGGTCGCACCAGGGCCAATTACAGGGGAACTAGAACCAATCTCCAATCTAGTCAAGAGTCCCCTGTTTACCCATCTAACAAAGCAATACATGGCACAGGCACACCCGTCCCCACCCGGGTCTCCCTGTGCTACTGTCTTCAACTCATTCCCCGGGGTGTTCATTACTGATCTTGAATCCACACCGCTCTGGGCATTGTTAGGCACTGGGTTCCTTGGGGATGGGAGCTGGGGCATGGAAGCAGAGCCGCTGATGAGTTGCGGTGGCAGTTTGTGATAATTAACAGGATGTTTGTCCCATGATCTCTCCAAGCTGGGCATTGCCCAAGGGAAGGAGTTCAGAGATTCGGCCCTGGGTGTGAGCCCAGAGCTCTGTGAGATGCTTGGAGTCATTTAGGCCCCCCCGATTATGGTGCACAGAGGTTGAGGTGCAACCCCAGATCCCCGTGTCCAATTCCAGGGGGACTTGCCCCCCCAGGAATGTGTGGAAGAGAACATCTGATTCCAAAGGGTTAGGAGAAGGTGAGGATGGGCCGTGTCCTGTCCAGAGCCCCTTCCTAGAGACCGAGCATTTAAGGGGCTGTCAGGGTTCCCTCCCCACTCTGAACTCTGGGTTACAGATGTGGGGACCCACATGAAAAACCCCCTAAGCTTATTTTTACCAGCTTAGGTTAAAAACTTTCCCATGGCACAAGTTTTGTCTTGTCTTTGAATAGTATGCTGCCACCACCAAGTGATTTAGACAACGAACAGGGAAAGGACCACTTGGAGTTCCTATTTCCCCAAAATATCAGGGCTGGTGCAACCACTAGGCGAACTAGGCGGTCGCCTAGGGCGCCAAGTGGTTGGGGGCGGCCAAAAGCGCGCTCCGGGGAGGCGGTGGAGTGGAGGTGAGCTGGGGCAGGGGGGCGCGGGGAGGGCTGCCTGCAGCAAGCAACGGGGGGGCGGGGCGGCGCACAGGGGAACTGCTCCCCGCCCCAGCTCACCTCTGCTCCGCCTCCTCCCCTGAGCCCCGCTCTGCTTCTCTCCCTCCCAGGCTTGCGAG
Organism: Natator depressus; assembly: GCF_965152275.1. Taxonomy (NCBI): domain Eukaryota; kingdom Metazoa; phylum Chordata; order Testudines; family Cheloniidae; genus Natator; species Natator depressus. The sequence goes on along the minus strand of NC_134256.1, from coordinate 22,126,205 downwards.
CCAAACAGCTGATGGATGCAGCTGATTGGCTCCCAGCCTGGGAGGTGGGAGAAGCGGCGGCGTGCTCAGGGAGGAGGTGGAGCAGAGGTGAGCTGGGGCGGGGAGCTGCTGCACGGCTCCCTGGGCTGAGGGGAGGGAGGGAGAGAGGGGGCGGCGGGGAGCTGCCGCAGAGGGGGCACCTCAGGGTGGGGGGGGGAGCCACCGCAGGGCTGCCGCAGAGGGGGCACCTAGGGTGCGAAACATCCTTCCACCAGCCCTGCCCCAAGCCCTTACACCCCCTTTCCTGGGGAGGCTTGAGAATAAATAAGATGAGCACAAACCAGCCTTGGATTTTTAAGACCCAAAAAACCCAGTCAGATTCTTAAAAAACAGAACTTTATTAGAAAGAACAAAAAAAGATAAGAGAACAACTCTGTAAGATCAGAATGGAAGATAATCTCACAGGCAGTCAGATTCAAAACACAGAGATTCCCTCTAGACAAAACCTTAAGTTACAAAAAGACAGAAAAGCAGGACTACACATTCCCTCCAGCACAGTGAATTTCACAAGCCAAAACAAAGAAAACCTAACGCATTGTCGAGCTAGATTACTTACTGACTTTACAGGAGTTGGAGGGCTTGCATCCTTGATCTGTTCCCGGCAAAGGTATCACACAGACAGACAAAAGCCTTTTTCCCCCGCTCCAGATTTGAAAGTATCTTGTCCCCTCATTAGTCATTTTGGGTCAGGTGCCAGCCAGGTTACCTGAGCTTTTTAAGCCTTTACAGGTAAAAGGGTTTTGCCTCTGGCCAGGAGGGATTTTCTAGCCCTGTGCACAGAAAGGTGGTTCCCCTTCCCGTTATATTTATGACGGGGGCCATGAAGTGCCGCGACAGGACGGGGCCACTGGCTGCAGCAATCTTTGCCTGAGGATGTTGCCGGGGCCAAGACTATACCAGGGTTCAGAAAGGAACTAAATATGTTCATGGAGGATAGGTCCATCCTAGCCAGGATGGGCAGGGATGGTGTCCTGAGCCTCTGCCTGCCAGAAGCTGGGAACGGGCGACAGGGGATGGATCACTTGATGATTCCCTGGTCTGTTCATTCCCTCTGGGACACCTGACACTGGCCACTGTCGGTAGACAGGAGACTGGGCTGGATGGTGCTTTGATCTGACCCAGTCTGGCCGTTCTTATGTTCTTATATGCTAAGAAGTTGGTCGACCCACCCATGTCGCTCCAGGGTGTGAAAACTCCACTCCCCAGAGAGATGTAGCTAAACCCAGCTAACCCCCAGTGTACACAGCACTGGGTCGATGGGAGAATTACTCCGTAAGACAGGGCTACCGCCTCCTTGGGAGGTGCATTACCTACGCCCACTCATTGGAGTAGGTTATGTCTACACTGAGGCACTACACCAATGCCGGTGCTGACTCTAAGCAGCCATCTTTCCCCATCTCCCCTTCCCTCAGCCCCCCCTCCTCCAGCCCCTTGCTCAGCCCCCTCAGACGCGGCGCCCGCCCAGGAGCCGCCTCGCCGGGGCCCCCTTGACGTCATCATTGCGCAGGCTGTAGATGGCGGGGTTGAGGGTGGGGATGACCACGGTGTAGAAGGCAGCAGCCATCTTGTCAGCCTGTGCGGCGTAGCTGCCTTCGGGCTGCAGGTACATGAAGATGAGGGTCCCGTAGAGCACGGCCACAGCTGCCAGGTGGGAGCCGCAGGTGGAGGCAGCCCGGCGCAAGCCCGCCCGCCCCACGGCCCCGAGGATGAGCCCGTAGGAGGCCAGGATGGCCAGCAGGGTGACGCTCTGGATGGCGCCGCAGATGGCCAGCAGCAGGGCCTGGTTGAGGCTGGTGTCGGCGCAGGCCAGCTCCAGCACGGGTGGGATGTCGCAGAAGAAGCTGTCGAGGGCGCGGCTGCGGCAGAAGGGAAGGCGGAAGGCCAGGCCGGAGTGCACAGCCGCACTGGCCGCCCCGGCCGCGTAGGAGCCCAGCACCAGCCCGCGGCAGAGGCGGGGCGGCACGGCGGCCTGATAGTGCAGCGGGCGGCAGACGGCAGCATAGCGGTCGTAGGCCATGGCGGCCAGCAGGCAGCACTCGGCATCCCCCGCGGTGGCGAAGAGAAACATCTGGAGGGCGCAGGCCGGGCCAGGGCGGGCGGCCCAGCCGGCCAGCGGGCCCCACAGCATGACGGGGCCCACGGCGCAGCAGGAGCAGAGGTCCAGCAGCGCCAAGTGGCTGAGAAAGTGGTACATGGGGGTGTGGAGGGAGCGCTCGGCCCGGATCAGAACCGCCAGGCCCAGGTTCCCTGCCAGGCCCAGCAGGACGACAGGCAATGCCAGCGAGAAGAGCAGCAGACTTAGGTCTCGGTGGGAGGAGAAGCCCACGAGGAGGAAGTCGGTCACCACCGTCCGGTTTGGCCCGGCCATGGGGGGGCACAGATCTGTGGGGAGAGAGCGTGGGTGAGAGCCTGCCCCTCTGCCAGTGCCCTCAGCCCAGGGTGGGGATGGCACTGCTCCTAGTGTCAAGGGTCTGGTGTTCGGGGAGGGCTGGCCTGGCACGGAGATGCAGCCACCTCTGGGGCGGAGCAGTTGGGGAACAGCCACACATAACGCCACACAACAGTTTAGGCTACGAAGCAAAGAATAAGCCAACATCCAAACACTCTTTGGGGATGTTGGCAGGTGAAAGGCGTTGGTGAGGAAAGCGGGGTTCACGGTGTTCCCTTTGGAAAGAGGGGGCGGTGATTTAAACCTGCAGGCGCTACTGAGCTGCAGGGAGCTGCAAAGATGCCTGGGGCAGGGAGATAAGATCGAGGGACCCGGAGGCAGCGTGGGAATGTGGCGTGGGCAGACAGCAGGACGGGCACTCGGGACTCCTGGGTTCTTTTCGCAGCTCCGCTACTGACCAGCTGGGTTACGCTGGGCAAGTTACTTCACAACTCTAGGGCTTTGCTTCCCCTGGTGCATTTAGACTGGGAGCTCTCCAGGGCAGAGCCGGTCTCTCAGTGTGTGCCTGGGCAGCACCCGGCACGATGGGGCCCTGATCTCTGTCGGGGTCTGGGCAGCACCCGGCCCAACGGGGGGCCCTGATCTCTGTCAGGGTCTGGGTAGCGCCTGGCACAATGGGGGGCCCTGATCTTGGTTGGGGTCTGGGCAGCGCCCGGCACAAGGGGGGCTCTGATCTGGGCAGCGTTCAGTGTCACCCCCCGACCCTGATTTCATGTGCAGCCTCCAAGCGGTACCATAATACACATCCCCATAAAGTGTGGAGGGACACAGTCCCCAGCCTGGCCCCTCAATTGGATGGGGACACCTGGTGGGGGTTGGTGGCTGAGAGCGCCAAGGGCCGGGTGCGATGATTGGGGGTGCACAGTCGGAGCAGATAAGAGAGGGGGACGGTCCAGACAGCTTGGGGGGCCCCCCCATCCTGAACACTGATCCCTCCATCCCAGACTGAGCTGGACACACACGGCCTGGGGAGGGGGGCTCAGGGAGGAGCCCCAGGCCTGGGAGAGGAGGAAAGAACTAGCAGAAGGGGCCGGGGCTGAGAGGTACCGAGGGGGACAGGGTAACAGGATGGGGGGATCCTCCGAGCAGGGCAGGCATTAGAAAGGGGGACAGCTGAAGAGAAGGAAGGAAAATTGCCTCCGGCTGAGAGAGAGAGAGAAGGACTGGGATGGGCTGGGAGCCCTTTATGGGCAAAGCATGGAGGGATTCGCCCCTGAGAACCCAGGAGTCCTGGCTCCCAGCCCCCGCTGCTCCAACCCACTAGATCCCACTCCCCTCCCGGAGCCAGGGAGAGAACCCAGGAGTCCTGGCTCCCAGTGACTGGCTGGCCAGCCCCCCAAGCAGAGATGGGCTCAGCAAGCGAGGAGGTGATGGGGGTCAGTGCGGAGAGGGCGTCTCTAAGGGACTGTGGAAGACTTTGTTAGGGCCTAGCTAGGGAACTGCCGCTTTCTCGAGGCCGCCCGGTCACTGTAGGACGCGAAGAACCAGCGTTAGGCCGGTTCTGTCTGCCCTGCGTGGCCCTTTGCCAGTTTGCGAAAAGCCCCTCTTGGGAAGTACCTTATTATATATTCATGAGCTGCTTTTGTGCACTGCTGATTCGGGCTCGCTGTGTACCCCTTCGTCGGACTCCGTCCCAGGCAAAGCTCCGGTGCGCTGGGTTCCCCGCCTCCGTGATGCACGCTTGGCGGCCCCGTCGCGGGGGCGTCACTAACCTTCGACGAAGCCAGTAACTCGCTGCTTAGCTGCGTGTGGGTCTCGTTCTCCAGAGCAGCTCTGCCGGCCTGCGGTGCTTCGAACACCTTGGCCCAAAACAGTGTCCCTACCCGGGAAAGGCCCCGTGTCCGGTTCCTGCCCCGTGGCACCCGCCCTATCTGGAGAGTGGCAGGGTCTGCGTCTCTCTCAGTGCCGGTGCCCACTGCTTTCCACCCAGGCAGTGCCGGGGCTTTTATGCCCCTTTCCCTGGCATCCACGAGTCCTCCCCTGCCACCGACTCCCAGGGCTCCTGCCTGAGCCAATCCCCACTGTGCCAGCCAGGCCCCGCAGACAGAGGGGCTGGGCGCACCCATCACCCCCCAGCTCCTGTCCACGGGGATTCAGACACAGGTGGCTAATTGCATGGAAAATTGGAGGCCTGCAGAGCAGGGGGATGCTAGGCCACAGATCCCCGAGTCCAAGTGCTTCCAGTAACCCGTGTTAGAGCAGAGCCAGCCTCGGATCTTCTGCCCTGCTGCCAAGAGAGGCCAGCCCCCAGCTGGCACCGAGGGCTGGGCTCTTTGCACCAGCACAGTGTGAGGGAGTCACCATCCCTGGCCCTTCCGAGGCTGGGCGCCTGTGCTTTGTTCGACCCCACTCCCCTCAGAGGAAAGAACCCAGGAGTCCTGGCTCCCAGCTCCCCTGTTCTAACCACCAGACCCCACTGCCCTCCCGGAGAACATAAGAAGATAAGAACGGCCCGACTGGGTCAGACCAAAGGTCCATCAAGCCCAGTTATCCTGCCTTCCAACAGTGGCCAATGGCAGGTGCCCCAGAGGGAATGAGCAGAACAAGGAATCGTCAAGTGATCCATCCCCTGCGCCCATTCCCAGCTTCTGGCAAACAGAGGCTCGGGACCCCATCCCTGCCCATCCTGGCTAATAGCCATTGATGGACCGATCCTCCTTGAATCTATCTAGCTCCCTTTTGAACCCCGTTATAGTATTGGCCTTCATAACAGCCTCTGGCAAGGAGTTCTACAGGTTGACAGTGTGTTGCATGAAAAAATACTTTCATGTATTTGTTTTAAACCTGCTACCTATTCATTTCATTTGGTGGCCACTTGTTCTTGTGTTATGAGAAGGAGTAAATAACACTTTCTTCTTCACTTTCTCCACACCCGTCATGATTTTATAGACCTCTCTCATATCCCCCCTTCGTCGCCTCTTTTCCAAGCTCAAAAGTCCCAGTCTCATTAATCTCTCCTCATACGGAGGCCGTTCTATACCCCTCATCATTTTTGTTGCCCTTTTCTGAACCCTTTCTCATTTCTATATATCTTGTTCGAGTTGGGGCAGCCACATCTGCATGCAGTGTTCAAGGTGGGGGCGTCCCATGGATGTACATAGAGGCGATAGGATATTTTCTGTCTTATTCTCTCTCCCTTTCTTGATGATTCCCAACATTCTGGTCACTTTTTGACGCCGCGGCACATTGAGTGGATGATTAAGAGAACTCTCCACAAGGACTCCCAGATCTTTCTTGAGTGGTAACCGCTAATTCAGACCCCATCATTGTATATGTAGAGTTAGGGTTACGTTTTTATATTCTTATGTCTCATATGTAATCCGGTGCCACGCCGGTCCTGAAAATCCCTGCATGGGGCATGTCCAGGTTGGGTTCAGTGAGTCCTAGATGCGGGCTGGAAACAGGGTCTTACCTTGTGTTGGGGAGGCCGAGTGGAAACCCAGCCTGCCCTAGACACCGGAGTGTGGATTTACCCGGCCAACTGGCTGGATGCCCGGTGGAGAGAAAGAAACGTACATTTACAGCCCTTGAGCTAAATGGAGAGCAGGTGGGGGGGACAATGTCCAGCCCCCAGGAATCTTTCCTGACTCTTGAGGCAAAGACAATGGACTTTGGGGGATACACAAGGTGTAAAACGACCCTCTAAGTGTCCCCTCCTTGATGGATGTAGGGGCCAGCACCCTCTAGGCCTGTTCAGCCCCCCGGCCTGGAGGGCTGGAGATGCCAGGAACTGGACGTAAGGCCGAACACTGCTTGGGAAAAGATAGAGAGACAAGGTGGGAAGGACGCGGCTCCAACAACACCGCGTACAATTGGCAAAGACAGGCAAGGTGGGACTGACACAGCTCCAACAATGCCATGTACAATCGGCAAAGATAAACATGGTGGGACCGACGTGATTCCAACAACACCGCGTACAACAATTGGCAAAGATAGACAGGGTGTGATGGACACAGCTCCAACAACACTGCCGTAAACACTCGGCAAAATAGCCCCGTGCGACAATGCCGTGTCCGTCACTAGAAAAGTGTGGTTTGGTGCCTTTTCCTCCGGCTCAGCATCACTTAAATCTCGGCTCTTCGTTGCTATGCTCAGCGTTGGATTTGCGAGAACCCGGTGTCATGGAGTCCCTGGACGATGCTCTGGAACTGCTCCCCACAAAGCCAGGCAGGACTCTGGGGAAATCTCCTTTCTGGGAGCAGACTGCCTTCAGGACACACAGCTCACACAGCTTCCACCTTCCTGGGTCTGACCTCGGGGCATTCAGCATCCTCTGCCCCCCTGTGCGCTTCCCCCAGCGAGTCCACCCAGGCGGGGTCTTGGGGAAGCCAGAGGGTCCTGCCCCCCAACTCCGCAGTCAGACGTGAATCTCAGCCAGCCAGTAAAACAGAGGTTTATTAGACGACAGGAACATGGTCTAACACAGAGCTTGTAGGTGCAGAGAACAGGACCCCTCAGCTGGGTCCATTTTGGGGGGCAGTGAGCCAGACAACCCCCTCTGCACTTCACTCCTCGTCCCCAGCCAGCCCCAAACTGAAACTCCCTCCAGCTCCCCCTCCTCTGGGCTTTGTCCCTTCCCCGGGCCAGGAGGGCACCTGATTCCTTTGTTCTCCAACCCTTTAGCTCTCACCTTGCAGGGAGAAGGGCCAGGCCATCAGTGGCCAGGAAACAGGGTGTCGGCCATTCTCTGTGTCCAGACCCCTGCACACACCTGCCCTCTAGGGCCCTGCAACGATCATAAGCCCTTATCCCACCCCCTAGAGACTTAAGAACTGCCTAGGGGAAACTGACGCACCCCCACACTATGCAGAGGAAACATTAAGAACAGTCCCACTTCGTCACGCCCGGCTCTGCGCTGGGACGGTGGAGTCGGGCGCAAGGCTCAGCTGAGCAAACAGGCTGTGGCGGCGTGGGACGCAACCCGGAGACGGCTCTGGGGGTGCCGGGGGAGTGGGGGGTCACCCGCAAGGCCAGGGAAAGGCCGGCAGTGTCTCAGGGATGGGTTGCCAGGGAGGCGGACAGGCCGGCATGGCAGGGAACTGATTTCCAGCCACGCTCGCTCTTGCGGAGGTAGAAGGGTGAGGCAGTGGGTTACGGCCCTGGGCACCCTGAAGAGAACGTCCCGGTGCTGGAAGTCGTCGGAACGGAAGTGGGGGGCTCCCGTCATCCCCACAGCAGCCCGTCCTCCTACCCAGCAATTTGCTCTGCCTCCCAGCCCCAAAATGAAGCTTGGCCCCCACTAGTTCTGCCCCCTCCAGCACCCCATCAATTCTGCCCCCCAACAATTCTGCTGTTTCAAGCCCCCCACCAATTCTTCCCCCAGCAGCCCTCCACCAGCTGGGGGTGGAGGAGGAGCAGCTGATGGGTTGCGGTGGGAGTTTGGGGGTCATTAACAGGACGTTTGTCCCACGATCTCTCCAAGCCGGGCATTGTCCAGGGGGCGGAGTTCAGAGATTCACTCTGGGGTGCGGCCCAGAGCTCTGCGAGATGCTTGGAGCCGTTAAGTGATTCCCAATTATGGTGCACAGAGGTTGGGATGTAACTCCAGATCACAGTGTCCAATTCTAGGGGGACTCCCCCCCCCAGCAATGTGTGGAGGAGACCATACCATTCCAAAGGGATAGGAGAAGGTGCGGACAGGCCATGTCCCATCCAGAGCCCGCCTCAGAGGGGCCGAGTGTTTAAGGAGCCGTGATGTGCAGAGACAGGACGGGGCCACTGGCCGTTAGCATCTTACGTTGTCGGTGACGGACTGAGAACAACCCTTGTGTCACACGGGGTCCAGGATCAGCTGTTGGATTTTGGACTGGATGGGAGTTGGCGCCCCCTATGGGAGGAAGGCCCCCCCTGTCCCAAGAGCGAGACATCTAGACAGGATTCTCTGGACCAGCTCCAAGCCCCAACCAGCAGTGGCTGATCTCCAGTGCTTCACAGGAAGGCAGGGGGAAAAAGGGATTAGAAATATAGAATCATAGAAACGTCGGGCTGGGAAGGACCTTGAGATGTCATCAAATCCAGCCCCTGGCACCGTGGCAGGACCGAGTAAACCTAGACCACCCCTGACAGGTGTTTGTCCGGCCTCTTCTTAGAAACCCCCAATGACTAGAGCTCCCACAACTTCCCTTGGAAGCTGTCACGGAGTCCCCGGGCGATGCTCTGGAACTGCTCCCTGCGAAGCCAGGCAGGACTCTGGGGAAGTCTCCTTTTTGTGAGCAGCCTGTCTGCAGGGCACACAGCTCACACGGCTTCCACCCTCCTGGTCTGACCTCGGAGCATTCAGCATCCTCTGCCCCTCCGTGCGCTTCCCCCAGCAAGTCCGCCCAGGCGGGGCTCATGGGGAAGCCAGAGGGTCCTGCCCCCCAACTCCGCAGTCAGACGTGAATCTCAGCCAGCCAGTAAAACAGAGGTTTATTAGACGACAGGAACATGGTCTAAAACAGAGCTTGTAGGTGCAGAGAATGGGACCCCTCAGCTAGGTCCTTTTTGGGGGGCAGTGAGCCAGACAACCACGTCTGCCCTTCACTCCACGTCCCAGCCAGACCCAAACTGAAACTCTCTCCAGCCCCCCCTCCTCTGGGCTTTGTCCCTTTCCCGGGCCAGGAGCTCACCTGATTCCTTTGTTCTCCAGCCCTTTAGCTCTCACCTTGCAGGGGGGAAGGGCCAGGCCATCAGTTGCCAGGAAACAGGGTGTCGGCCATTCTCTGTGTCCAGACCCCTGCACACACCTGCCCTCTAGGGCTCTGCAACGACCATACACCCTTATCCCACCACCTAGATACTTCAGAACTGCATAGGGGAAACTGAGGCACCCCCACACTATTCAGAGGAAACATTAAGAACAGTCCCACTTCATCACAGAAGCTGGTTCCGGAATTTAAATACCCTTGGAGTTAGAAAGTTTTTCCTAACCTCTAACCTAAACCTCCCTGGCTGCAGATTAAGCCCTTTACATCTTGTCCTGCCTTCAGCAAACATGGAGAACAACTGATTCCCCAGCCTCGTTATAACAGCCGGAACAAATGTATCCTGTGCTTTTAACCATTCCTCCTAGGTCAGGTTTTCTAAACCTTTCCTCATTCCTGTTGCTCTCCTCTAGACTCTCTCCAGTTTGACCACGTCTGTCTTGAAGTGCGGTGCCCAGAACTGGACACAGGACTCCAGCTGAGACCTCACCAGTGCTCGCAACCCCTCCCAGCTTGGGGTCAGCTGTACTTTTCATAAGTGCATCCTTCACTCCATTATCCAAGACGTTAATGAAAATATTGACTAGTCCCAGACCCAGGGCTGACCCCTGCAGGACCCCACTAGATAAAACCTCCCGGTTTGACCATGAACCGTGATAACTGCTCCTTGACTATGATCTTTTGACCAGTTGTACACCCACCTTTTAGTAATTTCATCTAGACGAAAGTATTCCTTCCTGACCGCCGCAGGTGACCGACTGAAGCCCTGAAGCATGAGGTTGGATTCTAGTCACTGTTATAATACCAAGCTCCAAGTGTTACAGGCTTGCCAAGGGAAATGCAGGTAATTCTGTTCTCTGCAAGGCCCAGGAAGGGGTGAAGAGGGGATTCATAGAGTCCAAGGCGAGACAGCAGGGAGGTTCTGAAATACCCTTCCACTTGGAAAACAGCCTAACTGGTGTTAACGGGGCCTGCAATTTATGAAGGAGATTGATCATCTGGAGAAGGTTCAGAGAAGAGCCATGGAAATGACTGAAGGATTGGAAAACCTGCCTGATAGTGAGAGATTTAAGGAGCACAAGCTATTTAGTTTAACAATGAGAAGGTTAAAGGGCGATTTGATTCCAGTCGAGAAGTACTGCCATGGGGAACAAACATTTAATAACGGTCTCCAGCAGAGGACGGTCTAACCCGATCCAGTGGCTGGGAGTTGAAGCCAGACATGGCGGCCGCGATAGCAGGGACTGGAGTCCGTGACTCAGGAGGGGGCCTGTAGGAAAGCCCCAGAGACCACAAGATTGGGGATGAAGTTCATGAGAGTCACAACGCAGCGAGCGCACTGAGTATTTCCAAGGGACCCTCTCATGCCCTGCTGCTACACAGGAGGTCCGGAAAACCTCCCTTAGAGGATTCCGGTTTGCTTAGTTCATCCAAGAGCCAGTGAAGAGGGGACTTGGTACCAGTTTGGAAACATGCTCGCAGCCCTTTGCCTGCATCTGGAGACTGCCTGCACCCCTGGGCCCCCCCAGCAGCACAGGGGAAAGGCAGAATGAGCAGGGGCTTGGGGAAAGGTCAGGAGATGGGAAAACTCTCCTGTCAAGAGAGAAGGGAAAGATCAGGGTTGTTTAAAGTGTAAGAGGGAGCATAACACGACAACAATGGGACACAGAAAAGAGGTCGGGGGATTCTGTTTTCCCTGTCACATGGCATAGGAACAAGGGGACAGCCCATGAAATTACAGTGGGAAATTTACACACAGGAACTGTGGAACTCATAGCCACAGGATGGTGTTGAGGCTAAAACCTAGCAAGTTTCAAAAAGGGACTGGACATTTCATAGGGAAAAGGAACCTCCAGAGTTAGATTCGCTCAGACTAACTAAACATTGTGGAAGGGATATTAAACCTCATGCTTCAGGGTTGTAAGAAACTTCTCACTATGAGCGGTCAGGAGGGAATTTTCATGGAGGCAGATCCCCACCTGCTCCTGCAGGTTCTTATACCTGCCTCTGCAGCATGTGGCACCGGCCTGGGTCGGGGATGGATTCTGAACCAGATGGAGTTTGCTCTGACCCAGTCTGACCATTTCTATACCCGGCCCCTTCTTTCAACTCACAGGGAAACAACATTGGTCATGAGAAATTTTCAGTGGCCAACAAAGGGCCCTGATTTGCCTCCTCCAACCCAACCTGTCCCTCAAAAAATTTCCTCCAGCACAAGTCAGAAATTTCCCACCAGATGGAATAGCCCCACCCCCACCCCAGGTGGAAAACTATTTATTTTTTCAACAAAATGGGAACTGTCCCATCTTTACGGAAAATCCCGGGCTTTCCCTCGAAAAAAAACAACATATTTCTCAGTTGGGGGCCGGCAAAACCCTAAACTTTTAGGCCAAAATCATAAAAAAGCACCTTTGGATTCTCAGGGTTTTGTGCTTTCTTTGCAGGGGCTAATAATTGTGGAGTTGCCCAGATGAGCACACAGCTCCTTTATTGAATTGCAGGAAGGGAGGTTTAGGTTAGACACTTTCGAACTGTCAGGGTGACGAAGCACGGGAAGAAATGACCAAGGGAGATGGTGGAACAGGTGAGAGAAACCCCTGTCAGGGATGGTCTAGCTAATATTTCGTCCTCCCTCAGGAGACTGGATAGATCGAGGGCCCTTCCAGTCCCACAGTTCAGTGATTCTAATTGTAAGGTGAAAGCAGGACAGAGAAAACACCTTAAAACCTCAAAAGACGTTCAAAGCAGCTTCCCAGAGATCGCCCCAGGGCCCTGCTCGGGGTCTGTCCTGCAACAGTTTCAAGCTCACCACAGACGCGGAGCACAAATACGACTCGAGCAGCAGGGCGGAGCTTCAGAAGGCCGGGGCTGGTTTTATTTTGCAGAACCGGAATTTGCACTCCTGTCCCCTTTGAGCGGGGTGGCCCGCCTGAGCCTGAGAAGGAGCCAGAACTTACTAATGGACATTGCCAAAGAGCCACCGTAACACGTCAGCAGCCCCCCGTCAGCTCCCCCACCCCGTTCCCAGCGCGGCCTGCCCACCACCAGCCCCGCCGATCAGCGCCTTCCCCTCCCTCCCCGCACCTCCCGATCAGCTGTTTCGTGGCGTGCAGGAGGCTCTGAGGGGGAGGGGGAGGAGCGAGGGCACGGCCGGCTCAGGGGAGAGACCAGGAAGGGGTGGAGTGGGGGCAGGGCCTGGGGCAGAGCCAGGGGTTGAGCAGTGAGCCCCCCTGCCCCCCGCAGCTCCAGCCCCGGAGTCGGTGCCTAGACAAGGAGCCGCATGTTAACGTCTGAAGAGCCGCACGTGGCTCCGGAGAGACAGGTTGGCCACCCCTGCCTTAGAGAGTCCCCAAGACTCTGCTTGGCCATAAGGCTGGTCTTGTCTGGTGCACTGGTGACCCTCTTGTCCATCTGGTTCATGGTGACCCTCGAGGACAGTGGTTCTCAACCAGGGGGACATGCGCCCCGGTATACGCCGAGGTCTTCCAGGGGGTCCATCAACTCATCTACATAGTCGCCTAATTTACAACAGGCTACACAGAGAGCACGAGCAAAGTCATCACAGTCTAAAATTTCATACAGACAATGACTTGTGTACACGACTCGATCTGCTACCCACTGAAATGTGAGTACAATCTTTCTGTTCCGATCGGTTTATTTTATCCTTCCATGGTACAAAGGAGGAAGTCAGCCACTTCCCAGTAACCGCACGCGGGGACGCTTTCAGTTTGTCTGATTTCGGAAGCAAGTCATTTTGAAGGGAGGTGAAACGTGGCAGTGGGCAAACAAATCAGGCTGCTGAAAGGGGTACCATTGTCTGGAAAGGCTGAGAGCCATATCTAGAGCTCTTCCCTCATTTAATGTCTAGCGCGGATCTTTTAGAAGAACATCCCGTCTCGGCTGAAAAATTGTCCATGGTGGCGAATCCACCGCGCCCGTCGGTAGATTGTGCCCGTCGTTAACTACGCTCCCCGGTACAAATTTACGCCTTTGTTTCCAGGCTGATTTTGTTGGGCTTCAGCTTCCGGGCAGAACGTATCATATCCTGCCTGACCCCTTACAAAGGTGTCACGTCATCCCGGGTCCCGGTAATGCAGAACCTTGGCGATGAAGGCAAAGGACCCCAAAGGGAATTCAACTTCATTCAATGCAGTCACCCGAGGGTATAGCAGGAAATAGCCCCCCTCTGTCAATGGAAAGCCTGGGGAATAACGTTCCGTTTTTCATGGCTATTTGTCAGGGGCTATTTTGTCAGTAGGAAATGCTCTTGGTTGGAGCCCGTCACACCGTGGAGACGCGGCCTCCCCAGGAAATCAATGCTCCTGGGGAAGGGGGCGAGACGAACAGAGCTCCGGGTGCCAGGAGAGCTCCCATCCCGGCGTGCGTGGGGAAGGACGCAGAGCGGAGACGGCGCTCCATGCTGGACACAGGGGTCTGCTGAGCGGGGTCCTGCCCCGGGCACCGTCAAAGTACCTGGCTCGACAGGGCGATGCAGGAGGGTGGAGATGGAGGGGCCAGAGCTGTGTGAGGGACTGACAGCAGCTATTGCAGGTGGGGAACGTCTTTCTGTTCAGAGCCCAGGGGGAGGGAGGGAGGGGCAGGCGGATGCAGAGGACGTGGGGGGTTTTCCGGCTGTCCTGCTCCCCCATCTGTCCCGGTCCCCACTCCCTAACTCCCCCGCCTGCCCCACATCCAGCCTGCACTGCAATCCCAGACTCTCCCCTGCGGTCCCCCCCATGTGCACACACTGATACGCAGCCTCACCTCAGACAAGGACGCCTGGCGCCCGCCTTCCCCCGGCGTCTGCAGGGGAACAGCTGCCCCTCCATGATAATGAACCCCGGAACCCGGGCCCCGGGGGCGGCAGAGCTGCCCTTAATTAGCCCCTGGGAGACTGCGACTGGGAAAACAGTCATTAATGCCCAACCAGCCTCCCCAAGGTCCACGGGACTTCTGTCATCTGAGGGGGTCTCCCCATGGATCATCTCATGGCAGCCAGTCGCCAAGTCTGCGGAAACACTCCGCTCTCTCTGCTATCCAGTCCCTGGACGCTGGCAACTCACAGAAATTCCACTTCTTCTCCCCCAAAAAGGTGCAGCATGCCTCAGTTTACCAGTTTTCCCATAACTCCCCCAGCTCCTGGACACCACCCGTGAACACTTCTAATAAGACCAACAGTGGCTCATTGAAGACGGAACAAGGATTCCACGAGCAAGAAGAGGGAACAGATACAAAACAAAACGAGAATCCTAGAACACGAGTCCATCCTTCTCAATAGTTACTACCCTAGCTAATACAGTCGGTTTCCCCCTTTCCCCTGAAGGTCAAGCAGTTGGATCCTGGTTCTTGTGGACCCGGCCGGCCCGTTCACCAAAGCTCCCTCACCAGGGGGTTTTCCTCAGGGACTGGAGCCTTTCCCGACACTCTGTGACACTGACCACAAACTTTTGTTGTTATTCGTAGCCAGGACTAGCTCCCACCCGTGGTGATGTCCCTTGTCCCTGCGGTTTTGACTGTGTGGATGCAGTTAACCTGTGGAACTCACCACCAGGGGATGTTGTGGAAGCCAAGAGAAGAACCGGCCTTGAAGCAGAACGAAAGACGTCCGTGCAGGATAGGTCCAGTGATGGCTGTTAGCCAAGATGGTCAGGGATGCGACTGTCAATATTAATTCATTACTCTCTAGACATAACCTGCACGTACGTCTCATAGTGCTTATGTGTCTTAACCAGGTCAGAGCTTCCCGCCAGGATCAGGACCAGCTTTGGGACAGTCTCTCGGGGGAAGTCCTTCCATGTCCCAGACCGCAAAGGAGGGGGGTCTCACTCTTCCTTTAGGGCAGGCCCCACGGCTTCACCGCCTCACACCTTCCAGCCCCATGTCCTCACGCTGGGGGTCTTGGCTTAGCTCTCCCACAGAGAGCACCAATCCATGAGTCGCTGGAGCAGGCGTGTCTGTCTAGCCCAGGGGTTCTTCAATCTTTTTTAATATGCAGACACCTACAAAATTTCAAATGGAGGTGTGGACCCCTTTGGAAATCTTAGACATGGCCTGAGAACCACCAGGGGTCTGCAGACCACCGGTTGAAAACCACTCATCTAGGCGCCTTGTTGGACCAAGTTGGTTTCAACCAGTTCCTTAGGGAATGTCTACACCGCAGGGAAAGCCCAGGGCTCAAAGTCAAGAGCGAACCTCACTCCTTTCTGTCTACACACAAATGGTGCTAACCCAGCGTGACAGTCTGTACTCTGATGTTCATTCTTTTTTCAAGACTATGATAAATTTTGTACCAAGTATGCTTTGTGCCGGTATCATTCAAAAACTCATAATCTACTGAACATTATTGTCCTGGTAAAATATGCATGGCAACATTGTATGTAAAGTTATATGATTCCACTATATGCCATTGCTGAGCTGTGTTCCAAGTTTAGAAAAGCAGGCACAAACCAGTTCCTCAGAGACAAAAGGCAGACTGACGTCTCAGCCAGGTGTCAACGTAATCAAATGGACTATCGCCTGGTTAAGCGCTATTCTTTGGCGGGAAGAAAGGCGTGAGCGAGAAATTTAAAAGAACTGCTGGAAATTCCTATCCCAGAGACAGGCTGTCCGCTTAATCCCAGCTGGAGATGATCCTCAAAGAGGAAAAGGATAAAATTAAGGAACGGAGGCCACAAATTCTCTTGCCCTTCATCTCTACTCATGGCATTGACTTAAAAGACACTGGACTGGGGCGTGATCCTGGCTGAAAGATGCAGCCGGTAAGCCTGCAAAAGATCATGTGGTGAGAGAGACCCTTTCGCTTTAAGTTCACGTTGCTTGTTAAGTTCAGGATTTCTTTGCGTTTTTACCTTTTATTTTTTTGTAACCAATTCTGATTTTTATGCCTCATTACTTTTAATCAGCTTAAAATCCATCATTCTGGAGTTAATAAACGTTTTTTCTCTAGACCTGTGTGTGTTTGGGTGGAAGTGTCTGGGGGACTCCTTGTGCAGCTCGTTTTCTGTTAATGAAATGACGGTCTTTCAATGAGCTGGTGTTCTCCAAGAGGGGGCTGGGCAGTGAAAGACATACAGTGTTAGGGACTAGGAATTTGCCGGTGTCACTCTGCAGTGTAATTCCCTGGTGGCTGGCAGTATCGCTGGGGAGGGGGATTTACACATTGGAGGCTGCGTGCGAGCAGACCAGGAGCCGTGGCTCTCACAGGGAAGCGGTGTGAAAGGCACCGCAGGGTGGAGAACTGAGGGGACACCGCTGTCCATCAGCCCAGAGTCCCAGGACTCCACCGGAGGTGAGTCAAGCCGGGAGACAGGGTTCAAGCCCCATTGATTTGTGGTGTAGACGCAGCCCCGCTGGGAAATCCGCCAAAAGCAGCCCACGATCCCAACTTCCTTTGTTGGCCTGTTGAGTCTGGGGGATGGTCAAGTGTCCCCACCCTGCACCATGAACACAGGGCGAACGCAGCTACATTTTGGGAGGGGGCTGGGATAAGGGTGGTTGGACGCAGACCGGCATAAGGTAGTGTGAACACTGGAGCTGCAGCTTGGGACCCGGGATCCCACAACTCCTGGGCTTACCACTGAGTGTAGACGCTCAAGCCCTGGGTTAACAAACCCAGCATCTGCTCACTCCAGTTCTACTACCCTGGGCTAACCCTGCCAGGTAGACAGACCCGTCAGAGCTCTGATCAGTCCACCCACGCAGCCCGGCGACATGAACACACCAGACTGGCTCTTCATCTGTCCTGAAAGCAAACTGGATCCTGTCTCCACACACACACACAGGGTAGCATTGCACAGACCAGGGGAAACTGAGGCACACGAGTGTCCTACAAAAAAATTACAAAAATTCCCACTTCGTCACAATCTCATGTGTCTTTCCCCCCCCAAACCCCACAGCCTTGGTGGCTAAACATCCTGCCAGACTTGGGGGTAGTGAGTTTGTCAGGTCTGCGAGGAAAGGGTTTGTCATGGGGGTCGGCTTGGTTTGTCTTTCGGCCAAAGAGAGCAGGGAGAAGCTAAAGCACCAGGCGCGGGACTCATGGGAGCAGACAGGCGGTAGGAGGCTTGACAGAGACAGGAAGGCAGGATGTCCCTCCCCCGGGGTACCCCATACTCCCCTCTTTGATCCATCCCCAGGGTCTTAATTACCGGTAATGGTTCCCTGCTGTTCTGGGCGTCGTTAGCAGCCATGGCCCTTGGGGATGGGAGCCGGAGGCGGAGAAGCAGCGGCTGATGGGTGGCGGCAGGAGTTTGGGGTAATTAACAGGATGTTTGTCCCACGCTGGGGCTCCATCGCTCCAAGCCGGGCCTTGGCCGGGCTCGTCCAGGGGAGACCGTTCATGAATTCACTCCCCTGCCCCTCCCGTCCCGGTGTGAGCGCAGAGCTCTGTGAAACGCTGGGAGTTGTCAAGACCCTCCAAACTACCGTGCATAGAGATGGGGAGTGGGGGAGTCATTGACCCGGGAGAGCCCTGGGCCCATCCCACCTCCATCTCCGGGTTGCTGCAGGGAGTTGACCGCCCTCTCCCACCCACCCTCCAGGTAACAGTGCAGCCCACGGATGGGAAACTGAGGCACGCACAGGCTTCATGCAAAATATTACAGCTGGCCGATTCCCATGCTGGACCAGGACTGATCTCACACTTGGTGGGCAGGGGGGAAGGTGACCTCACTCTGCCTGCTGGGACAAACTGGAAAGGGATGTTGAAGCAGGACAAATTCAGTTTGGGATTTGGGGTGGAAATTTTTACCCCGTTCCCCCTGGGAATTAACCACCAAACAATTCTCCAAGGGGGCAGGGTGGCTTCTCCATCCCGGGCCATTTTCCAGCCCCGCTCGGAGGTTTTCCCAAAAGATCTGCTCTGGGAATTAGTTCGGGGCAGGGCTCTGGGCTGCGGAGGTCAGATTGGCTGACCACAATGCTTCCCTCCAGGCATGGCGGCTATGAAATTCACCGGCTCTCTCAAAGAGATGCTTTGATGCTGATGCTGGGGGAAGTGCTACAACCTGGGGCGGGCGAGGTAGGCATGGGGTCCCGTCCGGCCTTGGGAACTTGTGAATCCAGGAAGCCCCCTGTTCGTTCCTGTCCCTTTCCAATCCACTCTCATGCTTCAGGGCTTGGGCTGCAGGGTCAGGAAGGTTTCTTCCCCCCTCGCCTCAGATGCACAATAGGCCAGATTCATTCTGGGGGTTTTTCCCCTCCCACTCTCTTCTGAATCATCAGTGATGGGATGGGAGCTTTGAGACGCTTCAGAAAATCCTCTTTCTAAAGGCCCAGCTGGTGGGCCGCACTCCCTTGCTCAGCTCTGGCTCGCCCCAGGTCAGGGAGGCGACCATGGAGGGTTTTTCGCCATTCCCTGGAGCCTGCTGAGACGATTGGGGCATATCTCTGCTGGCCAATTGCCTTCCATCCTCGAACCTTGTTGGCCACACCAGCTCTCTGTTCCCCAACAGTTCAGTCTCCTGAGTTGGTCTAACAAGGAGTCAGTGATTTCTCAACTTCTCCCCGTGATGCCAGAGCATTTCTGCCCTTCAGTACGGAGCAAATCAGCCATTTCACGCCCCTGTACCTGGTGAACGAATGCATCTCGTACAGAAGCTCCCAGGGCTGCCAGTTTGGGTTGTTGGACACTCCTGGAAGTTTCAGCCCACGGCGTAATCTTAATTCTTGGAGACTCCAGGACAATCCTAGAGGGGAAGCCCCTAGCCCTTGGGTATGCAGCTCGCCTCCCTTAGTGGCGACAGGTGGCATCCATCTCTGATTTAAGTGCGGCCTATATACCAGCTCGGAAGAATTCGATTTTTAATGGGTCAGTGTGTCGAAATTGCCGCCCTCGCCCAAAGTGCTAGTAACAATTTATCGCTCCTGAGCGAAAGTCACAGCTCAGCAACGCAAGAGACAAACGCTGGCAGGGAACGTCCCAGCGGGTGGTTGACGGATAGTTATATGTTGTGACATGGAGCCTGTGTGGCTGCATGAGTCTTTATGGATCCAGGGGGGTCCAGTTGCCACTTTGCTGCACACCGCAGAGCACGGCAACGCCGCTTGCTTCCAGCCGGGGGCGTCTGCCTCGTCGGAATCATTTTTAATCAACGTCACCGCTTGGGAAAAGAGCTGGGGCTGGGTTTGGCCCAGCCACCGGGGAGATTTCCGAACTGATTTTTGCTGCCTTTTCCGGACACTGGCTGGCAACAAACGAAGCTGAATTCTGGATTAACAGCTTCCCACGCCAGCACAGACCCTCGTGAGCATCGCCTGACCCCCTGTACCACCCGGGCCAGGGACCTGCCCCCAAGTCATTGGTAGAGCCGATCTCTGAGGGAAAAAACTTCCCAGCTTGATTTAAAAATGGTCACGGCTGGAGAATCCATCGCGTCCCTTGGGAATTTGGCCTGATGGTTAATTCCTCTCACTGGTAAAGATTTACACCTTAGTTCCAGCCGGAATTTGTCTAGCTTCGGTTTCAAGCCATTGGATCGCGTTAGCCCTTCTAGGGAGCCCGTTATTAAATATTGGTCCCCCACGTCGGTATGTACAGCTGGGATCCAGTCACCCCTTCGCCATCTTTGTTCAGCTCAATAGTTGGAGCTGCTGGTGTCTCTCGCGCTCAGGCAGGGTTTCTAGCCCTTCAAATCATTCTCGTGGTTCTTCTCTGACCCCTCCCGGATTGATCGTGAATTGCAGGCACCAGAACCGGACGCAGCGGGGACAGAGGGCGGATTCCCCTAGCAGTGGCGACAGGAAAGAACATTCCCACCCTCCAAGGTCATGGGTCTCCCATCTGACTGGGCAGCCCTCACAGACCAGCCTGTCTCTCCCCAGCTTGGTGTGGGGTGGCATGGGGCGGGTGCCCATTGCCAGCTCATGCCCCTGGCACAGCAGGTGGGAGGGCACGGGTGGGGAACAACAATCCAGAGACATCTCCCCATTTCGCAGTGGAGACAGGCGGAGAAACAGAACAGGTGGAAGACTTACCCAAGGTCATCCAGAGCCAGGAAGAGAACCCAGGAGTCCTGGCTCCCAACCCCCTCTCCCTGCTCTAAGCCACCAGACCCCACTCCCTTCCCAGAGCTGGGGAGAGAACCCAGGAGTCCTGGCTCCCTGCCCCACCCTGCTCTAACCCCCTAGCCCCCACTCCCTTCCCAAACCCTGGTCATGTCTACATGCCTACACTAACGCAGGTGAGGTTGCTTGGAGGTATGTCATCCCCTTGCAGAACAGGGAACTGAGCAAAATCCAAAATCCTGAGCTGACAACCAGGCAATGCAAACAGATTGTAAAAGGAGGTGAGCGTGTACGTTTCAGCCACCGTGGTGCTGGCAGACTTAAGGTACATGTGTTAACAGGGTGTGCCGAAAGAGGGCAGAGTTAAGGTGACAGGGGCAGCCTTAACTGTGCATTTCCCAGCTTGCAGAGATTTGTGTTATGCTCCACACAGCTGTCCTGCAAGGGCATGACCGACCCCCAACCAACCCTGACTCTGTGCTAACATCGGGGTTTTGCCATCGGCTCTCCTACCTTGTGGAACAGAGAAAGACACGCTGCTGGTCGGAATTAGTGGTGTAGCCTGACCTATTACCTTTGGGGAACTTTTTCATTCCCCTTACGTGATTTATTACTACTACAGCTTCTTTCGCTTCTGGGCAGCTGATCCTCGGTGGTTGGTCACATACGAGAGAGAGAGACCGGCTTTTTTTGGCGCTCATCAGTATCACTAAACGTACAGCAACGCAGCGAGAGCTCTTAGGCTCCGACTAGTGGCACAAGCACCTGCCCCTATGATCCGTGAAAACAAAGCTTGTCTGTGGAGCACGAGCCAGTCGACCCCGCTACGGGAAAGCGGCTGGCCCCAAATCCCAGGGCACGTTGCCAGCTCTTTTCTACCCTGCCGTCACACGCCCGGCGCTTGGCTTCAGGACCCTATGGGGACTCTTTATATTCCCACCCTCGTCCTCCTGCAGGTTCCAAGCTAAGAAGCGTCTCAAACCCGCCAGCACCATCCTCCGCAGCGTCCCTACAAAGCCATGATTGGGCAGATCCCGCGGAAGCCCCAGTGAAGGAAGTTATCGATGCATTGGTCACTGTCGACAGACCGGATACTGGGGTAAATGGGCCTTTGGCCTGACCCAGTCTGGCCGTTCTTGTATCTCGCACCCACACGCCTGCATCAACCTCAGTTTGAAGTGGAGACAAGGCCTCGGCCCCCAAACACCTTTATCTTGGGTGGGGCCTTGTGCTTAACTTACCCATAAGTTAATTGAAGGGTGAGCTCCCGGCTCTCCATCTCAATGAGGGCCACAATTCACCCAGGCATGATGCCCTCTCAGTTTAACAGCACCTGGCAGCAGATGGAAACCAGTTTTGGGTTGGGGGGGGGGGGGGCTGTAACTCAAGAACCCCTGAGTCTAACGACCCCAAATTTGGCTCGCCAACACCCCTGTGAGCCACACCAAATTTCAAGTCAAGCCGAGTAATCATTTGGCTTCTAGAGGGTGTGGAAACCCGCTAGCCCCTTTCCGGCCCGGGCGCAGCCACCATGTTAAAAACGAGCACAAAACCACCGAGAAACTTTGGGGGAAACGGCTCTTTCGGGGCGGGCGAGATCACCAGCGCCCGGCGCGCAACCGCTCCCAAAGCGGGGTCACTGGCCCGGCCCCGCGCCCTCCTGAGGGGCCCCACATTTCAAAGGGCTCCGCCGAAGCTGGTGGATTTCGGCGGCCTTAGGAACAGGCGGCCTTTAACCAGGAGTCCCTGACGCAAGCTGAATTACCGCGGGGGCAGCAGCGGCTGATGGGAACAGACACACCTGGGCAGCTGCGGGGTGTGCAGGGGGAAGGCCTGGACTCCCTCTGCCCCAGAGCCAGGATGAAAGGGGGGGCCCCGCAGCAGCTGCTCTGACCCCCTCGGGCTCCCACTTCTCCTGGTCCTGCTGGCCACGGCGCCCCCCCGGCTGCCGGGGCGTCGTCGTTCCCCGGTGCCAGCTGGTGCGGATCCTCCGGCAGTACGGGCTGGAGGGCTTCGCCAGGAGATGGGGGGCCGATTATTAGTGGAGAGTCCCAGCCCCCTCACCATCCCATTGACCCCCCCCTTCCCCTCATCTACCCACCGCTGGCGGGGCCGGTTCCCCAAAGGGCTCCCACACAGAGAATTAAAGGGCCGACTCACTCCCAGCCAGCTGCTCGGGGGGGACCCAGAGCCCCATCCCCCTGCCCCGGGGCCCCCTCTGCTATACAGGAGACGGAGGCCACCCCACCTGGCTCAGCGGCCAGGGTGGCTCCCCCGTTTGAAATCCCTTCTCTGCAGCAGGCATGGGGGGGAATGACCCTGGATTTCCTGCATGCCAGCCGCGTACTCTAACCACTAGGCACAAGGCTGCCCCAGCGCACACGCTCCCGGCTCAATCTAGACCTGGGGAGGTGGAGTGAAGGGCGGAGGCCCAGGGGAGTTAGGCGCCTCCAGGATTAGGCAGCTGCTGAGCAGGGGTGCTGTGGATCTAGCCCCTAGGGGGGGTCAGCTGGGAAGGGGCCTCACCCTCCCCGCCCGCCGGGGTCTGCCTGGTGCAGCACGGCCTACGGGCTCTTCCAGATCAACAGCGTGACCTGGGGGCAGGACGGGCAGGCGCCAGGGGCCACCAAGGACTGTGGAATCCCCTGCAGCAGTAAGAGGGGCAGGGGAATGGGGGCCCACCCCCACCCAACACGGCCATGCCACCCCCTCCAGCCCTTGCTTCTAGCCAGCCGCCCATCTGTCCTGGCTCCCAACCCGCCCTGCTCTAACCACTAGACCCCACTCCCCTTCCAGAGCAGGGAGAACCCAGGAGTCCTGGCTCTCAGCCCACCCCCCCAAACCAATACACCCCTCCCAGGCCCCCCAACACGGGTCCCATGCCACCCACCCCTCTCTGCCACGCCTGCCCTCTCCACCAGGGCCAGCCGCAACCATCCAGCTGGCCACAGGCAGGGCCAGGGCACCGGCCCGCTGGCCCCTTCTCCCCCCGACTCGCACTCTGCTCTTCTCTGGCAGGGTCGAGTGGCTGATTCACTGCAGGGGGAAGGATTGGAGGTCGCACGGCAGGGATGCTAGTGTCCAGGGGCAGCTGGGCGGGGGAGATATGGGATGGAGAGATAGAGGGGGGGGGCAGCTGAGGATAGATATTGGGGTGCATCAGGATAGGAGGATAGATAAGTATAGGGAGGGATGGCAGATGGAGGGGGCAGGGCCAGGAAGCAGGAAAAGGGGTGGGGCTGGCAGAGGGGCAGTGGCCGGGGGGGATGGCAAAGGGGCAGGGCATGGCAGGCGGGCTGGCAGACCACAGCCAGCTAGGCTCGCATGGGGATGGGATATTGGCTCAAGGGGGCTGGACAGCAAAGGCCCTGAAGGGTCCCCAGGCCCCACCGCAAAAGCCACCCTGGGGGCCGGATGCCCCAGCCCCATCTTGGCTTCAGAGGAGCTGTGCTACCCCCCCCCCCCCAATAAACACTGAACCCCTGAACCAAGAGTGCCAGCCAAACAAGGACACGGCAGGGGCACCACATCCAGGGGAAGGGGCATTTGAATCAGGTGGGGGCTGGGAGCCAGGTCTCCTGGGTTCTCTCCCTGGTTCTGGGAAGGGAGTGGGGTCTGGTGGTTAGAGTTGGGGAGGAGGGGGGGAAAGAAGAAGAGACTGGGAGCCAGGATGCCTGGGTTCTCTCCCGGGCTGTCACTGGCTGCCTGATCATGGGGCAGTCCAATCCACGCACCTGCCTCAGTTTCCCCATAGGGCTTGTACTCCTCCTACCATGCCCCTCGCCCAACCTGCAGCCACGCTCAGCTATGCTCAGTTTTAGGACCCCTCTGATGGGTGCCAGGAAGGACGCCAGGGTAGATGGCCCCCCTCCCCACCCAGGGGTAATGGTTTCCTGCCCCCGGAGGGGGTGCCGTCCCCCCCACCCCCAGGGAAGCAGAGGCAGGACCCAGCCCTCATCTACTCATTAAAACTTTTAATACATAAAAAAAATAGAGACAAGTTTCTGGGGGGGGGTGGTGAATTTTTTTTCGAATTTTTTCTTTCTGTGTGGGGCGGGGGGGAAGAGGAGGAACAGAACTAACCCTGACGGGGGGGGGGGGGGGGGGGGCGGGGATCTGTGCTTCACACCCTGCCCCCCCGGCCACTGGGGGGGGGGGAGGGGGAGACGTCCCCCACCAAGGATGCAGCTATGGCTTCGGCAGAAACTCCCTGAAATTAGCACTAGCCTCGGACTGCTGGGGGGGGGGGGGCGGGGGGGGGGAGCATGGGGCCAGCTCTACCCCCCCCTCAGAGCAACCAATGTCCTCTAACCTCCCCCCCCCGGGGGCTGTCCCCTCTCACCTGCAGCAGAAAAATCGCCACCAACAAAGAATTCAAGTTTTAAAACAGGAACCTAAACTGGGGGGCGGGGAAGAAAGAAAGGGGATCGACCCCCCCCCATGCTGGAGATGAAGCAATCACTTGGGGGGAGAGAAGCCAGCATGCGTCTGCCCCCCACAAAGGGTGGGGGAAGACCCAGGCCAATGGGGGGCGGTTTTAAAGCAATTAAGATGACATCTGAAATCCATGCCCCCCAAGTCACTGCAGAAGGCGGCGGGGGGCTCAGGAGGAAGGAGCCCTCTGCCCCGCCTGGGGGGGACACAGAAGAAATCGACATGGGGGACAGAGCTCCTCATTGGCTAGAGCCGCTCATGTGACCACAGCGGGGGGGGGATGTCCCTTCAGCCCTCCCCCGGCTGGGGGGGGGGGGGGGGGAACGGACAAACAAACAACGAAAAGAAACTGGTGCTGAGCCCCCCCCGGCCACGCCCACCTCTGACCCTCCCCTCTCCCCCCCCCAACCCGGCAGGGTCCAGCCGATTCCAGTGTCAAAAATAGAAGCTCTGGGGGCGCGGGGGCGCCTAGGGGCCGGCGCTGCCCGAGGGCCAGGGGTTCAGGCGGCACTGGGGGCAGGGGCCCGAGTAGACCAGCACGTCGCAGGCCTGGGAGCGCTGCCCGGCGTGCCAGCCGGCCGGCCAGCCGGGGCAGAGCCGATAGGCCTCCAGGTCGCAGATCAGCTCCACCACCTCGTCCACCGTGGTGAGGCGGGCGGGGTGGCTGGCGTAGACCTCGTGCTCGGGGGGCACGGGCAGCTGGCGTGCCACCACCTGGAAGAAGAGGCCGGGGCGGATGTGGATGACGGTGGCGGCCATGGTGGAGCGGGCCGAGCGCTGGACCAGCCGCAGGTCGGGCCCCCCCAGGGGCGGCTGCACCTCCCAGTGGGCCGGCAGCGGGATCTCCTGCAGCTCGGCCAGGAACTCCCGCAGCACCGGGTCCAGGGGCGCCCGCCCCGCCAGCGCCCCCAGGCTGTAGATCTCCATGATCTGCGGGCACAGGGGGGAACGGGGGGTGAGGGGGGCTGCCAGGTGCCACCCTGGTGCCCCCAGCGCCAGAAGCCCCCAGAACTGCCCCCATGCCCCCCTCAACGCTGCCCCCTGCCCCCCAGCGCCAGACGCCCCCAGAACTGCCCCCATGCCCCCCTCAACGCTGCCCCCTGCCCTCCAGCGCCACACCCCCCCAGAACTGCCCCATGCCCCCCTCAACGCTGCCCCCTGCCCTCCAGCGCCACACCCCCCCAGAACTGTCCCCATGCCCCCCACAACGCTGCCCCCTGCCCTCCAGCGCCAGACGCCCCCAGAACTGCCCCATGCCCCCCACAACGCTGCCCCCTGCCCTCCAGCGCCAGACACCCCCAGAACTGCCCCCATGCACCTCACAACACTGCCTCCTGTCCCCCAGGGCCAGAAACCCCCAGAACTGCCCCCATGCCCCCCACAACACTGCCCCCTGCCCCCCAGCGCCAGACGCCCCCAGAACTGCCCCCTCCCCCAATAATGCTCGTCTCCCCAGCACCAGCCCCCCAGCACTGCCACCATGCCCCCAATACCACCCCTGCCCCCCAGTGCCAGCCCCCCCACCCCCAACAACCCCAGCACAGGCCCCCGCTCACCCACTCTCTCATGGCCCTGAGGGAACAGCCCCCCCACCCAGCACCCTTCCTTCCCATCACATGCCTGCACCCAGCACCCCCACTCACCACCGGGGTGCGCTCCTCCTCCTCCTCGTCCTTCTCAGCTGGGTCCAGAACCACCACTTCCCTGGCCAGCCCCCGGCCCTCCATCCGCAGGGGCACCCCTGCTGGCACCTGCAAGGAAGATGGGTGAGCATTGGGGGCACCCCAAATCCTGCCCAGGGCAGCTCCCAGGGAAACATGGGCTGGGAGCCAGGACTGGGTTCTCTCTCCGGCTCTGGGAGGGGACTGGGGGCTAGTGGCTAGAGCGGGGGAGTCCTGGCTCCTCTCTCTGGGTCTGGGAAGGGAGTGGGGGCTAGTGGTCAGAGCGGGGGGGGGCTGGGAGCCCGGACCCCTGGGTTCTATCCCCAGCACTGGGAGGGCAGAGGGCTCTCGGGAGCTGGGGCGGCTCTTACCGGTGCAAGGTCCCATCCAGGCTCCTGCTTCACCAGGGGCGGGGCGGAGATGAGCAGGGTGGGGGCCGGCTCCTGCTGGGGGAAGAGAGGACTGAGCCCGCAGAGCCAGCGGGGGGCGCCGGGGGGATGCAGGCCCAGGTTCCAGCCCTCACCCCAGCATGGGGCAGGCCACCAGGACCCCTGGGTCACCCCAAGGGGAGGGACTGGCCCCGAGCTGGGTGCCACTTGAAGGGGACACCCAGGCCCCCAGGGGGAATGGGGGACGGCCTGGCTGCCCCCTCTCACCTCCAGGCGGCCAGGGGGCGGGGGTGTGGCCGGCTCCTCCTTCACGTGCTGCAGCAGGAGGGGGAAGCTCTGGGGGGCGTCGCGGAGCAGGACGAAGTCCCTGCCCGGCCGGTCCTTCAGCAGCACCAGCTGCCCGGGCGCCTCAGTGACCCCTTTCTCCGCCAGGAACCGCAGCTCCCCGCCCGGCGGGCACTCCTTCTCCTGTGGGGCAGAGCACAGCGTCAGGGGGCAGCACAGAGCCCCCCACGGACAGCCACCCCCCACGCCACTGCAGAGCCAGGGAGAGAACCCAGGAGTCCTGACTCCCAGCCTCCCCCGCTCTAACCACTAGACACCACTTCCCTCCCAGAGCCAGGGAGAGAACCCAGGAGTCCTGACTCCCAGCTCCCGCACTACCCCCCTGCTCTAACCACCAGACCCCCCACTCCCCTCCAAGAGCCGGGGAGAGAACCTAGGAGTCCTGGTTCCCAGCCCCGCCTCCGCTCTAACCACTAGACCCCACTCCTCTCCCAGAGTGAGCCGAATGCAGGCAGCCTATGGGGAGAAGCGAAATTCCCCGGCCTAGCAGTGCAGCCGACGTCCCGGTTCGCCCCGACGCACACGCTGTCAAGACCCCAAGTCACTGATGGGGACAAGCACACAGAGGGGGAGGGTCTTGCCCAAAAGTCACAGGGCAAGCCAGGGAGAGAACCCAGGAGTCCCAGCTCCCAGCCCCTCTGCTCTAACCACTAGACCCCACTCCACTCCCAGAGCCGGGGAGAGAACCCAGGAGTCCTGGTTCCCAGCCCACCCACCCCTCCCAAACCCACTGGACCCCACTCCCTTTCCCAAGTCAGGGAGAGAACCCAGGAGTCCTGGGCTCCCCTCCCGCAAGGCTGAGCGGTAACCGGGCCGGAAAGACGAGCGGGAAAGGCGGAGCGGAGGAAGAAAGAGAGAAGCGCGAGTCTCTTTGCCCCAGAGGGAGCGCCGCGTGGGGGGCTCCCACAGCCGGGGCGGGCAGGGCAGGGCAGGGGGGCGGGCCGCCAGGGGGGCGGGGCAGGGGGAGGTAGTTACCTGCGGCAGGGCACTGCCCCGAACCCAGCGCTGCTGGCCGCTCCCCTTGACCCGCCGCCCCACCTGCTTGATCCGGGCCGGCTGGCGGCTGCGGCCGATCCTGCGCCTCCAGGCCTTCCGGGGGGCCAGCGCCCCCGCCCCCTCCTCCGCCTGCCCGCGGCTCCACACCGCCGGCAGCAGCCGCTTCTGGGGAAGGGAAAGAGAGGGAGAGACAGAGCCGGAGCCGGGCAGGCGGCGAGCAGGAGAGGGAGAGAGAGAGAGAGAGAGAGAGAGAGAAAGAAAGAGAGAGAGAGAGACAGGGAGAGCGAGAGTCGGCCCGGTCCTGCCCATTGCCATGGCCTCTGGGCGCCTGCACTCCTGCCCCTCCCCCAGAGCCCGCTGCCTCCTCCCCAGCCAGCGACAAAGGCCACGCACCCCGGCCTGCACACGCACACACACACGTCTCCCCCAGCTGGGAGTCATCCGGTTTGGGGGGCCCTCCCCCCGCCCCGGAGAGCGGGGTGCAGGGCGGGGAAGTTCGGCTGCACAGGGAGGGTGCAGGAGGTGCGGCGGGACGCAGACACCTGGTCATGATGTTGGCATCAAGGGTCCAGATTTACAGAAAGGCAGAGAAAAAGAATCCAGGAGTCCTGGCTCCCAGACCTCCTGCTCTAACCATTATACCCCGCTCCCCTCCCAGAGCTGGGGAGAGAACCCAGGCGTCCGGTTCACAAGCCCCTTCTGGACAGTGGCTCTGACTCCGACTCCGTCCCAGGCCCAGACAAACGGTAGCTGAAGAACCCACCGGCCGCTAAGACCCGCACCCAACTCCCATTGACATCCCTGGGAGCTCGGCGCCTAAACCCCCGGCAACTCTAGGCCCCAAGCAGCCTCCCGGGAGGCAAACGAATCCACCAGGGACAAAACCACACTCTGCCGGGCCCAGAACCCGCTCCACGCGGGTGGGGCGGCTGCCGAACTCCACGCCACAAGACGAGAGGGCTGGACGCGGGCAGCACCAAGTGCCGGGGACCTCAGGGCCGGGAGGGCAGACGCTCCCCTGATGTGGGGCACAGAGCCTGGGCGAGGGAAGGGGCGTGCCCCACATCAGCGGGCTCTAGCTCCCCTCCCGGGGGCATGGGGCCTGTTCCAACGCCCAGAGCAGGACAGGACAGGAGCCCAGCCCAGAGCCCACAAGAGCCACGCCAGCCAGGGCGAGCCCCCTCAAGTCCCTTCCAGCTCAGCACTCGCCCCGCGGCCCTGCCCCCCGGAGCAGCCAGACCCCGCAAGCCGGGCGGGCGGGGCACCCACCATTGCGAAGCGCAGGCACTGTCTCCAGCGGCACTTCTGGCGCTTGAGGTTCTCCCCACCAAACTTGGGCTTGTCCCGGCAGAAGTCGCAGCGGCCGCAGTCGGCTTTCAGCAGACAGGCCTCGCACTCGCCGCACTTGCGGTTCCGCCGGCTCTTGGAGCAGAGCTGCCGGGCGGGGAGAGAGGCGCCGGGTCAGAGCGCGGGGGGGCTGGCCACGCACAGGCCCCTTCCCCGCCCCTGGGAAACCGCCGGCCTGCCAAAGGGGGCGCACGGCGTGGGTTAGGGGAGCACTGAGGGGGCCCTGGGCATGCAGAGCGAGGGCCGGCCGACCCCAGGCGGGGGGCCCGGCCCCCCAGACTCAGAGCGAGGGCCGGCCGACCCCAGGCGGGGGGCCCGGCCCCCCGGACTCAGACAGCGTGACCTCGTGGGTCTCGCTTCTGCCTTCGGGTATCCAGCACCTCCTGCCCACGCAAGGCACACGTCAGAGATGACTCATCTCCCGCTTCCAACTCCGCTCCCCAAATCCAGCCCCGACCCGTCCCCGGGGGCTGGGGCGCCGACTCCCCGGCACGCTGGCAGAGCCTCGCGGGGTGGAGACGTGCTGACTCAGCGAGCCAGCCCCTCACTTCTTTTGTTCAGGTCAACAGCTGGTGCTCCAGGCCTCTCTCCCTGTGACCCCTCCCCGGTCGACCCCCTTCCTCCTCGAACTGCGGGCACCGGAACAGGCCACAGGGTCGCAGCAGGGGCTGCCCCACGGCCGGATCCAGAGGCAAAGTCCCCTCTCCGCTCCTACCCGAGTTTGGCTCCCGGGGCCCAGCGTCGCCAGGAGCTCCCCGTCAGCTGAGCAGAGTCCCAGGACAGCCCCCGCCGGACCTAGGGATCCGCGCCCGCGCAGGGGTTTAAGAAGAGGTCGCACGAGCCCGACACGGAGAATCTAGGTCCATTTGGTCCCGTCTCAGCGCCGGGGCTGGACCCGCCGACGTCCCTTCCCTCCCTTCCCTAGTATTCGAGGCGGCCTGGGACATCGGGACAGACCTGCCCAGCTCTCCCAGGAGGCCCCGGAGGCCCAAGGGAACCAGAGTCAGGGTGGCCCAGGCAGCGAGCGAGGCGGGGCCCTGGCAGAGCCGGCGCCCTGGCAAAGCCGGCTAGCAGCGGGGGCTGGCAGGTGGACAAGGGGCGCTGTGCCCGGCGTCAGGCAAACGCAAGCAGATCCAGCCCAACAGGCCTGCCTCCCCGGGGCAGCAGGGCACCAGGGCAGGGCCGGGTGACAACAGGGCGGCGCTCCGCGGCCCACGGCCAAGCCCCACGGAGAGGGAGGGGCACGGTGGGCATGAGACGCGGGCGAGACACTCCCTGAAACAGAGCAGGGCGCGGGCTGGGTGGGGAGCACCGGCGGAAGTGTCAGCCACAGAACCACCAGCCAGGCTTTTCCTAGCCAGGGATGGAACCCAGGAGTCCTGGCTCCCAGCTCTAACCACTACACCCCACTGCCCACCCGGAAACATGGAGAGAACCCAGGAGTTCTGACTCCCAGAGCCCCCCGTGCAGTCACCCCGCTAGTTATCTCCACAGCACCCCCTGCTGGACCCCACCCCATGCCACAGAGAGTGTCACTCACCACGCTGCTCCGGGCCCTGGCACTCGGGTGTTTCGGCGGCCGGCCCGGCTTCTTCTTCTCCTTCACTTTACCCAGCTGTTTCTGGGGCGGCGGAGAGAGGAGCGGGGTTACCCCCGGCCCCAGAGCCGATGCAGCCCTGCCCCACTCCAATCCCTCCTCCCCAAGCGCCGCCCTGCTGCCCAGCCCCCTGCCCCACAGAGCCCAGCAACACAGGCTGGGTGAACCCGGATTTACAGCTTCAGGGGGCAACTGACACCGGCTTATGGGAGTGAGGGGGCTCGGGGCCAGCCAGACTCTACAGTTCTATGCGGTAGGTCCAGCTCCCCTGCTCTAACCACTAGAGCTAACTCCCCTCCCAGAGCCGGGGAGAGAACCCAGGAGTCCTGGCTTCCAGCCCCCCAGCTCTAAACCCTCAGCCGCACTCCCCTCACTGTCTCAGCCCCGGCCTTTGCCCCACCCCAGCCCATGGGGCTCCCACTGTGCCAGGCAGTTCTGAGCTGGTTCCGGCCCCGTCTCTCACTCACCCTGCGCCGGGAACCCGAAAGGCCACCGGGGTCTCGCTCCAGCGACGGCTTCCATTTCTGGAGGGAGCAAAGGGAAGACAGGGTGAGGGAGGGGTTGAAGGGTCACCCGGACGCCGGAGTCCCATCTGCAGAACACATGCAAGGCCTGGAAGGAGAGGAGGGGAACAGCGGCCAGGATGTCTGGGTCCCTTCTCCTCTGGAGTCCAGTCTGGGGAGGACCACCCAGACACCTGGGTCACTCCCTCTTCTCCCAGAATTCAGGGTCGGGGAGGGTGACCTGGACACCTGGGTCCATCACGCAACCTGAGCTGGGTGCGTACTAGAGGATGGGGCTGGATCGCCGCTCGCTGGCTTGTTACCCATCCAGCTGCACTGGCTGCCAGGAGTCCCCTGTGTCACCACCACGGCCCAGCTCAGGCCCCCTTGGCCGGACAAGAGGGGGCACACAGCTGCCCCACGGCGGAGAGGGGCCAGCTGGCAGCTCCAGGGGCCACAGAGCTCGCCCAGCCCCTGGCCCTGCCCAGCCCCTATGGGGCCCAGCTGAGCTCAGGCCCCATACTGCTAGGACGGGGGACAAGGCTGGACACTGAACATTGGGGTTCCCATTCCCCCCTTTCCCTCCCCCGATGGAATGCAGAGTGCCCCCAGCACGCCAGACACAGCCTGGGTCACCCCTACTGCCAAGGGGAAAGGACCAGCCAGAGACCTCTCAGCGAGGAGAGAACCCAGGAGTCCTGGCTCCCTGCCCCCCTTGCTCTAACCACTAGACCCACTCCCTCACAGAGCTGGGGAGAGAACCCAGGAGTCCTGGCATGGCGGGGGAGGAGTGCCAATGTCCCTGCCCAGAGCAGGACCTGTGTTCCCCCTTCGTCCATCTCTAGGGTTAACTCTGCGTGCGCCAGGCCCTTCCAAAGCAGACTCTAGAAGTGGGGAACGTTGTGGGGCTGGGAGCCAGGACTCCCGGGTTCTCCGCCCGGCTCTGGGGGGCAGGGGCTGGGAACAAGGACACCAGGGTTCTCTCAGGGGGGGGAGGGGGGTTGGCACCGCACTCACTGTGGCTGCGGCAGCAGGGGTTAACCTCTTACAGCGCCGAGGTTTAGGGGCCAGGCCGTCCTGGCGGAGACAGAGAAGGAAGAGAAGAGACGCTCGCAGGACGCGGCAGCGCGGACAGGCTGGCAGAAGGACAGAGCCAGAGCAGAGCTGCCACGGGCCCCCCGCTCCTTGGGGACCCCGCAGGCCGAGGCAAGCGGAGAACCAGATACCCAATCCCGCCCCATCCCCTGCTCTAACCACTAGACCCCGCTCCCCTCCCAGAGCCGGGAGAGAACCTAGGAGTCCTGGCTCCCAGCCCTCGCTGCTCTAACCATTAGACCCCGCTCCCCTCCCAGAGCTGGGAAAGAACCCAGGAGTCCTGAGTCCCAGACCCACCTGCTCTAACCATTAGACCCCGCTCCCCCTCCCAGGGCTGGGAGAGAACCCAGGAGTCCTGAGTCCCAGCCCCGCCCCCAACCCCTGTGAGGGCGGCTCAGTCTCCCAGAAGCGCTCCCTGCCGCTCGCACCCACTCACAGCGCTGGGCCCAGCTGCTGGCAGCCTCCTGCGGCGCCTCCCTTGGGCGAGCTGGGGCTTGGCGGGGGGCCCGTCCTGAGGGCAGGAAGCGACAAGGAAAGACAGAACGAAGAAGGGACAGGAAGGAGTGAGAGAGAGATGCAGAGTCACCCAGACCACGGTGCTACCATTACATTCCACCCCCGGCCACAGCCAGGAGAGAACCCAGGAGTCCTGGCTCCCAGCCCGCCCTGCTCTAATCACTGGACTGGGGCAGCGAGCTCCCCTGGGGGCAGGGATCCCCATGCAGACGGAGGGGGGTTTGAGCCCTGCACTGCAGCAGCGGCCGACTGCCCCTGCCAGCGTCAGGCGGGGCCAAGGGGCGGTTTCGGGTGGGCCCGTCCTGCTGCCCGCCGGGCAGACAGAGGGTGAGAGGTCGTTAGCTGCCACGGGGCGGCGTGGCCAGGCCGGACCCCACAACCAGGCCCCAGCCGTGCCTCCCCCCACCACACGCCCCCCCCACGCCGGGGAGCCGCGCCTCCCCCCACCACACACGGCCCACAGGGCAGGTTGGGAAATGCCGCCTCCACCCCAATGGGAAACAAGGGGACCTGCCCCATCATGCCACCTGCAGGGCATGCTGGGAAACCAACCCCCCCCACCACCACCGCCCAGGCCGCAGGGGACGCTGGGAAGCTGCGCAGCGGGGTCTCCAAAGAGCAGGGCAGGTACTTACGACGGTCAGTTTCCGGGGGCCGTACCCTGCCTTCTTCGCCACCACCGATTTCTGTTCCACACCAGAAGATAATTAGCGCCATCTGCGGTACTAGGGGGTGCCGTGCTGCGGGCGCTCTCCCCTGGCAGTCGGGGCCGGGCGCTACGGGGCTGTGCTGGGGGGATGGGGGGCTGGGCAGGGGACAATCTCCCCTGCAGTCGGGGCCGGGTGCTGGGGAGATGGGGGGCTGTGCTGGGGACGATCTCCCCTGCAGTCGGGGCTGGGGGGCACCGTGCTGGGGGGACAGGGGGCTGGGCAGGGGACAATCTCCCCTGGCAGTCAGGGCCGGGCGCTGGGGGGCGCCGTGCTGCGGGGACGGGGGATGATCTCTCCTGCAGTCGGGGCTGGGTGTTGGGGGGCGCTGTGCTGGGGGGACGGGGGGCTGGGCGGGGGATGATCTCCCCTGGCAGTCGGGGCCGGGCGCTGTGGGAGGGGGCACCGTGCTTGGGGGACAGGGGTCTGGGCAGGGGACAATCTCCCCTGGCAGTGGGGGCCGGGCGCTGGGGGGGGGCACCGTGCTGGGGGGACAGGGGTCTGGGCAGGGGACAATCTCCCCTGGCAGTCGGGGCCGGGCGCTGGGGGGCGCCGTGCTGGGGGGACAGGGGCTGGGCAGGGGATGATCTCCCCTGGCAGTTGGGGCCGGGCGTTGGGGGTGCCGTGCTGGGGGGAGGGGGGGCTGGGCGGGGGACGATCTCCCCTGGCAGTCAGGGCTGGGCACTGGGGGGCGCCGTGCTGGGGGGACGGGGGCTGGGCGGGGGACGATCTCCCCTGGCAGTCGGGGCCGGGCACTGGGGGGCGCCATGCTGGGGGGACGTGGGGCTGGGCAGGGGACAATCTCCCCCGCAGTCGGGGCTGGGCGCTGGGGGGCGCTGTGCTGTGGGGACGGGGGCTGGGCAGGGCGCTCTCCCCCTCACTGTGGCACCCCTTGAAAGGGGCAGCAGAGCCCTCCCAAACATGCGGGGGTTGGGGCCCCACCCCGCCCCTCCTCTTCCCCCAAAGCCCTGGGGAGGGGGAGTCGAGAGCAGCCCCCCAGGCTGGGGCCCCGCCCCATGCGGGGGGAGGGTTCCGCAGCCCCCCCCGCCCAGCTGCCCCCCCACCTTCTTCTTGAGGCAGCGGCGTTTCAGGCATTTCCACTGGCGCTTCAGGCCGGGCTTCAGCCTCCGCAGGCAGATGTAGCAGCTGCCGCAGTCCTCGGTGGCCTGGCAGCCCTGGCAGGCGCCGCAGCCGAAGCCCTGCGCGGGGAGAGGGGAGAGGGCGGGAGTGAGGGGTGCCGGCCGGGGCTGCGGGGCGGGAGTGAGGGGCACCGGCTGGGCGGGGGGGGGGCGGGGGGGCGCCGGCCGGTACCTTCTTGACGATTTTCAGGCAGCGGCGCAGGAGGCATTTCCTGCCGGTCCGGAGCTGGGGGTCCTCGGCCCGCCCGGCGCACACGGTGCAGATGCCGCAGTCCTCGGGGATCTGGCAGGCCTGGCAGGCCCCGCAGCCCACCCGCTGCAAGAGGGGCAGGGCCTTCAGCCGGCGCAGCCACGGCCCCTCGCCCGCCCCCGCAAGGAGGGGACCAGGGAAACAGCCCCAGCCCCCCGGAGGCCCGACTCCCAGCCCCACCTGCTCTAGCCACTGGACCCCACTCCCCTCCCAGAGCCGGGGAGAGAACCCAGGAGTCCTGGCTCCTAGACCCCCACTCCCCTCCCAGAGCCAGAGAGAGAACCCAGGAGTCCTGGCTCCCAGCCCACCCTGCTCTACCCCACCAGACCCCACTCCCCTCCCAGAACAGGAGAGAACCCAGGAGTCCTGGCCCTCAACCCAGCCCCAACCCCTGCACATAGTGACCCAGAAGTCCCTGGCCCTTACCTTGAAGTACCGCTGCTCCCTGTTGAAGTCTCTTCTCTGGGCTGAAAGAAACAACCAGCGTTGGCACCAGGGGCTGACGCTCAACACAACAGGTCGCGGCCCCAGGGCAGCTGGGCCCGAGACAGGTTAGTCTCCCGGGGATGCAGCCACCTCTGGGGAGGGGCAACTGGGCCACAGAGACCACGCCACCCGGGGACAGCTCGCCCGGCGCTGAGATGCAGCTGCCTCTGGGGCGGAGTCTGGACAGGACACCTGGGTTCGCAGCCCGGCTCCTTCTCGGAGGGACTAGGGAGCTGGGCAAAGGAGCAGCAGGACCCCAAGCAGGAGGGGGTCTAGCCATCAGCCCCAGCCACCAGGTGCCACCCTCCCCACCCCGCTCACCCACCTCGGCAGTCCGGGCACAGCCAGCGGCAGCGTCTCTGGCTGGGCAGCATCACCCCGGGGAAGTAGTTCTGGCAGCTGGCGCAGCATCTGGAAGGCAGAGGGGGGGCTGCTGAGGACCCGCGTCTGGGGCACCCCAGGTTGGTGGGGAGCTCACAGCCACCCACAGGGGGGCAGGGACCCTGCTAGGTCTGGATGGAGGGACAGGGGGCCTGCCAGGCAGCTCCTCTGCCGGGGAGAGAGACCGGGGACGCTGGGATGTCTCCATGGACGAACAGAACCCAGGAGTCCTGGCTCACAGCCCCAGTGCTGCTCCAAGCACTAGAGCCCACTGCCCTCCCAGAGCTAGGGACAGAACCCAGGCATCCAGCTGGGCTCTCTGCACCTCCCCATAGCGTTTGCATTGTGACCCAAGGGCTCAGAGGACGGGGCACCCCAGGGGGCTGGGAGAAACTCACGCCTCTACGCCGTCCTGTGCAGATTCCTGCGGTTCCAGCGGGGGCGCCGGACGCTTCCGGGGGCGTCGCTCCGGGAGGGGCTGAGGCCGCTGCTCCGGGGGCGGCTGCTCCGGGGGCTCCGGCTTCACGGGTCGCTGTTTGGGGGGCAGCTGCTCAGGGGGGTTTGGGAGTTCTGGCTCCGACAGTGAGAGGCGCCTCTTCTGGGCCTTCTTCACCTGCATGGGGTGCAAGATGAGTGGGGCTGCAGGTGGGGTCCCGGCCCTCTGCAACGTGGCGTGCGGAGGTCGGCCAGGCCTTCCCCAACAGGCCCCATGTGATGCCCCCCTCCACTCCCCAACTCTTCTCTCTGAGGGAAACGGAGCACGGCCCTGCGATCCCTGACCCAACCACGCATTATGTGCTGGAACCCGCTCCCCTCCCGGAGCCGGGGAGAGAACCCAGGAATCCTGGCTCCCAGCCCCCCTGCTCTAACCACTAGCCCCCGGGAAGCGTTTTCACTAGCAGGAATGGCAGCCACGCCGGCATGGAACCCGAGTAGGCCCCGACATTCCCAGCAGGCCGTGCAGCATGTCCTCCGGCCGGCCAGCACTGGGAGCAGCCGGCCCAAGGGCGGACGCTTGCACAATCAGCAGCTTGCGACACGTGAGCCAACCGCACGAGCGCGAAAGGCCTGGTTACCGGGGCCGCTTTGGAGGGAGTTTTGGTGCAAGGAGCCAACCGCGCGGCCGGAGCCGATCTACCGGGACATGCGGTGTCGCACGCAGCTCATGGGACCTTAACAACAACTCACTCGCTGGGTGAGACGTAATGAACCCCAGCCGCAGGCAGGAGGGAAAATGGGTCTAAAAGAGGCATTGCCGGACGCCAGCGGGCACATGGGGACTGGCGGGGTGAGGTACACGCCGCACCCCGCCTCCTGGCTTGGCTTTCCGTGGGCGCCAGGGACTGCGAAATTAGTGTGCGGGGCGCGTTTGGGTGCCACCGCGGCCCCACTCAGGCCGATCTGGGTTTCCAATCAGTCCTTCGCATCCATTTCCGGGTCTGAGAGTCACCGGCCGTACGAATTCCCCGTAGCTGCCTGTGAGTCTCACCCGAATGGACCAAAGGCGACCTGTGTTTCTGCCGGAGCCCCGGGCACGGCTAGAATCACCAACCCTCAGTGCCGGCAATTCATCAGCTCAGCGCGTTCCTAAGGGGCAGGAACGCACAGGCCCTCGCAAGAGGAGAGGGGAGCAACAGGATCATGGATGGGGAGGTCTCAGACCAACTAGGAACTGCTGGACTTGTTTTGGGCATCGATTTAAAAAGGGGACGCAGCTCCGGGTCAGCCGAGGGGGCACCTGCGTTGGCAAGAAACCCAGCCGAGTTTCGTGGTCAGGCCTGGCGCAGGGATTCCGACCCTCCCGTGCGCGCTCCAGCCCCCCCCCGCCCCGGTACCTTGGGGGGCGGGTCACGGAGCACACCGTTCTTGAAGTCGAAGTTGGTCAGGTCCTGCGACGGCCCCAGGAACCTGGTGAGCTCGATCTTGCTGCGGAATTTCTCGCCGTTGGGGCTGCAGGAGGGGAAGCAGAGACAGAGCTGGCGTCAGGGAGGGCACCCCAGCCTGGCCTGGGGGGCTGGGAATACCCAGCCCTGCGAAGTGATGCTCCTGCCTGGAGCCAAAGGGAGCCGGGAGAACAGGCTCGCTCGCGAATGCCGTTTTTTCAGGCAGTACAGGGTTAGCCTGTGGAACTCACGGCCACAAGGTAATAATCCAGGGGGCACTGGCAGGGATGAAATAACTCAGCACCCAAGACGCAATCTCCACTCTGCTTTAGAGCAGGAGCCAATCGCTACAGGGGAGGAGGGAGACGCTGCCCCCTACGGGAAGGGAAGGGCTCAGACAGGAGACCGGGAATTTTACAGCAGAAGAATTCTCTTTTAAGGTGAAAGGGGCAGGAGGTTAAAAGGGGTTGGGAGGTGGGGCACGGGGGACTCATGGCTACTGAATCCGACTCCCCCGTCACAGCGGAAGAGCAGGCCAGGGTGCGGCCAGCTGTCTGACAAGCCAGGGGGATAAATGAAGTGCCAGCCAGCCATTTGGAGTCATCTGTTCCTCTCTGACCCCCGCAGGAGGGGAGGGTGTGAGGGCGCTACAAAAACCAGCTCGGAGGATCGCTGCCTGGATAATCTTCCCCTCCAGGGATCTGGGGGGCCAGGCTACCAAGGAGACGACCACGAGCGGGGGACGTTAAGAGGGAAGCACCGGCCGGCGGAAGGAAACAGCGGCCGGCAAGCAGTTACAGCTGCCCCACGCAGGGCAAAACATGCCCCCTACACAGCTAATTCGGCCTCCAAGACCCACCTAAGATCTCAGCTGGCTGCTCCCACACTCACGACAGTCTGTCGGGAACCTTCTCCTTCCCAGCCTGCACTGCCCCTCGGGCCGACGACGGGCTTTAGTTTCACTAACTCGTCTCCCTTCTGACGCAACCAGACCCCCCACTTGTGTTTCCCCTTGGAGCTGGACGCGTGAGTCAAGAGGCCTGAATATTTCTCCACTGCGCCTGATCCGTCCGAGGCTCGCCCATGCCCCCTGCGACCGACCGCTCCACCCAGCCCTGTCGCCTCCGCCATCACTCCCAGCTGAGCCATGCCGGCTCAG
This sequence comes from Natator depressus, assembly GCF_965152275.1. Classification (NCBI taxonomy): domain Eukaryota; kingdom Metazoa; phylum Chordata; order Testudines; family Cheloniidae; genus Natator; species Natator depressus. The sequence goes on along the minus strand of NC_134256.1, from coordinate 22,087,142 downwards.
AGCAGAAAATCTCGTTCCTAACCCCGCCGGCGGCACGGCCTTGCACTTTGGACTAGTCAATTTATAACCCGGATTGGCCACGCCTCAGCTCCCAGCCCCGGGTTCTCGGCAGAGCCGGGATGATTTCGTCACCGGGCTGGCAGGGAGCGGGAAGCGGTGCCGGCGCGGATTTCCCGGACGCGCCGTGCATCCGCAGAGCTGGCCCAAGCCGCAGGGAAGCCAGGCCGGCGAGGGCCCCGGCTGGGCTGCCCTGGAAGGCTCTAGCCAGCTGAGAGCTTCACGGATGCCAGGGGCGGGAGGCGGAGAGACGCCCTGGACCATGGTCACGGCCAGGCAGCGTGCAGGGACGGGGGAGGGCCCTAAGCCAAGGCTGCAGCCGCTGGGGGTCTATCCTTCAGCAAACTCCTGCCCCCCTAGGGCTGTTTAGATTAGACATGCTGTGGGGATAGAGGGAGTCCCCCCCAGTTTCTAGACACTACTAACAACGGCTAACAACGCAACACAAGAGCAGACCCGGAGGGGCGGGGAGAAGAGACTCACCCCACCGGGGCGGGCAGCGCTACGTCGCCTTTCGGCCCAGCCAGGGCGGCTACGCCGAGGCTCTGGTGGCTGGAGGGAGAACCGCACAACGAACGAGATGCCTCGAGCGCGGGCGGGGGAGGGGACAGAGGGGGGACGGTTTCATTTCCTAACATGCGGGTTTTAACTGAAAAAGGACACATGCCAGCAACGGACTCGGGGGCTGGGAGGGAAGACGCACACCCTGATCCACACGCAGACAACTCGGGGGGGAGACCGAAGAGAGAACCCAGGAGTCCTGACTCCCAGCCCACCCTGCTCTGAGCCACCACACCCCACTCCTCTCCCAGAGCAAGGGAGAGAACCCAGGTGTCCTGGCTCCCAGCCCCCCCTGCTCTGAGCCACCACACCCCACTCCTCTCCCAGAGCAAGGGAGAGAACCCAGGTGTCCTGGCTCCCAGCCCCCCTGCTCTGAGCCACCACACCCCACTCCTCTCCCAGAGCAAGGGAGAGAACCCAGGTGTCCTGGCTCCCAGCCCCCCTGCTCTGAGCCACCACACCCCACTCCCCTCCCGGAGCTAGGACTAGAACCCAGGTGTCCTGGCTCCCAGCCCCCCCTGCTCTAACCCACTCGACACCCACTCCCCTCCCAGAACCAGGGAGAGAACCCAGGAGTCCTGGCCCACAGCAGAATCCGCTCTTTATAACCCAGCTGGCTTTGGAGAAGGTAAATAGACTCCATCCAGCGGAGCCGGTTTCCTGTGGGGGCGGGCAGAGCAGAGTTATCTCCAGCTGCAGACAGACGCACCCTGTCTTCGGAGGGGGCTGCATGGCTGGAGCAGGCAGCTCCTCTCCCACAGAGCACCAGGGCCAGCAGGGGTCAGGGCCAGCACCCTTGCGTGACGAGGCTGGAGGCCCCTGAATCCCAGATGCCTTGCCGGGGGGGAGAGAGATCCAGGGAGCGAGGAGGCTGCAGGGGCAGTGCCTGAACCCCAGGGGAGCCCAGAGTTCTGGCTCTGACCAGCTAAGGCTGAGGCCCTCCTGTGCCTCAGTGTCCCCTCCCATGCCGCGTCCACACGGGCTGTCACTGTGGCTCTGCAGAACCCGATCCTCGTCCCGACCCTCTGCGGCAGGGGCTGCCCAGCCCCTCCCCCTGCCCCCAAGGGAGGAGCAGCGTCCGTACCCCTGATAGTAGGTGTCCGTCCGTCCACAGGTGGCCCCGGATCGGCGGTAGGCCTCGCGGCGCTTCCATCCGGGCCCCAGGGTGGGGCAGTCCACCCAGCCCTCCGACATGGCGCTGAGCTGGGGGAGCGGTGGCAGAGCGGCTACTGCGGGGACAGAGACGGGGCAGTCAGCAGAGCTGGATGGGGGGTCAGGTTTCCCCACCGGGCTTGTGCCCCCACCCCTCCGCCCAGGGCTCGGGCGGACAACGCTCTGTGTCCAGGAACAGCTTCTACATTTCAGGCCAAGCCTGTTTACCAGCACTAACACCCCGCTCCCAGGGCTTGGGCTAGCTCTGACCACTAGCCCCCACTGCCCTCCCAGAGCCAGGGAGAGAACCCAGGAGTCCTGATTCCCAGCCCCCCCATTCTAATCACCAGACCCCACTCCCACAGTTTGAATAGACTCTAGGAGTCCAACTACTGGACACTTAATTCACGTGACCCTCTTTGGAAAGGGCTACCATCCCAGAATAAAGGTTGGGAGTAATG